>NW_027192369.1:739380-908741 GCF_041956635.1 Thermomyces lanuginosus | reverse complement strand
CATAACTTTATTAATTCCGAGTTATGCTTGCATAACTCCACATCCGAGTATTTATGCGCAAGCTGGTAAGCTTTGTAGGATCCGATTGGGTTGGAGTCACGTGAAGGCTTTAAGCTTCAATTTTCTGGAATCTTTTGGATTGGGTGGTTATTTTGTGATTGAGCTAGCTTAGTAAAAAAAAAAAACGATTTGAGCGGTGTCCACTCAGTTGGGATGCGGATCTTTTACCTAAATCGCTCAGTATCCTTTCAAAAACCCCTACGGAGCTCCCGCCGAACTCGAGGTTTAAGTTATTTTAGGGCTTGGGCCTAAGCTTCAATCAAAATGAACTACATACCACGCTGAGACTGTGAAGGAGTAACTTTTCTACTCGCCCTTTTCGATAACTAAATCGGAGAGCTTCAACGGACTCCGAACTCGTACCCATAGTTAATTCACCGGTTTTATTAACTGTCCACGTGGTAATGGTTATCTGATCAATAACCTCCTTCTATTGCACGGCGTTATCGGCATCACGGCAACCTTGCTCCATATGTATGTAACAATTTCGAAGCCACTAATTGATTAAAAATCGAACTAGATAGATACATTGGGTACATCACCCGACGATCCGCCGACAGAAAGTAAGTCTATCGGTCCCTCTCCGCCGGTTCTGCTTGAGATAGACGTTTAATATCTCCAAGACTGCCTAAGAATTCTAGAATAACCTAGGCTAGTTAGTCTCATAGCTGTGGGGGGGTTCGTGGTGCCCTGCGCATTGCCCTGGTCTCACGGTCCCGAAACTTGGATACATTTCGGTGTGGGATGTACACTCTGTGCAGGAGTACCATTAATCCCTGGCACGGACCTTGCCCCCGCGTTGGGAATTTGGAAAGTCGGGACGATGATCTGGATTAAAAGGTCCGTGGCGAGTGAAGGGGAAGATTTATTTAATTTAATGTGACAATTGTATAGATTAGCTGAGGGGGCGCTTTTGTTGCAACCTGTATACGGAGTACGGAGTACTAATGGGATATGATCAATCATGGGAGACTAATCCCATGGCCAAAAGGTAGGTTATGGGGTACATTCGTGTACAAGGGTACTCCATGATAGGAAAATGGTGCGCTATCCAGGGTCCAGACCCAGATAATCAGTGGTAGGGCTCCGTATCTGACCTCTGGAAAACCGTTGAACCCCGTCACTGACTCATGGGCCACCCTTCTCCTCCTCCTCCTCCTCCTCCTCCTCCTCCTCCTCCTCCTCCCACCAATGCCAATCATTTACTCGTCACTTTGATAATTGGTAATGTTTCTTTTTTATTTCCCCGGGAGAAAGGATCACTAGGTTAGCAGGAAATCCAGGGTCATTTTACGACAAGGTCAAGTCCCCTCCGACGGCGTAAAGCAAAAGCGCCGTCGGACAAAAGGGTCCGTGTGGTCGACTTTGATTGATTGATTGATTGATTCTTTTGCGCCGTTGCCATGAGGACGGAGAAGAGTTCTCCCCGAGTAAAGTCCGGAATATTCTCCCATTTCATGGAGTTGACGCCTCGTGCGGAGAGGGATTAATTAACTAGCTGTGTTGGGATTGGTTAAGGGTATATCGGTCCATATTATGAATCGGGTCCCTAGGATCCCATAGGTGAGGTAAGTAGCTGTGTGAGGAGTCATGACTCGTGATGGCTTGAACCAAGTCAAGACTTGTGTATATTCAGCTTCCACGATCATGAATTTCATTCGTTGATGTGGGAGCAAGGACAGCAATGATTGTCGGCCATCTCAAAGCAAAAAACAGAAAAAAAAAATTAGGTATCATTCTAGCCTCCTGACCTGACCTGACCTGTCGAGCAGAGTAAATCACATTCACGACAACAAGGCAAACTCCCCAACACCAAGGTATCATACGACATAAAATCAACAAATCATATCGACAAATTCCATCCAGGCATCAAATTTCAAATGAGTCATAGGAATATCATGTCATGCTCACAGTTGCCCCATCCCTTCCTGCCTGGGCAATCCACGAAGGGGGCCGTTCGCGATACGCCGGTGGCATGCTCCGCAGGGGCATTGCCCCAGGCGGGCCAATATCGACGGGTAATTGCTCCTCTCTTTGCCTCCTAATGGAGGCGACCATGCCATGACGGCGCTGCTGTTCATGTGACGATGACTCGTACGCGTCCAGCGCGAACGTGTTCACAGCAGCAGAGGAAACATTGATCGTGCCTTCCTCTCGGCAGCCAGGCAGCGTTACGGAGCAGGCCCCGAGTGTGCGTGCAATGTCTTCGAGCAGAACCTGCATCGGTGCGATGTAGGCGACGCGATTCCTATCCGACCATGCCAGGACGTGCCCGCAGACGCGGCCGGTGGATTTTTCAAAGACCCATGCACCAGAGTCGCCGGGCACTGTACATAGAAAAGTTAGTAAAAAAAAAAAAAAAAAAGACAATGACAAGAGAAAGAAAGAGTAACGTACCTCCAAAATTTCCATCAACGCAGAAGCTGCTCGAAAAAGATTCTCGCCCCTGTAGCTTGACGAGCGTCATCGCTGGCGAGATCCTCCCGCTCTGCAGGCCGCTGGTGCGCCCGCAGCAATGAACTCGCAATCCACCCAGCTCCTCCATGCGTGCGACCTTGTCGAGATGGATCTGAGGATGGCCGCCCTCTGATCGATTGACAATCACGTTTCGCGGATCCAGCCGATGTTCATCTAGCCGGATTAAAGCCCAGTCGATCTCGTGCTTGACACCACTGCGCCTCCACCGGCGAAGTCCAGAGGAGGCGTGCACATGGCCTAGTGTGTGTGATGCGAGGTGTTCGTCATCACGATCCTCGAGCGATGGGAAAAAGTCCTCGTGCACGTCGTCGAGCGCTGGCTGCGTGACGATGAGCGGCGGTTCGTCACCTGGCTCAACCCCAGCCGTGTCTCCAATCGACGCTGCGTCGTCTTCCGCATCGAAATCATCGTCCTCATCGAATTCGTCATCCGACACCCAATAGTCACTGAACTCCTGGCCCTGGTCCTCCTCGTCCGTTACTTCGAATTCGAAGTGGGAGCCGTCATCCTCCCAGACGTACGAAAAGTCGTCATCCGCACCTCCCAGGCCTCCGCTCCAGTGCGCAGACGATCGCGGAGGATCTTCGCTATATTCTTCTTCTTCATCATCGCTCGGACACTCGAGCATGTGGTGGACCGTCATGCCATACGGGACCCCATCGACCAAAATCGCGCCGCCGTATGTCACCGGAGGGAGATGTTGTTCATTCTTGAACGCACCAATGGACGCCCCACAGAGCGGCTTCTGCTGATAATGCGGATTGAGGTCGGAAATGTGGTGCTCGGGCTCGGTCGAGTTCACTGGGCTAGGACATCGCGGCTTGGGGCGCCTTCGTCGAGGGTTTTTCGACCTGGTGATCTCGCCTCGGAGAACGACCAAATCCCACCCGGGCTGCATCTCAAAGTATCTCTTCAAGAGAGTGCGCACTTTCTTGACGTTGGTGCACGTTATGCAAATGGTCGGCTTGGCAGCTTCGGCTGACTCGCCGGTCATCATCAACGAAGCCGAACAGGATTCCGACGAGTCACGGAGGATCTTTTGCAGATACTTGCTGAGTCTCGGCATGATGTAGAGATTCCACTTGTTGAGATCCTCCTGAGGGATCTCCACCGTCGTCAACTTCTTCAGCGTCCGCTTCCGAACCTTCCTCTCCTGTCCTGTAGCGAGATCATCCGTTGGGCCAGTGCGTACGGGGTTCTCCCGGCGGATTTGCTGCGGTTGAGGTTCGGTAAACGAGTCTTCGGACTCCGCTTCGAAATCGCGTTCCATGGCAAGCGGGAGACAGTCATCCAACTCCTCTGCCGGCAGCGGATTGAAAATGTCCATCGCACAGCAGCGGGCCATGATCTTGGTCAACGTGAAGAGGAAATTGGTGGAGAACGCAAAGGTGCTGTCCGGGTCAACCAGCTCCTGTCTCGGATAGGTAAACACGCAGGGCAACCGCAGGCGCAGGTCGCCCATCGGGTCCGTCGAGAGCAGGAAATTCGGGGCGTCGAGACAAAGCTGGACAACCTGGAGATAGGTATTGCCACACTTGGGACCCAATTTGTTGATGTACACATTTTCGATCCTCTGTTTGAACATGGCGTTGTTGTACTTCATCTTCCAGAGCCGGCTGATGGGGGCCCAAAGACCAATTTCCAGTAGCACCAGACCCAGAGAGTAGAGATCATATGCCCAGGCAGAATGGTCGTCTAGTTGCCGCTTGTCGTCAGGATGTCGGTACATGCTGGCGGAGAGGGGTTCCGGTGTCGGCTCGTTTCCAGAGAACTGCGCCAGCGACGTCAGATACGGATGACGGAGGTCCTCAACCAGGCTCCCGCCGTCGTTACGACTTGGATCCTTTAGTCCGGGGAAGACAACGATGTTACTGCTGTTAATGTTGCCGTGGACGACATTTTGACTTCTCAAATGTAAGACTGCCAGGAGCAGGTTGTACGCCAGGCGAAACCGGACTTCCAACGTAGGCACAGGAATGTCTTGATGCTGCTCGTCTCCAGTGTGAAAAAGCGACACCAGGGTCTTAGGCTTAAGCTCCTTGAGCAAATTGCTGGGGTTGCTCAGGAAGGGAAAATAGTCAATAGGCATCTGGTACACGAACGCATACCGAGCGTTGGCCATGTCGATGTAGTACCCCAAGAAACGCAGCAGGCCCAGGTGAGACACTCGTGAATTCTCCACCAGCTGATCCAGACTGCGATGGAGCTTGTCCAACCGAGATTTTGGCGGAATCGTAACCGAATTTTGAGCCTCTAGCATCATGGGCACGAACTCGACCAAGATGGGCAGGGTGGACTCCTGGGTCAGCCGAGTCATAAAAGGCGTTGCGGAGGTCTGGATTCGGCCAATGACCCGCGAGTTGGTTGATTGAGCAACCTGCTCATATGGCGGCGGACTGCGGGCATGTGAAGCGCCGGAGAGCTGGAGGGCGGATCGATCAATGTGCAAATGTTTTGTTGCCGCAAACGACTCGGGTAGGATGTGTTCTTGCTCCGAAAATTCCGGAAGAGTCGATGTTTGAGGAGCATAGTACGCGCACTGCGGCATTTCAACTTGCTGCTGCCTGTGCTGCGGGAAACCAAAGGGAGGTTCCACTTCCGACGGACTTTCTGCAACAAATCCCTTGGTCAACATCGGTGACTTGGAGTCATAGGACATTGATCGTAGCGGTTCTTTACTGCGCTTCGATGGCTTCGGACCAGCCGTCTGCGATCGTCCCTTGGAATTGCTCGACTCCGATGCCATCATATTCCGGCGGGACTCTGACAGTTCATACAGCGTGTCGATGCACGACGTCAAATCATCCAGCAGCTCATGCGACCGCTTGATATCCTCTTCTGTCCAATGCGTTTTGGGCTGCACATATAGGTCAGCTTTCGACGGGAGATCGCCTGAACTTGCTCCTTCTGCTCCTCCTCCCTTGGGCGGCAGAGCCGGCGGCGGTTCCGGTTGCCGTAGACGGTCCGCCTCGTTGAGGATATTCTGGATCGACGACATGACACTGGCGACCACATCGCTGAACCCGGCTTGCGTTATTGACTCGTCGATATCGTTTGGCTGAGCGGCCTTGGAATCACTCCAGTCCAGACCCCACGCAAGGAGCCGATCCGTCTGCGTGCGAAATTTCCGCTGCAGCGCCACGAGTTCCGGATCATCATCGGGCCTTGCCGCGGTCGCTACATTCTCGCAATGCGCCTTTGTATCCGTATACAGCTTCGTTAAGCGTCGTTGGAGGTATGATGGACCCTCCTGGCGAAGAACCGACATGTCCACGGCGGATGGTTCGATTCCGGGACTTCAAGAAAACGTTTGGGGAAAAACAGCTTTTATACTAATACAAGCATGAATCGCGCTCGTCCGCCGATTCTTTCGAACCCATATATTTCACGCAAAAAGCTCGTCTAGGCAGAGGAATCGAAGTTCCCGGTGGAATAAATCGAGAATATGTAAGGATGCAGGCAGCACCAAATTGGAAGTGGGATCCAGCTTGGTCCAGAATGATGCTGCCTGACCAATCGGAGCCCAGCCGGCGGGATTCCCATCTCCGCATCGAGAATGCACCAGGCACGTGAAATTTCCGCCTTTAGTTTAGCGTGAATCCTGTATTACCAAAAAAAGTTATCAACGCTCGATTCAACATCAAGATCTCCGTTTCTCTATGAGAGAAGAGAGACAAAGAGGGAGGCATTCGGCGACAGAGAGGGCCCCGGATAGAGGATTTGGCCAACTGAGAATGGGTCACATGATTAGGCAACCTCATTCTTTACTGGGAGCGGGGCCAAAATTGAGCCGATTCCGACGGAGTGCACCATCCATGGACGAGACGATGGGTTGGCTTGGAAGGAAGAATTGAAGTGACTGTTGTGGCCAATCGCAGTGCGCATTGATGGCTTATGGGGAAATTTAGGCATAGCATTCATGAAGGGTTTGAACAAGACAATGGCGTTACGGAGCCAGAAGTTGAGCCTGACTTAGGGTTAGGGCTGACCCTAACTGGAAAAGCTGGTGATACTAGCAATCATCAATCTCCTCTGTTGATAGACATAACACGATGCAATTTTGAATACATAACAATGCTCTAGGGGTGTCTAATTTACAAATAACAATAAAAGAAAAAAAAAAAAAAAAACTAATGTAGTCACCCGTGGCGGCATCGGGGTAACATCTCGGGCGTGCTTCTCGCCAAAGTTGTGCAGTCGCTCGCCGACCAGGTAGACATCATCCCGAATGTGCGCTTTCCATACTCCAATCTGTTTCCGCAACAAGTAAATCAACAATGCCAGTACGCCCGCCAGCATAGTGGCCGGATACGCGTAGCGGTAGACTTGGGCATAGACCACGTCGCTGGCATCCCGGAAGACCAGGATGTTGGCGAGAAAGCCAATAACAAGGGGCAATGCCACAGCGGCGGCCGACAAGATGATTGCTGGCAGGATGAATGCTCGTGTGGCAAGGCGCGCGTTCGGTCGAAGCCATCCATCGTGGATGATGGCATTGAGAGCCAGCGCAGGCCGGGAGTGCGGCTGCAACTGGACGAGCCGCAGCGCCACCTGCACGTAGAGGACACCCAGGGTCCAGTCCTGAACAAGGTGGACGACGTGTGTCTCCGACATATGGAAGTACGTGTGTAGAGGGATGAGCACATATAGCTCTGTGAGCAATGCGAATAGGAATGGGATGACCACAATGAACGCCGTCGACACATACACCAGGTGCAGGAACTGGAGAGCTCCCTCCGACATCTTCGAAACGGCTTGACGCGGCGGCATGAGAAGTGATTGCGCTCTCTCCCTGAGCGACACGATCCATGAATAAATGGAAACCAGCGCGTAGATGATAGAACCAAAGGTGAGAAGTCCGGCAGACAGCGCGTAGAGATCGTTGATCTGCACAGACGGAGGGAAGACCCACGAAAGCATCTTCCGTCCAGCCAGCAGTGGAACGATTGTCACGCTGAGGCCCGTCACCGCTGCAGATACCCAGATGCTGAAAATGAACACGGCAATGCGCAGGCCGAAATGCGGCGGGATGTACACCTTGGTGAACATGCTGTTCTTCCGGCCGTGCAGTCCATCGTCCGAGTCCGGCAGGCCATCCACTCGTCTGTTGTGCTCGGTAACTTCCAGGAATACCTTGGCTCCCTTCGGGATGCGCACCTGGTCCGAGGCAGGAGCGCGGACAAACTTTCCGTCACGCTGGAAGTAGACACCATCGCCTTTCTCCAGGGCACGTTTCCGATCCTCTTCGGTGATCACCGGGCGATTCGGATCCCCTTTCTTACCCTGCAGGACATCTCGCCAGGTGGGTCGAACATGATGGCCTTCTTCGTCGCGGCGCCGTTCCCCGAACAGAAAGTGCGATAGGCGCAGAAACCGTGCACAGCGGCGGAACCACCAGCTGTAAGCTTGCTGGAACGCCTCTGACGGCTTCAAAGCCCTGATCGCATACGGCATTACAAAGGTGTAAAACAAGAGGTCCACTGGGAATTCAAGGACGGGAATTTCGGACGACACATGGATCGGGAGAACACCGTCGACTGCATAATCAAGACCCCAGACGACACCTCCCAGGCACACGATGACCAAAGCTCCGTACACAAGAGCACTGAAAGCAATCTTTCGTAGTTGGGTTAAGATATTCCGTTCTAAAACATCTCGCACTGGGTGGAACGTAGGGTCGTCGGGATCCCGAATAAAGTCTGGACAAGAATCAGCTGCAATTCATCCGGGTAAGAAGTTTCATCACTTACAGAGAACGCCAGTTCGCATAATCTTCCTGCACATCGACACAAAAAGTGCGAAGTGGAACATGTAACACGTTCCGATAAACCAGTGCACAAAGACAGACGTGAGCGGCGCCGACTTGGTGAACTCAATTCTGGACGCGACTGTTGCATTCTCGAAGAGTGGCAGCAACGCAAGATCCAAAAGGATTCCGCAGTAAAGCGGAAATACTAGCATTTCGATACCGATGATGAGAATCACTTTCATCACGCCGCCAGCTTGGAGAAGCACGTCTGCCACAAGGCCATCCACTCTTTGGCCTGGCCTTACACCAGAAAAGAAGGCGGAGATCTTGAGGTACATGATGCCGAGGAGAGACGCAAACATGTACCCAATTAGGATAGCAATGAGCCGGTCTTTGGTGTCCCATCGAACAAGATCCTGATCGGCAGGCACCTGGCCGGATATGTTGACAACGATCTCGCCTTTGAGCCAGTTGAACAGATTAAATGAGTAGAGTGAAGACCAATCCATGGCCTGCACCTTACTGAGCAATCCGGACACAAATGCCCAGATGTCAGCGACGGAAATGCTGAACGTCGGTCGTCCTTGCGTCTTTATCGCCGTGTATTCACGATACACGGTCTCCCCTAAATGGACAACCCAGCGAAGGAATTCAAGGAGGCGTTCTTCATGCATGCGCAGAGCCTGGTGCGCGAGGACCGAAAAAACTGGCAGCTCAGACTCATGAAAAGTGAAAACTCCTTTCAGCACTCTCCTAAGTCTTCGGCTGCTGCCGTCGATAAGTGAGAGAGACGCGCGGTTGAACGAAAAGTTCGCCGGAACCCAGTTTGGCAGAGGCACCGCCCCGCCCAAGGGTCGTAAGGCAACTTTAAGTAAAATACTCGCCAGGTAAAACACGTATCCAGCGGTTCCAATCAGCGTGTCAACGAGAATATCAGCGGTAATGGAGATGACAGCCAAGGGAACACCAAGGAAGAGCTGTACTGGATTCGTGAGGAAGACGAGCACGATTTTCCCCCACAGATATGGGAGCCAAATCCCAATGGCGACGGTGAAGGAAATGAGCAGCGCACTAAAGACCCCGTTCTGGAGAAGCCCAAAGATCGGTCCCTGCATCCCAATCAGTTCTAAAATACCCTCGAAGTCGTCACCGTCCTCGGCCGCGTCAATATCGTTGGCATCGGCAGCAGGGCCTGGGTCGCGCCCCTGGTTCTCTCCTTGCCGTTCATCTGCATTTGGTTGTCTGTTTCCTGCAGGAGCGAGAGGAGCATGTGGAACTCGATCTTCACCAGTGCGGTTATTCTGGTTCAATCGTGCTTGAAGACGAGCAGCATCTCCCCAAAGCCAGTCGATCACTCGATCAAAGAAACCCTGAGGAACAGGCGCAGCATCTGCGTTATTGGCTCCAATGTTATTCGCTTCGTGGTCATCATGATCACTACGGTCGCCATGGTCGCTATCGTTGTCATGGCCGCCATGGCTACTATGGTCGTTATGATCGTCGTGGTTGGCCTGAGGGGTAGGATCATTTTGATGGCCAACATCGGACTGCGTGGCGACTGTCTCCCAATCTGACTGATCACCGCTTTGCGTCGTATTGTCGGACTGCCTCTGGGCGTGCCGCCCGAGTCCACTGGGGCCTTCACCAGCATCATGGTCCGCACTGGCAGCGGGAGGCCGGCCAGCTGCACCTCTCGGCAGGATCCGAACGGTAACTGTAGGATCGCCGCCAGTCGCAGCGCGAATGCGATCTGCGGTGAGCTGCGCGGCGACCAGTCCAGGATCACCTTGGCCCTCAGATCCGCCATCCGCTGGTCGACGGAGACCGCTGGGGCCTGCACCTGCATTGCCCTGGCTCTCGACCAACGCCATGTTGACTTGTTTGAGACGCGTCATGGCGGAAACAATCCAGCCGAGTTCGTCCTGGAGACCCTCCTCTTCGATTATCCTTAAAATCTCATCCGGATTACCGTTACCACGAGACCACAACTCTTTAAATGTGTCAAGTCCTGGCCATTGTTGGTTGGTCGCAGGTCTGTTGCTGGTCTCCTCGCCGATCCGGTTATTGGCCGATGTGCCATCCTGAAGATTGCGTGACTCTACCGTCGGTGGTGAGTTAGATGATCCGGGGCGTGCATGCATGACGACTATTGGGCGAGCGTCCAACCTGATGACCTCCGGGTTCGATGCTCCGTTTCCCCCTGGAGGATTTTCACGCGGATTAGCATCTCGAGCAGAGCCAGCCCCTCCTTGAGCCTGTGCGGGTGCAGGGCCGTCGACATTCAACGGACGGATGACCACTGCTGGGCGCTCTGCACGAGCTGGTGGTTCTTGCCTCTCTGCACGGTCCTGATTTCCAACCATCAACTGAGCCATCGCATTGCGATCCTCTTCCGCCATGTCAACGGCCGGCTGTTGCTGCACAACCCACTCCCGAATCAGAAAGACCAGAATAAAGGACACCACTACCAGCAACGTGATGAGTTGTCCCTCCAGGATATCAATGACGATGTTGTTCAAGGTAGGGGATGACGTGAGGGAGTTCAGAAAGGCGACATCGGACAACCACGACGGCTGACGTTGTCGAATAGTCGTCGTTCTGTTGGCGTCGGTGAGATTGCCGCCCGATATTACCGCGGTAAACATGCTCGCAAAAATTCGTTTGGCAAGATCCACAAACACGTCACTTCCCGACGACAAGTTGAGCATCGATGACATCGGAGACAGGATTTGCGGGAGACTGGAGGGGACAGCGGAGATGGTAGGCTGCTCGGATGTCACGGAGCTGTTCACGACACTAGATCCGTTTGCGCCCGATGGCCACAGATCCGAGTGATTCAACGCTGGAGCAGGTTGTGGTGTCAGATCCGCGCTGGGCCAACGGCCGTCAGCCAGCCAGAAAAGCGCCCGCCAAACGGCACGCATCGACCAGGGTAGCCACCCGAGCCAAACGAATGCAACAAGCAGAAATCGTAGCCATGTAATCAGCGTGCGAACGGCGTGTATGGCAAGCTCCTTGGCGAAAATCGGAGTCGGGAGTTCCTCTGGCATATTGGGGTCATAAAGTTTGGTAAACTGGAACGGTGTCTTGCACAGCTCGCAGTGTTTCTTCTGCGAGTGTGACAGCCATTCCATCAGGCACGGCTGATGCACAAACTTGATGCTCCCGCTGCACTTGCAAGGGTAGAACAGAGGATCGTCCTCCGACCCCTCTCCGCGGCATATCCGACATGTGTCGGGCTCGTCGACTCCTTTGCCCTTAGCATCCGTGTTCGTGTCAAATGCAGGGTCATTCATGATATCAGGAAGCGAGTCAGTGCTCCCGCGGCGGCGCGGGAGCTTGTCTTTGGCCTCCACGTGCTCCGTCATGGGCAGCTTCTCAGAGGACACAATCGAACATCATCTCACCGGGGCGGCGCTCGGCGTTGGAAGCGAAAAATCACCCGCATGTAATTCTCATCGACGGCGAGACGATAAAAATGTCAGACGCTGATCCAGCATGGAATTTTCCACGATCGACGCTGGATATGAGTGGCGTCGAAGCTCAAAGATGACGGCGAATGCCGACGACTCTTCGTCTCCGAAAAGTGCCAAATGCGGGCAATGCTGACTAAGCAGTTCTGCCTAGTACAAGATGTCACACAAATACCGTAATTTTACGACTTCCGCAGCGGAATTTGTGACAATACTGTATCACTGGCGCAGGGCAGTGAGACGCCACAGATGGAGCTATGACCCCTGCGAACACCCTCCATTTCTGACACACGATACCCCGATTGTGTCATCTACGAATCCTCAAACGGCCGTTGTGCATTAGTTGACTTGATTGGCCTCTGTTTCAAACGGTTTCCGCATGTTGCGTGGGCCCTGGCCGCGGTAAACAATCCGTTTCGTGAAACTCTGACGCGCACAAGCTCGTTCTCGAGTTCTTGTGGTTTAGGGGTTCTTATATTAGCTCTGAAGGGAAGTGAGCGCGGCTTTTGTTGCTGCGTTCCCGCGGTATGAATCTTCGCATTGACTCTTGAGGTCGTTGGCTGAATTAAACCGACCGAACAGACGCGCGGCGTCTCCGGGACTCCTCAATATCTAGACGCGGCTCTCCATTCACGCCGGCCGGAGAATGGCAGGGCCAGACGATGGACGGATCGCGGCGGGACGGGAACCAGAGAATCAGGAGCAGACGAAAATGGCGCGATCCCGTCCGGGTTATCTACGTTGGACAGTGGCTCTGATTGTCAGGTATGCTAGGCAGATTTCTCCGTCGCAATGTGACCGGGGCTAAGTTGGTTTTTAGACTGTGCATATGGTATGCGGTGCTTACGCCCTTCTTCCATTGCCCATCAAACATCAGCGAATTGAGCGAATCGTCCCCTCGCGTGTGTCGACCGTACCTGGCTGTGCGGTCCTACGTCGACCCCTACGTGAATCCTTACTATCAGACGTATGCGGCACCCTACGTGGACGCCGCCACTCCATATGTGCGCACTTTCCGTGAGCGTGTTTATGTCCCGACGTCCAAGCTGGCAAAACAGGGTTATGACAGTTATGCCGAACCTGTGCTAAACAAGGTGGCTGGATACGGACGCGAGCAATGGCAGACAGTTGTTGTGCCGAAACTGGAGTCGGCGCGACAACGGACTGGTGACATTTATGAATCTGCCGTGGCTCCACAAGTTCGGTATGCGGCAGATATCGCGTCACCGTATTGGCAGCCAGTTGTAGCGAAGACGAGAGGAGTCCGTGAACAATTCATTAGCCCTCTGTATGTCCGATCGAAACCATTCGTCATTAAGGCATATACCACGGGGCAAGGATTTGTTCTCGGCACTGCCATTCCATACTCGCAGAGGGCAGGATGCTGGCTGGTGACCTTTGTCCGCGATACAGTTTGGCCGAACATCAAGGGACTCTATTCTGAAAATGTCGAGCCCCAACTTATCAAGATTGGGGCACGACTGGCATCGTACCGTGACGGCAGGAAAGTGCGGACTGCGGTCGAGGAGCCTGTCAGGTAAGCGAAGAGCAGCAAGGAATGTCTGACGGCTTGCTGACATTAATAGCTCCATAACATCGATAATGTCGATCTCTTCTACATCAACCCCATCTACTACTGTGCCGACTGTGTCGACCCAGGCCGTCTCTTCCGAAAGTCCGAGCACGACTTCCAGCGATGCTTCTGTGCAAAAGAAGACCTCTCTTACGTCGGAGGAGAAAATTGCCAATGCTCGGGAGCAAGTTGCCTCTGACTTGCGGAACTGGCAAATGAAGTTCGCTGCTGCTGCCGATAACGGGATTGAAGATTTAAGTGCCCGCGTTCGTGAGATCGCAGCGGGACATTGGGAAGCAACATCACGACAGCAAGGGGAGACGCTCCTTCAGGCTGTGGAGTCTGTGATAGATAGCGAACTTTCCAACGTAAGGGCACAAATCAACAACATCATCGAGGGTCTACCTCCCCATGATGCCCCCGAGGACGAGGACGCCGCATTGCGATTGCTCAATGAAACCGTCCGCTCCGCGGGTGTGGCCATCAAGGACAAAGCCCACGCTCTGAGGGAATGGTACAATAATTCCGAGCAAGAGTTGGTACGCAAGGTTTTGGAAGCAGCAAGGTCTACGGTGGAAGTTCTCGATCACATTCGCGATCTTGGCCTTCAGGAGATTGGCATGCGCTGGGCTTGGATGGATGGTGTGACGTACAAAGATTGGGCGAAGTATCACGAGACGCGGAAGCAGTTTGACGCCTGGCGGCGCGAAGTGATCGAGTCAGGATTGAACCATGAGAAGGTCGAAGAGGTCCAGGCGGCGGCTGGCGAACTTCTTTCTCGGGGAATGACGATGGCTGAGGATGCAGCAAAGGAGTTGACAAGGCTCAAGGAAGTAGGGAGATGGAAGATCGCAGCACGTGAAGTTAGCGATAATTTTGAGACAAGGGAGGAGCCGCCACCACCTCTTCCGAAGCCTGGGACCGCTTCGCCTGATGAAGGGTTCGACTCTATTTCCGCAAACGGTGATGGAGTCCCTCCTGCCCCTGAGACTGATGATCAGGAGAGTGGCGTTTCCGATGCTTCTTCGGGCACCCATGAAACTCGCGTGGACGGGGAATCTACGACATCGCAGGGGGGCCATGATGGTGATACTGCCCCAGTGTCTCGCGACGCGAGTCCTTCGCAGTCTCTGGAGGACGTTGAAGGGCCGACAAATGATCAAACTGAGTCCCCATTGAGTACCGAAAGTAGCGAGTCTCGAGACCAGACCGCTTCCACTGCGGCCGACGAATCCGTGGTCTCATCCCGCGTGAGTGAGGAGGTATCGAGTGCTGAATCAGGTTATGTTGAGGCTGCTGTTTCTTCCGCGCAAGAAGACATCAAATCTGCCCTCCACGGCAAGCCCAGCGGTAACGCTGCTGCGTCGAGCTTGACTAGCAGCTCCTCCATGGCCAGTCCAGTCATTGAGGATCTGCTTTCCGATTCTGAGCAAGAGAATCCCGCAGATCCGCTTGGGCAGCAAGAGCCCACAGAAAGCGCTTCATCCTCTACGAATGAACCTGATACCAGCTCAAATGCCGACGCTGCCGTTTCTACCGAAGACAATAATGGCTCGGTTGGCAATACCACGAGCATGATCAAAGACGAACTGTGATCTACTTCATTTGTTGGAACAACGCTGTTGATTTGTCAGCACTCATGTGGCATATTTCGGGGTCTTCTAGTCGAAACCCGCTCGAATGGCCTCGATTACACTCGAAACTTTTCCGTGATTTTGTTTATTGCCCGGTCACTGACGCGTGTTGTGTATCATGTCAAGGGTGAAGTTCTGGGTTTGTTGGCGGCTGTTTTCATGTTTCCATGCCCTTGCAATATTATTCGTATATTGTATATCATAGACACGAGAATCGACATGAAGTCATGTACCCCTACGGCTAGCATCCAAGTTCACTTAAGACAACGCTCTATTCGGATAAGATTTTCTGGAACATAGGATTGACGTCCCCTTATCGATATTGCACATACTGCCCGCCTCTCTTCTCCAGCTTTTGCTGCCTCTTACTCACTGGAGCATCCGCACCTCCTAAGCCAGCAAAACTCTTCCTCACGCCAGATACCGTTGTCACCAACAGCCAGATTGAGTATAGTGGCACCGCAATCCACAGCCACCAGGCACGGTCGCCAAAGACACAAACAGCGCCCATGCAGCCCCAGGTCCAGTAGAGCACGTCCCACATGTACTCGGTCACTCCGCGGGCTCCCAGGTCCGCTCCAGCTGATCTCAGAGAGCCATCTTGAGGGTGGTAGCGAGGTCGACCCAGACGCTCGAGATAGAATTCAATGCCCAATGCTGGCAGTGTAAGACCAAAGTATGGCTTCAAGGACCGGGGGCGATTGAAGAGGAAGTGCAGCAGCAAGAAAACGGTATGGAGAACGAGCGTAATCAGATGGGTGCGGTTCAGGGTGGCCGTGTTTCGCGAGGCCAGGGATTTGGCTGCTTTCTAGAGTTCAATCGGTCAGATTGCCGGATTCTCAGAGCAAGTTCAAACGTGCCATACCTGCGCCATTATGTCGATCTATGACTGGGCATTCATGAGCTCGTTGTCGTGTCCTGGCCTCGCCGAAAGCTGTCATAATGCACACCTAACATTACCTAATCAGGCAATTAGTAACTAACCAAAGCACCCGCCACACACCGCCTCATCACCAGCCACACTCGGAGGCCTCGCCAAAGCCAAACATCATCACCACGATCTAAACACGCACCCCCGTGCTCCCTCTTCCCCGGCTGACCCGACGCCGTGGATTCGTTTCTCTTTTTGCCCGTTCGGTATGCGATTGCCTGCGCTACCGATGTTTGTATAGCTGCCTGGGTTCGCACTCCGTGACCTGGACAATCCTTATACCGAAGGCCTGGGGTTGCCTGGACCTAAGCGCTGCCTGGCACACAAAAACAAATCAACAGTGAAGTGAGATTTGGGCAGTGAGGAAGGCTGCTGATAACTTGGTCACGCCTTTTCCCGTGAACGGAGCTGCATTTAGACCGCTATCTGAGCGCGCCCTTTGTCAGGTGTCAACAAACACAACCCCAGCCGCCAATTGTTGCTTTTTGCGACGTCGGTGCCTCTGCTCAGAGTTTTGCACACAGTGTTATTTTCTTTTGTCCATGGGACAATTCTCTTTACACATTCTATCTTCGGTCACCTATCCTTCCTCCGCCCCTCGTTGTCGACTCTTGCTGCCGCCAATCGCCGTCGTGTCTAACCTTGACAGCACAACATGGCTCCGTCCTCGTCTCACATTTCAAGCCAGCTCCGGCAGCTCATTTACTATCACCTGGACAACAATCTCATTCGCAATGCGCTGTTTCTCGCCGGCCGCCTCCATGCGTACGAGCCCCGGTCTTCGGAAGCTTCGTATCTTCTCGCTCTCTGTCACCTGTTGAGTGGGCAGCCCAAAGCCGCCTGGGAGTACAGTCGCAGTTCAGGGTCGCGCGGCACACATGTAGGTTGCTCGTATGTATATGCTCAGGCATGTCTGGATCTGGGCAAGTATATCGAGGGCATCACCGCACTGGAGCGGAGCAAGAGCCTCTGGGCAAACAAGAATAACTTCAGTATGGTTCCATATGGTCAGGGGGCAAGAATTGAGCGCTGACAGCGAATTTAACCTTTGGTTGCAGACCGTCATAGTGAAACACGCCGTCAACATTTGCCGGATGCGGCTGCAGTACTCTGTCTCCAAGGAAAACTATGGCAGGCGTACAAAGATACCAACAAGGCCGTTGAATGTTACGTAGAGGCTTTGAAACTTAATCCTTTCATGTGGGATGCTTTTCTTGGTCTGTGCGATATGGGTGAGTGTCGTAATGTTACAGAGAAACGGCCAGTTGATAAACATTGACTGACTGCGACAGGCGTGAATGTGCGCGTACCTAACATCTATCGGATGACACCGGAATTGATGGCAGTGCTTACTGCGGCACCGCCAGTGGAAACGTCGTCTCTATCGGAGAAAAGCGCGTCAGCCCATGGTCCACTGCAGACCCAACTGAACACGAATCCCAACCTCGACCCATTCATATCGACTGCATCCAAGGGCGACCAAGCCTCGTACGGTAGCTCCGCGCTCTGGGAGAAACTGAATGGAAGCACCATCAGCTTTACCTCCCAGAACGCAGCGGTCGTCCGCGAGGGGTCCCAAACACCGGTTCCCTCAGAATCGGAAGATGCCCGTGGAACGATTGCAGACGGCACGTGGGACCCTTCCCTTGCGCCTGCACGTCGGAATCGTACCATTCAGCAGATCGATTATTCCGATCCACCGCCAAAGATGAAGACAACTGTAAAGTCGCGGACGCGATCCAAAGTCGATGATGAGCCCAGTCACGTACACATTGAGAAGGAGCCCGGCTCCGCTCCGCAAGCCGGAGATCGCAAGCGGACGGTTTCTGGCCAGGCCGCTCACCCGCCGACCCAGCAGCTGCCGGAACCCGGAGCGCCTCAGCGACGCAGCGTTCGACTTTTCAATCAGATTCGGCCGACAACTAGCAGATTAGCCACTAGCGCTCTGGCGCCCAGGGAAGGCAGAGAAATCAAAAAAGCGCGCGCGACTGGAACGAAAGGTCGCACAGCGGCCACGTCCACTACTGGCCGTGTTGTAAGTGGGAGTCGAAAGGCAACGACGGATGGGTCGGAAACAGATGCCAAAGACCAGCGCTCCACTGCGTCGGCCAGCAATGGCGGCACGACTGCGCAGGCAAAGAGTACCGCGACAGATCGATCAAAGGACATCGAGGCCCTTAGCTGGCTCCTTGATCTCTTTTCTAAGCTCGCGTCGGGATACTTTTGCCTGTCACGCTACCGGTGTCAGGAGGCGATTCAAATATTTAACTCGTTGCCGCAGCCGCAGCGAGATACTCCCTGGGTGCTGGCGCAGATCGGACGATCGTACTACGAGCAGGCGCTGTACGCAGAAGCTGAGCGGTACTTTGTCCGCGTCAAAGCGCTGGCGCCGTCAAGACTAGAGGACATGGAAATTTATTCGACGGTGCTGTGGCACCTCAAGAATGATGTAGAGCTGGCGTATCTCGCCCACGAGCTGATGGAGATTGATCGTCTGTCTCCCCAAGCATGGTGTGCTGTGGGCAACTCATTCTCCCACCAGCGAGATCATGACCAGGCGATCAAGTGCTTCAAGCGAGCCACTCAGCTGGATCCGACGTTTGCATATGCCTTTACACTGCAGGGACACGAGTATGTTGCTAGCGAGGAATACGATAAGGCGTTGGAGGCCTACCGGAAAGGTATCAGCGCGGACAGCCGTCACTACAATGCGTGGTACGGTCTGGGCACGGTGTACGAGAAGATGGGTAAGCTGGAATATGCCGAGCAGCATTTCCGCAACGCGGCCAGCATCAACCCGACCAACGCGGTGCTTGTTTGCTGCATCGGTCTGGTGCTGGAGAAGATGAACAATCCGAAGGCGGCGCTGATCCAGTATGGACGGGCGTCCTCGCTGGCGCCGCATTCAGTCTTGGCTCGGTTCCGGAAGGCACGGGCTCTGATGAAATTGCAAGAGCTCAAGCTGGCACTGGCTGAGCTCAAAATACTCAAGGACATTGCGCCCGACGAGGCCAATGTACACTATCTGCTAGGGAAGGTGTACAAGATGCTTCACGACAAGGCGAATGCCATCAAGCACTTTACCACTGCGCTCAATTTGGATCCTAAGGTGAGTGGCTTATACTGCGGGAAACTGTTCCGTTTACTGACGATGCACCAGGCGGCACAGTATATCAAAGATGCCATGGAGACACTAGATGAAGAGGAGGACCAGGAAGCGGACATTGCTTGACTGTTGATAACTTGATTCTTTATCGGAGGCCGTTTGCTTTTCTTTCTCTCCGGACAGATGCATGCTAACTCGGACTCGGCGTTGTGGATGGGTTTCGGCATAAGGCATTGGTTTGGAGTTCGGGGTTGTTTGTAGCTGGAAGCGGGCGCTTGTACAGTATTGATATTGTTTTTTTCGAGGTTATTCTTGATGAATGGGGCATGCATAACTAATGGTTATTACTAGAAATGCTTGATTTTGAATTTGGACCAAATTGTGCTGATTGAATTGGCTTAATAACCAGGATAACTACGGTGCTGTACAAGTGGGTTAACCGTGCTCGTCAGATGCGGTGCAGTATTGGAGTTTGACAGGGACTGTCGGACAATCAAAGCCTCAAACCAATTGTCAGTCTGTATTATATATCAATGGATGTGCATGACCGCCACGAGCATGAACGCTTCATATACACAAGACTACCAAGAAGCCCCAGTCCAGCCCAGCACGACGCCATTTCGGTCGACATCATGATATTGTTCTTGGTGCTACGTATTCAGTCGACCAAATGTGCTGGCTTCCATTCGTACAATCACCCGCTCTCCTCCAAAGTGAAGAAAGGCTCCGCTAAATCAATGAGCTCGGGCACGAACCTGGGATTGAAGAACCAGAGCTGCATGCCGTTGTTGCTAGCCAAGAACACCTCACGATCGCCAAGGTACGTCGTTGAAAGTTCGATGCGTTCATGGTATCGAAAAGGTCATGGATCCCAGGATAGGGGACTCATCTCCATGCGGAGGCTGAGTTCTCAAATGTCTAGCTGGTATGGGCGAATGGTTGTCTTACCCGTGGCAGCGTTGCAGACGGCGATCCTGTGCGGATTTGTAGAGATCCAGCGATAGTCAATGTAAGGGGTAAGAGGGCAGCCAATACAAGGGGAGCGCACGAAATTCGTGATGGGTGTCGTACTCCCGATCAATTGGACGCTCAGCCAAACAATGGTAGGGTCGTACGTAAGGTGAAATCGTGGTATAATCGTGGTATAGCCGCCGTTAAGGTATAATTCCGTTCTAGTCCTGCGGCCGAAGGTGCGACGGCACATTGTCCAGATATTGTTTTTGGAAACACGACGTCCGGCCAGCGGGAGGCGGAACGTTTTACTGATGAGCTGCTCCGTTGTGGTCAGTGTCCAACTGGTCTGCTGGACCAATGGCGGGTGTTCATTCCAGTTAACTCCAAGGGTCACTAGAACATTCTCGCCGACGTCCATGTGCCGGAGATCCACATTGCAGAGTTGGAAGGGGCTAATTGTCTGAATCTCATCCGTGTGCAGGTCCCAAGTCCAGATGGGAAGGGTTTCCTCGAGATGAGGAATTATGTCCACTTTGTTCCTTATGATGGTAATGTTGGGCACATTAGTGAAAGGATGCTGTTTTTTCGCCAATCTCTGTGATGTGCGCAAATCCCATACTGAAATGTAACAGCCAACGTGAATTAGTGTTTGCAGAGAAAGACGCCGACAGAAACAAAACACCCCATTACCTTCCCATCGACTCAAGCAGAAGATAGTGATCAGACATCAGGATATGGTGAATCGGTCCGTCACCATTGATACAGACTGATCTCTTTCCAGTCTCGAGATCTAATATGGCGGCCTTGTTGCGGAAGCCGTCCCGTACGATGTAGGAGAGACGGCGCGAATGAAGCAAACTCTCCCCGACATTCTCGGTAGTGCTGACCATGAAAGAAAACTCTTCGTAACTGGCCGACCAGATTTCAAATTATGCAACCATTGGAAATACCATGTGGTGTCAGCAGCAGCAACATCAGTGGTCTCCATTCCAAGTCCCGCAAGTGTTCACTGTAATGCACTTCTGACGATTGTATCGCTTGAAAGGACCACCCGCCATCGTTTGGAGACCTAGACACTCTTAGGAGTCAAGACCAACGAACGACATTGGATAACGGCAAATGAGTTCGTCATATGACTCATACGCACACTCTGGCTCCGGACAATGTCTGCCCCATCTTGATATTCCGCGACATGAGCCACGAGCTCGAGAGGCAGAGAGCCAACAATGTCATAGTACTTATGCTGGTCTCGATCAGCGACGCGCGCACGCCCGTGAAGCTCCTCCATTCCTGGTTTATCAATGTTAAGCAGCCGGTTACACTGGCTGCTGCTGCCAGCGCAGTGAAGACCGACCTCACATGACTCCTCGACCCCTAAGATCTGGGTTGAAAACTTAGGGCAAGGTGGCCACATGACTTCACTCTGTTGCCTGAGGCATCATTTACGTACATAGCATAGCATTAAGTGTTGGCAATCCAGCAGGGCAAATTCGTTCGCTTCCTTTCGTAGCTCACTTTGTCTCCTCCACGGCGCAAAAAGACTCCGCTAGACCAGGGAGCTCTGGCACAAAGGCGGGATTGAAGAACCAGAGCTGCATGCCGTCATCGCTAGCCACGCCATACACCTCGCGGTCACCAAATGACTTCACTCCAATGGTGATGTATTGAGCAAAATAGGGTGGCCGGTCCGCAGATGCGTCGCTCCACGCGTCGCAGAGGCTGAATTCTCGCTCATCCAGCAGGTACGGGTGCACAATAGTTGTTGCTGTGGTTCCCCCGGTAAAGGCAGCGGCGTTGCAGACTGCGACTCCCTTCTGCGCATTCGTCCAACGATAGTAGATGTGAGGGGTAAGAGGGATACTCTCACAGGGCACATTTATGGTGTCTAAGATTGGCTTGGCGCTGTTGATCCATCGGAGGCTCAACCGATCAACGGCATAGTCGTACGTCATGAGCATCGTGGTACAGCCGTCCTTAAGGTGCAATTCCACTTCAGTCTTGCGGCCGAAGGTGTGATTGCGTACTCTCAAGATCTCCCCCCTGGACACACGTCGACTTGACGTTCCTAGCGAGAGGGGGAATGTTTTCCTGTCGAGCGATTCCCCGCTCGTCAACGCCCACTTGGTTTGTTGAACCAATGGCGGATATTCGTCCCAGTTTATTGCAAATGCCACCATAATGTTCTCGTCAGCCTCCATATGCCAGAAATTCGCATCCATGGGATTTAAGGAGCCAAATTCCCGGACTCGATCTGTATGCAGATCCCAAACCCAGAAGGAGCAGGGTTCCCCCTCATTGGACTGGGAAAGTATGACCAACTTGTTCTTTTCAATAGCCATACGTTCGATGCGGTAGGGATATTTTCTCCCTTCCCATTTCTGTGACGTGTGTATGTCGACTGCCGAAATAACTCTGCAAAAGTGAATCAGTGTTTGCTCTGCAGACAACGCCGGAAAAGGACAAGTCACCCAGTTACCTAGTCCATGTGAACATGAAAAGATAATGATCAGATAATGCGATGCCGTCAGTAGGTCCCCCGGCGTGATTGTACCAAACTGACCACTTTCCGGTCTCAAGATTCAGCATGGCGACTCTGTCCCAGCTGAAACCCTCTATGACGTAGCACAAACGGCGCGAGTGGTATGCTACCCTACCGGTGACGGGTCTCATAGGTTTTCCTGGGAAAGGAAGAAGAGCCTTGAAGGGAAGAAACACCTTCTTAACTGGCCGACCAGATTGCAAATTATGCAACCATTGGAAATACTTTGTGGCCGCCGATGCAGTGACATTCGTGGTCTCCATGCCCAGTGCCGCAAGCGTTCTGGGCAAAACGCTCCTGGAGATTGCATCGCACGAGAGGATCGCGCGCCATTGTTTGGAGACCTTGGGCACTCGCAAGAGTTAGGATCTAGCGACGAATGAACATGCTATGTTATTCCTTGTACGCACCCTCTGGCTCCGGACAATGTCGACCTCGTCAAGATAATCCAAAACTTGAGCCACGAGTTCGAGCGGAAGAGAGCCAATAACGTCATGGTGTTTATACTGGTCTCGATCAGCGACGAGCGCATTACCGAGTTCTTCCATTTCTCGTTCGTACTCGTAGACGATGACCTAGTAAGATATGCCCAAAATGATCCTTTCAAAAGTATCGAGGTTCATGCTGAATTGAGAAACTCTTTATTTCTGCCAGCATACGAACCTTCGATACCCGTACCCACAAACCCTTCTGTCCTAGGCAGAGCCACGGGCGGCCTGGACCCTGAATGTCAGTTCGAGTTACAAAGCTATAACTTTGTCGTGTCAGTATAACTAGTTATCCTTTTATTGGCCTGTCTGACTTGGCGGTGAAATAACCCGAGGTTCAAATCGAAAAAATCTAGAAAACTGTCTACAACAGCGAACAATTGGCCATTGAACCGAGAGATGGCCTGCGCCTGACGGCAACCCTTATCGAATTCCGTCAGACGCTCCGGAAGCTGCTTCTGCCCCGTACGCTCGATCCAGCAACCTCCCTCCATGGCAATCCTCAACTACCTTGTGACAGGCGTGGCATCCTACGTGGCGCTTACAGCGTCGCTGTTCGCGGCCTCAATGAAGTTCCCCAAGGCTGGCTTCGTTGCCCGCTGCCTGTCGTCGTACGCGTCGCTGGTGGTGTGCGCAACGTACGGGGTGGTGGCGTCGCTCGTGCTGCGGGCGGTGGGCTATGGCCGGATCTCGCAATGGGCGACGGCCCGCAGCTTCAAGTGGGTGATGCGCTACACGACTGGCGTGCGGTTCGAGGTGGTCGAGGGCGAGAAGTACCTGTCGACGCGGCCGGCGGTGTTCGTTGGCAACCATCAGACGGAGCTCGACGTGTTGATGCTTGGCACCATCTTCCCGCCATACTGCAGCGTTACGGCCAAGAAGTCCCTTCGCCATGTGCCCTTTCTCGGCTGGTTTATGGCGCTTTCTGGGACGGTGTTTATCGATCGCGCGAACCGTGAGACAGCTCTAAAGGCCTTCGAGGGCGCGGCCCGGGAGATGCGGGCACATAAGCAAAGCGTCTACATCTTCCCCGAGGGTACGCGCAGCTACTCGGATAAGCCGGACCTGCTGCCCTTCAAGAAGGGCGCTTTTCATCTGGCCGTCCAAGCCGGAGTGCCGATCGTTCCTATTGTCGTGGAGAACTACTCGCATATCCTGAACATTCGGGAGATGCGGTTCAATGCGGGCACGATCCGCGTGAAGGGTGGGTTCAGCCGCGGACAGTTTCTGCTACTCTATGTCTATGCTAACCCGTGACAGTCCTCCCTCCCATTGAGACCAAAGGCTTGACCGCCGCCGATGTCGATCGCCTCACGAAAGACACCCGGCAGCTGATGCTGGAGACGATACTCTCCATGTCGCATTCGTCGGAGCCGGTGGCAGATGAACCCCAGAAAGCATCGTCGACGGCCGTCGAGATTTGATTGCATAGATGCGGATGCATTGGAATGTTAGAGACCGGCGCCGTAGCATTGGAAATGAATGGCTTGGATGATATTTTTATTGCATATCGATACTACCGTATACCCTGAATGAGAGACGATTCATGGAAACTTCCGAGATCTACGTCTATGGCTTGTGACCTGGTCACGACCAAGCAGGGTCACACAGATCGACATCATCACGCGGAGGATTGTTGCCATCATTCCTTGGTCGATGAAATCTTGCGTAGTAAGACATGTAATATATCAAGGATCTGGGGTTCAGATGAGCCATCAGATCAAAATCAAGAGATAGCCGGGGTATAGTGCAACCGTTTAGCCCTAACTTTGGGTTAAAGGCATTACAAAATGGCTTCTCGTCAGACAGAAAGTACTTTGAACATCGCGCTCCAAAACCGCACCTCATCCTCCAACGTCTTCGCTTACATCACTGGTCGCGCCATCGACAATAATAACGCCCTCTTTCTGCTGCAAGCAGACGGCCGCACACCTTACTATCCTACGTCACCGGGACAGACCCTGTCACCGCTGGCCGTCGATTGCGCTATCCCTCTGGGTGCTCCCGGTTCCTCCGTCACCGTCACCGTCCCGCATCTCGCCGGCGCGCGCCTCTGGTTCGTGCGCGATGGCCGCCTCACGTTCTACCTGAATCCCGGCCCCGCGCTGGTCGAGCCATCTGTGACGAACCCTTCTGATCCCAACATCGGACTCGACTGGACGTTCTGCGAGTTCACCTTTAATTCCGCGCAGCTCTACGCCAATATCTCCTACGTGGATTTCGTCGCTGCGCTGCCCATCGCGCTGACTCTAACAAATACCGCGGGTGAATCGCGCCATGTCGCAGGTCTGCCGGCCGACGGGCTGGACCGCATCTGTGCGGCGCTGCGTGATCAACATAACCGCGACCCTGGAGTAGGATGGGACCGGCTGATCGTCACGCGCAATGGTGGAGGCAACCTGCGCGCCCTCAGCCCCAACACTGCGCGTGTGCAGGACCCCGCACTCTTCAACGGCTACTACCAGCCCTACGTTGACGAGGTCTGGAACAAATACACCAACACCACGCTGACCGTCAACACTCAGGCATCCTGGGGTGACGTGCAGGCCCGTGTCGTCTCCGGCCAGCTCGACTTTGGAGGTAGTATCGGCACCTACTCTAAGCCCGCTGCTGCGGACATCTTCAGCTGCAGTACGGGCCCGTTTACCCCCTCGGGTAACGCAGCGAGGGATGCGGTATCGGCGCGTCTCGCAGCAGCATTTAATCGCTCGACGCTTCACAAGAACCCCGTGCAGCCGAATAATGAGGTGCCGGAGAGTTACTATCAACATCAGATTACGAATCACTATGCGAGGATCTTGCATGAGGTGAATATTGATCATCGCGGGTATGCGTTCCCGTATGATGATGTTGGACCGAGTTCCGGGGGTGATCAGTCGGGAAGTGTGTTTGACCCGAATCCCCAGTTGTGGACCGTCACTGTGGGAGGTGGCCAAGCTGGGTCCGCTGAGGCTCCTCAGGGCCCCAGGCGGTTTGAGAGGTCGTCTCGTCGTCGGTCCTGGCTTGCGAAGTTGAGAAAGTATCTGCAAAGACTGTGATCGATATTTACTCATTTGTATATGTTCTCGTACTGGGTATTCATCAATGGTATGTATGTTTATGAAGCTTGCATAGTCATCGGTCAGCGCATCGACACTCTCCTCTCGCGCAGGGAGCTACGTCTCTCTCAATATCAATCTCCTGCATCTCCCTCCACGGGTCACTCTCTCCCGTACTAGTCGCAGCCGCGCCCACCTGACCGCCTCTCGCCGCCGTCGCCACAAGAAAGTCCCGCTCAAACGCAACGAGCTCGATCCGCACATTCTCTACGCGTTGCCCATGCAACCAGATCTGCACGTCGCGGTACGGCTCACCCCATCGCGTTCCATCTTTATCCCGCACAGGCTCCGGCGCACGCACGTTTGTAAACTCGAGCTCCCTCAGCCACGGCGCCAGTAATGCCTCACCAGTCATCTTGATATACGCCTCCTTGAGTGCCCAGTAGGAGTAGAACAGTCGCAGACCCCGCTCAACCGCCTCTGACTCCTCGACTGGCTCTGTCCGCGGCGCTACCTTCATCGTCGTCAACTCCCGCTGCGAAAATACCTCAGCGAAGACGTCGACAAACTCCGCCAAGGCATCCAGCGTCTTCGGCCGGCGGTCTGCGCCGCCGCGCGACGGCTCGTTCGCGCAGGTAACGTCGATGCCCACTTGGGGAATGGTCGGATTCGACAGCACCGGGGGAGCAGGGATGACTGCATTATGTGGTTGTTCTCTGCGCGGGATGATGCACCCTGCAAACGCTACTAACGACGCCTGGTGGCTGACGTTGAACTCCACGCTCGGCAAGCTCCCATCCGGCGCAATGAAGCATGGCCGGCGGTGCGGGTCTGGTGTGCGGCTGATGGTCACCTCACGCCACGGGAGACGACATTTTCGGTGGACGAACAGGTATTTCAGTAAGTTAGACGCTAGGCTCATATGTCGGTCAGCTGGGCGCAGGAATCGCTTGACCGCTTCCTGGTCGGCGGGCTTCAACGTCTCAAGGAGGGGCAGCGAGGGGAATGCCGCCAGCGGCCGCACATCAATATACCATCGTGTGAGGGCGGTGTCGGCGGCCATGTGGACTCATTCCGTAGGAGCGTCCGTTCAGGTCGTTTTCACTCCATTCTCGCACTGATCCAGGCGAAACTGGCTTGACGCTCTGATGTTTATATCGGATAACCGTGCGGGTTGGACATTTGTTTTCACTTTTTGCATCAATTGCATCGTTTGCATTAAAGGCGGTGGCAGAATTTTTGATAAGGATGGCCGATGTGATGAGTCAATGATTCTCGGTCTCGAAATACTGACCAGACGCAATGGAGATCACTGTCGGCGTCCTTGCTCTGCAGGGCGCCTTCTACGAACATCTACAACTCCTGAAGAAAGCCGTGGAAGTCCTAGACTCGTCTGACCAGTGGCAATTCATCCAAGTCCGGACCACAGAGGAACTAAGCCGGTGCGATGCGCTGATCATACCTGGCGGCGAAAGCACTGCGATTGCTCTAGTCGCCGCCCGATCAGGCTTACTGGAGCCGTTGCGGGATTTCGTAAAGTCAGTCTTCCTTCCCCGCAATCCACCTTTGCAAGCTCCTTGCTGAACTATGCCTGTTTGGCTCCACGCAGAGTCCATCGCAAACCGACCTGGGGTACGTGCGCTGGGTTGATCCTGCTCGCCGAGTCCGCGAACCGTACGAAACAGGGAGGGCAGGAACTAATCGGCGGACTGGACGTGCGGGTTAACCGGAACCATTTTGGCCGGCAGACGGAGAGCTTTCAGACGCCATTGACGCTGGATTTTCTTGCTGATGATGCGAGCGGCCCACCGGCCCCGTTCAATGGCGTTTTTATCCGCGCGCCGGTTGTAGAAAAGATCCTTCCGCATCAGGCCGGCAAAAGCCAGCGGGATGACTGTGAGACAGTGGTAGCGCCATCTCACCCGGTTCAGGATCAAAATCAGGATACGTCGGCCGACAAAGATCGCTCGGTTGAAGTGCTGGCAAAGCTTCCCGGCAGGGCGGCGCGTCTCACCGAGCAGACAGGCGTCACCATTGACACTGAGAAAGATGCCGGTGATATCGTCGCTGTCAAGCAGGGAAACGTCTTTGGAACCAGCTTCCACCCAGAGCTGACAGACGACCCTCGGATCCATTTATGGTGGCTTCGTCAGGTTCGGGATGCGGTCCACAAACGGAGCGGAGCAGCTCAACTACCGGTGCGATGAGTTCACTTTGTGAACGCAAATGAAGATATCCCATTCTTGTACCCATTTTTGTAGAATTCCAAGCGCCAGGTATAGACAATCCACAGCACGCCTAAGCCTGTATCCTACCTGTATCTCCCGTACTCCTCTTCTTCCCTTCTGCGCTGTTCCGCAATTGCGCGGCCGTAGCCTCCTCGGCCGGGATCGTACTCGTCACGATACTCGTCCCGGACTTGGCCGCCAGACTTACCACGGCTGGTGTGAATTAGCCAACGTTCCAGACCGTAGTCACTGCCCCAGTAATCCAGAGAACATACCCATACTGCCGGCCCTCAACAAACCCAGGATCCAAGTCTGTGCGGATTATCCGCTCATCCAACTTGGTACCTCCAATGTACTTGAGGCAGTCCAGCGCGTCCTGGTGCGTGTAATACTCGACAAAGCAGAATCCGCAGGGCGTTTTGGCGTATCGGTCAAGGCCCATCACGAGTCGCTTTACTTCTCCACATCTGAACAGGTCAGCAATTGTCTCACTTTCTTTTTATTTGGGTGCATCTTCGCTCACTTTGCAAACAGTTCATGGATCTGCTCTTCCGTAGTGTAGAATGACCTGCACACTCGTCGTCAGAACCTGCTGCTGCGCTCGCTGTCAAATCTCGAGAATAACACTAACAGATTCCCCACGTAGAGGGTGGTCGCGTCTTTCAGCAGGGCAACTGGGTCGTCAATCTTATCGGCCTTGTCCGCCAACCCTTCTAGTTCGAGCCGGCGCCGCTTGCTCTGCGAAGAAAGGGGTTAGACAATGTACAGTGACGCCCGGACATCAACGCGCAAGCCTACCCTGCTCTGATAATACGCGCTGGGCTTGTCCAGGCGCGAGACGGTATTGTTATGCGTCCACATTGTCGATGTGCTGTGGTGAAGACAGTTGACGGGATTCTTCCATGTGAAGTTGAGCTAGCCGGGGCTGACTAATCCAAGCTCCTTACTGAATATGGAATAGCGTATTCCCCAATAGGTACTCCGTACGGAGTAATTATCAGTATAAACGTATTTTTTCTTGGCGTGTTGCGATGAACAACGGGTTCAACGAGCTTGTCCCGTAAAGTTCAGCTCGCTGAACGAACCGATTCGCGGCAAGAATGCCCAAGGTAATCAGTCATACGCCGCCGTGGCTCTGTCGCCCGTCGCCCGGCGCGGCCTTTTTCACGGGCAAATCGGCCGGGAAACCAGCTGCGCAAGAACCACCAGCCGATGACTATGTCGGGCCGCAACGCACGCTTGCGCGCCGCGGTACGGAGATCTTCGCCGTGGTGGACAATCAGATTCGATGGGCGGATTTGTCGACTCTCAAAGAGAACTGGCACACTGGGTTGCAGTCGAAGAAGAAAAGCGCAAAAGCTGCGCCTGCAGAAGCAGACGCTGGCCAACAATGGAGGGTGAGCGCAGCTCTCTAAACTCGAGGTTGACCATCCAGGCTAACAATTGCCAGGTCTTGACAGTGCCCGTCTATGGCCAGATTCGCCAGTTGGTCGTCTCGCCCAACGGCGCCTTCATGGCGATCGTCACAGCCCACACGGTGCATATCGCCGTTCTACCAGACTCTGCACATCTTGTCGCATCCGATCGTTCCCCAATCCGACTGAAGACGTATCAGCTTGGGCCCACGACGCATGTCATTCCGGAATCTCCTGTTGTTTCAGCCATTTGGCATCCTCTGGGTGTGCACTCCGCCCTTGGTGGGTGCATCGTGACCGTCACCGCTGATGCTGCCGTTCGAGTGTGGGAGCTGGACCGCAACAATCATTGGTCGTTTGACCGGCCCACGCTGGCCATCGACTTGAAGAAGCTCGTGGACGGAACCTCGTGCGATCAGGACTTCTCGCCGCCGGGGTTCGGAAAGAACCGGGGTTTCTCCGCTGACTCGTTCGACATGGAGGTAGCATCCGCATGCTTCGGCGGGGATGCAGCCGAGGGAGAAGATGCATGGGCTCCCATGACTTTGTGGGTTGCCATGCGACCGGGCGATATCTATGCGCTCTGCCCGTTACTACCATCGAAATGGCAGGCTCCGCCGGCAACGATCCCTTCTTTGTCCGCTGCAATCATACCAAAGCTAGCCGCAGCTGAAGAGGATGAATCGGACCCTGAGCTTGCAGACCAGCTGACCGCCTGCCGGCAGCAGTTCGAATGGCTCAGGGAAATCGACCAGCAGGAGGCTGGGCCCGAATCCGAGTCGGCGCCGGATTTTGACGTTCTTACTCGCCCTAGCAATCCGAGCGCTATTCCTCGTTTACAAGGACCATTTCATTTCGATGTAGGGGACCAAGTAGATGACCTGGAAGTCACCGATCTGCTGGTGATTCCGTCGAAGCTCGACACGGAAGCGCTGATGACCGGTGAAGAGGATGAAGGGGCTTTGGCCGAAGATGAGAAAGAGGGTTTGTCTGCCACCGTGATTTGCGTGTCGACAAGAAGCGGGCGAGTCCATATTTGCTTGGAAACGGAGGGTGTTGAGGGGCAATGGCTACCCAAGGCCAAGGCCACCACGTTCACTACCTCTCTGTCCGAACCTGCCGACCTCGTGCTTCTGGAGTCTCTCGATACCGTACGAGAGAATCTCCGGGAGCCGCATGCATGGCCCGTGTTTACCAAGGATGTGTATTCTCGCTATAATTTCTTTTTGACCACCGCAAATAATGTGGCTTTCCTGTCACTATCCGCATGGGCGCAGCGACTAGAAGCGGAGTTTCAAGCGGAGGATACCGCTGGATCGGCCTTCCGCATTGGCGTGCTCTGCGACGGCAACATTGCACTCCGGGAGCTCATCATTCAGATGAATGAGAGCGACATCACCACAGCAGAGACTCCAAATCATCTGTCCGCTTCCTTGGTCTTCGCCGACTACGACTTGGGATACCTTCTCCTCACATATCGTGGGCCAACTCCTCAGGCGGCGATCCTCGATGAGCCTTCGCGTGCCGTGCTATCTTCAATGTCTCGGTCCATAGAAGAGGATGCTGAGCTTGCTGCCGCACACGAGCCGCTCCCCCTCAAACCGCGTCGCGCTCCTTACCAAGTGCCGGCGATTTTCTACGCAGAAAGTCCACTACGAACTTTTGTCGAAGACCATGTTCCCCACCGACATCGATCAACCCTCCGTGAACAGGTTCGCCTGTCGCCCGCGACCTTGGACATCATCGCGGCCGCGCATCGGGTGCTCTCGGCGCACACTGGTGTCCTCGAGCGGGCGGCTGCGGATCTTTTCCGGCGCTGCGAGCGGCTGCGCGCGGAGATGCGGGATCAGCTCGAGCACATTGCGACGATCGCGGAGCGGATCCGGAACGTGTCAAGCTCGATCGACGAGCACGGTGGCCGCCATGAAGGATCCCGCAGCGAGGCATCCATCAATGCGCGGCTCGAGGCGGCCAGGGCGAGACAGGCACAGCTGGTGCGGCGCCACGCGGAACTTCGCAACAAGATCGCAAAGCTGGGTGGTCGACCTTTGAGCGACCGGGAGCAGGCGTGGATTCGAGAAGTGCAAGCGTTGTCCCAGTCCATCGAAGAGGAAACGGACGAGCAAGGGAAGCAAACGCTGAAGCAAAGATTAGAAATTGTACGCTATATTCTGACCTTCTACGTTTGTGGTCGTGTTACTAATGTGCGTCTACAGGCTAAATCTCTTGCTCAGCAGCTTCTTGCTGAGTCGAAACGAGCCGATACGGAACAACAAGCGCCGCCCGAGGCACCCAGTCCAGCGCGAATCCCGGAGCGGCTGCAACGTGCAAAGGTGTCGGATGCCATGAGGATGGTGGAGCGAGAGTAAGTGCTGATATTGCTGCTCGATTATAGCAGGCTTCTAACGGCTGTGCAGATCCGCTGTCATTGATGCCATCACATCGAGACTCGAACGGCTAAATGCCAGTCTGAGCTGAGGTGGATCGACACGTGATGTAGGGCATCATGTTCACGTGACTTAGAGATGTATTTCAGTGCCAGCCATAATTTCACGTAATTCTTTGAACTTTTTTTTTTTTCTTGAAGGATCTGTCACATCATCGACTCAAATCAACAGATTCAGCTAACAGAAAACAACTTGAAGCCACAGTGCTTCAGCACACAACTTCACATCTCCTAACAGAACAAGAACATAACACCATGACAAAAGTCAACCACCACGGCATCAATTCAGGCATCAAAGTCAATTGCATCCGCCATCATCTCCCGAACCTCACGGACAATCTCATCAAAGGTCGGGATGCGCATGTCAAATACAAGGCGCTCCCAGTCCTCACACCCACGGCGGAATTCCTGCCACCAGATGCGGAGCTTACGCATATCCGGTTCGGGGAGGTAACGGCGGCGGGCCATGACTGCTTGCTCGGTGTCGTTGCGGACGGTGCACCATCGCTTCCACGTTATAGTGATGTACATGTAACGGAAGAAATAGACCATCGTGAGGAAGTTCTGGTACGCCTCACGGTCGAGCACGATGTCGCCGCGAATCATTGACCAGGGGATGCGGGGTGGCTGGGCTGACTGAGGTACCGGAGGAGGTTGGGAGATTTCCATGTCGTTGTCGACGTCCATTTTGTTGCAGTAGAGTTCTTCCTGCTGCCGGATATACTGGCCCAGCTCTTGGCCAGAGAGCGAGTAGGCAGTGGGGGTTGAGCTGATGTCTTCGTTGGTCATGGAGGACATGACTGCGACGGTGGCGGCTGTCGTGTTGTCGTTATTGGTTCCTCCTCCGGCAATGGCGTTGGTGGTGGTGTTGATGTTTTCGTCGGAAGAGCCGAGTTGTTTCGCCTTTCTGTACTCTTGGAGCCAGACCACAGCGAAGCAGTGCGCATTGAACTTTTCGTGTGTAGGAGGGCAGAGTGCCTGGTAGCGACGATCGAGCAACCGCACCAACCTGTTGGTCGCGTCGACAGCATCACGCTCGTGGCGGCCCAAGGTGACCAGTATGTCGTATAGCGGAGTCACGCCGCGCAAATACTGCTGTGCGATCTGCTCTGGAGTGGCATCATACCACTCGTAAAGAGGGGGAAGACACACGTTGGATGCTCTTGCTAGTGAGTCCATGTTGTTGCCGCTGCCACTGCCACTGCCGGTGGGAGTACCATTCACGGGGGCAACACTGGCAGGCGTACTACTGATAGGAGTACCACCGGCAGTAACATTACCGGCGGATGCACCACTGACGGGAGCACCAATGGCAGGAGCACCGCTGGCAGTAACATGACCGGCGGGAACATCAGACTGTGGCCCACCTCCCACTCCGCCTACAGGCTGACCGTGACTGTCAGGTACACGGGAGACATGGAGAGGATCTGGCGACGAATACGTCTGGCCCGACGTAGTGCTGCTCTCTGTGAATCCCACGAGGATGAAATTGTTCTCCGAAAAACCAGCGGAGGAATCACCGCCTTCGTCCAGTTTGACGATGGAGCCGTCAGGCTCGACCTGTGCGAATCCGGTGGTGCTCAGCGTTTGAAGGACGTCTTCATCCACCAGGTTCTCCCCACTCAGGGCCTGAAGGACATGAAGGTCATCCATGGTGATGTCAAGAAGGCCGTCCGTGCGGAAGTCCTCGATGAGGACGTTTGGCACAGTGTAGTCCATCCAGCCTTGAGGGAGTGGCCCTTGGGGGAGAAGTTCTGCTCAGTGGGATTGTTCTGTAGGATTGCACAGGGTTTGTGGGAGATGTGAGATGGAGGAAGAGAAGAAGAGTTTTAAAACTTGGAATCCTCTGGGCTGTCCATGATGGACGGTAGCACGGTTGCCGGGCAGAATGATTGCCAGACTCTCGCTGGTCGTCACGGTGAGGCTGGACGTAACGCCAGGGAAGGGATCGAGAGGTGTTTGCGTTTTAGGATGACCTGTCTACTCGGGTCGGCCAGTAGGATGGTGAAAGAGAGATTTAACTGGGATTGCAACTGTGAATATGATACAAAGAAAGCTCGTGAAGTCGAGATCGCTTTCTCATTGAGATATACTAGTAAAAAGGTCTATACTCCCCACGAACCACTAGTTCTGTATGCATCTCATAGAATAAATTGACTTTTGTCTGAATTCATACGCTTGGCATGCTGGGTTACCGATACACGGAATCAAACCCAACCCAACAAGACCATGTAACATGCAAACATGAGGCCAATCCCATCTACTTTGGCAGGAGGATCCGCCAGGTCAAATCTAACAGGTGCACACCTACTGGAGACTGTCACCGAAGTGGCATCAGCTCTGCTGGGTCTGGTACAACTGATACCAGTCCTCGGGACGGTCCACGTACCGCTCGATGAGATGCACTCCCGAAGCCGTTTCCACGATGCCGCTGATCTCTCCGGGCTTGAGAGCAAAGGCGGCCTCTTCGAATTCCTTCTGCATCTCGCCACGCCCAAAGAATCCGCTGTAGAAGAAAGTTAGAGCACTCGGATCCTCCTCAATTCGGCAGGGTAGAGTAATAATCTTTGCCCCCGCGGCGATTCGCGGGGTTGTGTACTTACAGATCTCCCCGTTTCCGCGCAGAGCTGCAGTCCGACTCCGTCACAGCCAGATCCGCCAGGCGTACCTCCCCGGACTTGATGCGGCGCTCATAACCCTTCAGGATCTCGATCGCCTCTTCCTTGGTGCGGGTAATGTTGGCTTCTCGCCAGCTGCTCGGGCGCCGGCTGTCGCGATGCTTGACGAGCAGGTGTGCGCATCGGATTTTACCCTCTGCAGGCAGACCCGCGATGCCCACGGGCCCGCTGTGGTTCTCTGCCATGAACACCTTTAGCTTCTCCGTGTCGGTGCCCGGTGGCGGCTCCCATCGCGACTCCTTGGTCGAGGGGTTGAAGTAGTACGGCAGATTCTTGGAGTTGGAGTGTCGCACTTCCCACCCAGGGGGTAATCCAGTCTCAACCTGGATGACGTCGCGTCAATTTTGAGTTCTCATCATCGCCATCAGAACGCTCCCCGCACGGAAATATATTTACGCTCACCATTTTGGAGAATCTGTGGTAGATTTTAGCTCAACTCAAACGCTTAGTAGATGAGAAATGGAAGGAAAAGATGTGTCCAGGCGCTCAATCCAGTCCTATGACTGAAAGACCCCTAGATGACGCCAAACACCAAGAATCCCAGTGTTGTTCGTCCTGCTTCGCCCAGGAACGCGGGGATTCTTCGTAATTGCAGTTTCCTATTTGGGTTTAGTACATCGATCGTGCTGCTTCGATAAGCTCCAGCCTGACGCCTGAAGCTGACTCTAAAACAGATCTGTTCTCTTTCCTGGCAGCAACTCACGTACCTTTACGGTGACTTGGTTTGGATAATAAACGTTCACTTCTTTTGCGTCAATACCCTCAGAACACGTTTTCAACATGGCCAGTCCAGCGTCTTCTACTGGTGGCGCGACGTCCAGCACCGAAGTCAACTTTAAGTTTTGCAGAGAATGGTAAGCCATGCCTTTCGTTTCTTGATTAAATGCGATGGACATTCTGCTAACGTTGTCCAGCTCTAATCTTCTGTATCCCAAAGAGGATCGTGTCCATAACCGCCTCATGTTCACATGCCGAACCTGCCACGTCTCAGAACCGGCGACATCTCCCTGCGTCTACCAAAACCGGCTGAACACCCAAGTCCATGAGACCGCAGGCGTAACGCAGGATGTTGGATCAGATCCTACGGTTGGTCTCCCTGAGATTTGCTGTTGTCTGCTCTGCGGAGAAGTGATCCCCTGCGATGTCTGCGGGGAGCCTCTTGGGGGAGGTTATTACGACGACCTCGCATCCGAGGAGGATGCCTGATTGCACCCCCAAAACTCTGCCTGTTTTGGAATATATATATCATGGCTGACCTTTGTCTTTCATGACAGCTCCCGAGGGCGAATAAGATCTGCCCGAGCTGCGGTGAGAACGAAGCGGTCTTCTTCCAATCACAGCAACGATCTGCGGAAACTGGGATGGTATGTAATTTGACTTTGCTGGTTGAGATGCTTTTCTCACATTTCTCCGCAGAAACTTTACTATGTGTGCTGCACTTGCGGTAACGTCTACACATGATGGCTGTTGATACCCTCATCAAGCGGTTCGATCATGGAAGATTGGTGTTCGGAGTTTGGAGTTGGGTTCATGGTCTTCGTTTCAGAATTATTGTACATAGCTAATTTACACATGCATCGGCGCCAATGACAAGATCTTAGACCACTGCTTCTTGCGCAACTCCGCACCCACAACGCCTGTAGATTCAGTCAGCATGTGCATCAGCTCCCTTTCGTCACGTTTACTAACCGTTTAACCGTGTGCCAATGGGATCCCCAGCCTTGTTAACCAACACACAAGCATTGTCTCCGAATCGGACAACGCTCCCATCTGGTCGTTGGATTTCTTTCTTTGCGCGAACAACGACCGCATGACGGATATCTCCGCGGCGCACCTTGTTGGCAATGACAGTGGAGTTTTCAGGTCCAAAGTATCGTTGCTTCTGCACGACGACGACAATGCGATCACCTGGACGGTCAATTAGAATTTGTCGACCCGAATTCAGAATCAGCAGGGTCATTGCATACCAACTGTCGCGGGCCGCTTCTTTTTCAGAATTTGGACGCATTCGACAACTGCGGCTCCCGAGTTGTCGATGCAGTTGAGCATCGTCTGAGGCTGACGTTAGCATTCAGTTGATTGCTAGAAGGAGCAGCACTTCGCACCTTTAATTGGATCATTGTGCCTGCATAGCGTTGTCGACTGTCAACTTGGCTGGAGCTCTCAGACTTGATAACCAAAAAGCCCGGAGACCATAGGATCTCCGGATCAAAGTTTTGCCAGGATCCGGCTGAACCTTTCGGATAAAAATTTTACCGACGCCGACGGAGCCCTCCAAAGCCGCGACTCTATGCCTTCGGAGGGCAGCTCCAAGCGCCGCGATGAATGTCAGATACAGAATTGACAGGTGGCTGGTTTTAAAGAACGCAGTTGATTGCATCGTAGGCCGCATTCACTCATGGCCTACTAGTACTATGCGGCAGGCGCAGATGACCATTCAGCCGCCAATTGACACCGGATTCAGCTCTCTATTCATCCCCTTTATTAGCCCCCCTTGATGACTTTATCTCGTCTCCGGGTCGCTATGTGATTCTTTTCTTTCCCTTTTATTTTCTTGGTAATGCGCCTTGCCTGCTGAACTCGCTCTTTGAGACGCGTTCATCTTTGAAATCCACTCGTACAAGAAGTTGGATTTTAGTCTCTCTGGCTCGCAGACAAGTGGATTCGGCTCTAATCAGCGTGTGGCCGGCACGATGCCTGCCGCCAGGAGCAGGGCAAGCCCCACGGGTGAGCACAGAGAGCGTCTTACTTTGGACAAGCTGGCAAGCTACGATGACGTGGCCACAGATGCATTGATCGATCGAGTACGCCCCATACCCCCCATACGTATCGGATGAAGCGGTTCCTCACGGTGCGACATGTAGGCATATTTTTGGACCAAGGTTCGCAAGAATCGAACCAAATTTGCCCCTGCTAGAGGTATCCGTGAGGAGGATGTCGGTAGGGTCATCCTGCATCACCTGGCCGTAGCCAGGGACGTTGCAAAGGCCGAGGCTGAGCTGTTGGCCATGCCCGGCCTGGCCAAGTACATGCAGCGTCTGCCAACCAAGCAGGAGAAGGAGTGGTTTAAACGCCATCTCCGCAAATATATCCAGATCTACCTCCCTAACTGTCCCTTCGAAATCACAACCACCAACCGCTATGTCATCAACCAGCAGGAGGCGGCCGTAACGGCCCGCAAGAAGATCAAGAAGGGCGAGGAGATCAAGTATTTGTGCGGGTCTCTCGTTCTGATGACCCCAGAGGAGGAAGAGAATCTGGATTTGGCGCGCAAGGACTTTAGCATTGTGAGGTCCACGCGGCGCCAGTGTGCGGCGCTGTTTCTGGGGCCTGCCCGTTTCGCCAACCATGACTGTGATCCGAACGGCATGTTGGTAACCCGGGGCTCCGACGGAATGCAGGTGGTTGCTCGTAGAGATATCGATATAGGGGAGGAGATCACCGTCGACTACGGCGAGAATTACTTCGGCGAGAATAACTGCGAGTGCCTGTGTGCTACATGCGAGCGCGCTGTGCGGAATGGCTGGTCGGCCCCCGCGGGTTCGGTGGCGGACAGCAATGCCTCAACTCCCGATCGTCAAACGGAGGATGACTCGGAGAATACGGGCCGCTGGCTCCGCAGCAGCAAGCGCAGACGGGATTGTACCGGCATCGAATCTAGCCCATCGCCCACGTCGACACCTCGCAAACGGGCAAAGTTTCAAAGGCAGTCTTCGAAACTACGCGAGGAGGTTTTGCCGGAGGGTGTGAGTGGTCCGAGCGAAGCGGCTGAGAACGGAGCCGGAACGGATCAAAACGCCTCTTTGCCTGACATACTTCCGTCTGTCGAGAATTTACCGCCGATAACAGATAGCACGACAAACTCCAGATCTGAGTCCAAGTCAGATTCCACGTCTACTTCTCCGGAGGAACACAACTCTGAGACCGAGGTTGGTTCCGTCTGACTGGAGCGATGTTTCTTGGCTAACAGTTATAGTCGTCGGGATCAACTGCACCAACGTCCGTGTGTGATGATGGTGTACAAATAAAGACCGAATCCATAGAGTCAACAGGATTGAAAGACAACGCCAACGGCGAACACCGCGAGTCGGCATCCACTCAGCCAGAAGACACCACACCCAAAAAGTCCCGCCGACGCAGACGCATCATTCCCTCCGTCGAAGATACCCCTCCAACTCCCCGCATTCGCGTGCCGGGCGACTACACCAAAACGCCGCAGCTCCTCGCGCAGCGCTACGACCGTTGGGTTGAATGCCAAACCTGCCCGGAATGGTTCCTGCAGGAGAACGCTTACCAGACGCGCAAGGAGTGCCCCCGCTGTGAGCGTCATTCTAAACTCTACGGTTACCGCTGGCCCAAGACCGAGCCCGACGGCCCGAATGATCCCGAGGAACGCATCATGGACCACCGCACTGTGCATCGGTTCCTTTCTGCGGAGGAAGAGGCGCGCGTGGATCGCAGATCGCGGGGTCTGGGCCCAGCGTTCTGGTCTAAGGAACCATCGTCGTCGGCATCATCGGCATCCTCCTCGGCGACGCCGGAGGAGAGTGGTGTTTCCTCTTCGTCGTCGTTGCGGAATGTGTCGGAGTCGGTGGAGCCGGAGAAGGGGCTATCACCTCGTGCAGTGAGGAGAGCAAGACGGGAAATGCGGAAAGCGAAGATGGAGGCGTAAAATATATACCCGGTGGAGTTGGTCACTATGGCACGGCGTGCAGGTTTGTAAGATACTTCTTGATTTTATGTATTTGTCTTCGACCATATAGGTTTGAGCGGATATTTGCTCATGTACTATGATGGTATCATGCAATGAGAATAGTTCTATTGTACAGCCATGGTCCATGCATATATCAGAATCAAGTCGGACATATCTCTATCAATCACTGAGAGGATATTCATCAACCAACCACCAACGCCATGGGCAAACCACCAATTACCCCGATCATGACGCAATATATAGTACATTAATTGGCCGTAAATCGAAAAGAGAGGAGAATGTGTTTGGTTTCAGATCAACGCCTGCCCTCTATACATCGCATCGCGCACCTCGCGCACGATATCCTTGCGATCCTTCTTCCCGACGAGCACGATACCACGTCCGCGCCTTCCCATGCGGCCCACGCGGCCCAGCCGGTGGATGAAATCGATGGTGGTATGCGGCACATCGTACAGAATCACGTACTTGACGGCCAGGGTATCGATACCGCGCGAGCCGAGGTCCGTGGTAACCAGGACCTTGGTATTGGGCAGGCGGCGGCGAGGTGTCGAGGAGCGCTTGTCGTGCTCCTCTTCGGGAATGTCAAAGGGGATGGAGGGATCATGCTTGAGGCGTTGAATCTCCTCCTCGGTAGATATCCCGGTGAAATGATCGAGAATGTTTGATGCATTCCGGTCCGCGGAATCACGGGATAGTGTGAAGGCGTCGATGCCCTTGTACCGCAAGAACTCGGTCACTTCGTCGGCTTCCTCGCGCTCGTTGACAAAAACGATGATTTTCTTCTGCGAGCTGAATTCGCCGCTGCCACTGCCATCACCGGCTTTGCCGAGGGACCAGATCACGTCGGCGCACGCGAGGGACCGGTTACCCCGGTATGGGTCCTTGTCAATGTCGACGACGCCAAGCTGAACGCGCCGCGGAATGGCGTGGAGGTTCGGCGTCGCGAGACGACGAATATCAGGGTATTTCTTCCGCAGGAGAGAGTCGAAGCTGCGCGGGATTGTTGCAGAGCAGAAGATTAGTTGCTGAAGGGATGGTGCGGATTTGTCGATGATTTCTGTCGTCGTTGGTGCGAACGATCGGTCCATGAGCGAGTCAGCTTCGTCAACAACGATATGAGTTACGCGGCTGAGGACGAATGGATCGTTCTTGGCGATGGACGCCAGCAGATGCGGCGTCGAGACGAGGATGTCGATGCCGTTAGGGTTGAAAACGATGTTGCGGATTTTGCGCGGCGTGTCCCGTGAGGAAATCCCGTTGGAGCGGAACTTGACGGTGTGGGAGAAAGCCTTGACTTTGGCAGTCACCTGTGCCACCAGCTCCGAGGTTGGCACCAGGATGAGCGCCCGCGGGCGGCCCGCATTCGTTGTCAGGTTCTCTGACAGTTCAGGGCCCTCGATTTCATATGGTTTCTTTTTCGCCTTAGCCTCCTGGATGCGCGCTTCTTCTTCTCGTTTTCGTGCTTCTTCTTCCTCTTTCTCTATCAACTCGGCGCGTTTGATTGCATCGATTACAGGTACCAGGTACGCCAGCGTCTTCCCTGACCCGGTCTCTGCGGCGATCAAGAATTGCTCGTAGTCGGCAGAAAAGTCGTCTTCATCTTCCACCTTTGTCTTTGCTGCTTGTCTTCTTCGCTCAGCCGACTCTAGCAATGCGGGAATTGCAACGCGCTGGACGGGAGTCGGCTTAAGATCTCCCAGTCCCGGAAGTGCTTGTGTCGCAATCGACTGAAGCACTACCGGCAGCAATTGAAACTGTTCAAAACGCGTAATTTCCGCAATCCGGTGTTTGATGGCCGACCGTACACCGTAGCCCATCGGTGCCAGCGCCCGCTGCATCTTGAGTGCATGGAACAGCTCTTCCTCTTCTTCATCTTCGGGCTCTTCACGTCCCCGGGTTGATCGCTTGATTTCCGCTTCAGATCGTGGCGGAGCCTTGTCCGTGATCCGCGCCTCTCGCTGGTTGATATTGCCCCATGGGCCGCGTTCATTCATTCCAGGACGCGGCCGTTCAATCTCTGATTCTGCGACATGGCGCGAAAGTGTCTTCCGCGCAGCAGCAGACGCGCTTCGACTAGGCACCTGCCACGGTGTCCGCACCATGACACGCCATGGTGCGGTTCCGGCTTGGCAGAGCACGCATCTTGCTCTGGAGACCGACATGCTGTGCTAATGTCTGGACTCGGAGCTCTTTTGCAAAGCTCTCGTCGAAAAATCGGTGCCAAGTCATGCCAAGCCGATCTAAGATCAGCTAAAGTCACGTGATTTAGATCTGGACCCGCGGTCGCCCTGGCAACAGCGTAATGTCAACATCGGCGCCAGCCCGGGCTGGAAGGGCTGATTATTTACCCCATCCTTTGGACTGGTGCGACGAGCCGTTCCTCTTCTGTTGCATGTTTCCTTTGTTGTTCTTTTTCCTCTTTGTGTCTTTGTGAGGAATGCGCAGCGCCGCGTTGACGATCCCAGCGCGCTGACGGCAAGACCTGTTTCACTTCATTGTTGTTCTTTGCCTTCATTCTTGCAGTTGTGAACTTGTCGACGTGATCGCGGCGTGACTATACTCCTGACAGTCAAGGTAGGTTGCTGCTGTGGTGCGCAATTCTTCGTCAGCTATCCATTGCGCGAATCCTTCTGACGACAACAATGTCGATAGACGATCAGTGTGATCGCCAGGAATCGGCCATCATGGGAGGCAACACGGAACACCGTCCTCTGTCGGAGCTGAGCCCAATGGCCCAGCGCCGTAACTCCCCAAACCCGAGCCAGTTGCCCAAGGTAGGATACTTGAACAGAACCCCTGGCAATTGGTTTGGTGTGTGTTGATCGAGCTTTAGCTGACTTTGGACTCGTCGCCGTTTGATTCCTCGCCATTCAACGGGTCGTATTCGCCCCGTCTGTTTTGGCAGGGCCGCGACTCCCAGTCATCCGTCCAGTCGATGAACTCGGAAAATGCGCGCCCATATGATCCGGAGCCGACTTACTCATCATGCAAGCGGCCATCCATTGAGAACCTCAAGCGCGCATCTCGTGTCAAGAATAGTAGCATCTTTGCGCGCGAGCACAATAATGAATATGATCCGGCCAATGTGCGGCCTCTGGAGCGTCCCTTGGCCACCAACCGCAGCCAGGGAGTTCTGGCTCGGATGGACTCGCTGACGAAACGGAACGAGCAAAACAATCGTGCGGGAAGTCCGGCGGGCTCACCCAAGCCAAGCACCCGGTCTCCAAGTAAACCACAATCGTCACCTGCCAAATCGTCGCTCTCAAAAGGGACGCGATTCAGCGGCAAACAGTTTGACCCGCAGAACGAGATCTGGTCCGACGAGGCCGAGCAGCGGCAGGCCTCGGAGGAACAGTCCCAGACCCGACCCAAGACTGTGACATTTGACAACGCTCCGCCACAAATCAATGAATATGAGATGACTACCCCGGTCCCTTCATCCATCGCATCGGAATCGCGAGAGGGAAGCATCGACTTCGACGAGGATGATGAGTTTGACACCAGCTTCGATCGCGGCTCATTTGCGGACCACGAAGATAGCTTCGATGCCTCCTTGGAAGATATTGAGAAAACTCCCGTGGTGCTTCCCGAGGACTGGCGCTTTATGTCTCGAAACTCTGCCGACGATGATGAATCCGTGCATGATGAGGATCAGTCGTTCGCCGAAGATCATGGCACCTCGGATTCCGACGCGCGGTCTGGAGCAGAGACGGCGAACGGCGAGAAGCGGCCACTGCCTCCGTTGCCCAGCCAGGTTCAGTCGTCCCGCAATCATGCAGGCAAGCTATCCGCCGCTCTTGAGCTGGCTAGCAACGGCCAACGTGGTCTTCCATCTCCGCCTGCTCCAGCGTCATACTCGAAAGCGGACATCACAGGCAACGGCAGGTCCTCAATGTCACTTGAAGATCGCCTGCGCCTGATGATGATTAATGACCAGACCGATCCGCAAACTGAGGCTGAGCGTCAGCGTGAGCGACGGATGAGACGTGCAGGAGCACGCGAGCGCAGTCAGTCGCATGAGCCGGAAGAAACGAATGAAAACAACGCCGACACGACCATAACGAATGATGATGTGCCAACGCCTCCACATATTTCGCGTGAATCGATTTTACGCAACATCCAGACTGCACGAGAAATGAGTTACGATGATGACGATGATTACGACTACTCCCAGCCAGCTTCCAGTCCCCCGATGGGTGCTCTTTATGACCCTGACGTTCCCCTCCCGTCGCTCGAGGAGCGCTTCGGGGGGGAAGGCGTGACGATTAAAGAAGAGTCTGACGATGAGCAAGACCTTTATGACATCCCAGAGTACAATGACATTGAGATGCACCGATCGTCAGAGCATCATTCAGAGCAGTCGGATATTGACGACGAGAGTCATTATTCTCGCAATTCAGATGAGGTCTACAATGATTCACGCAATGTATCTGGATCGGAACAGGCAACTCCAGTCCCAGAAACAGCGCGTGTGAATCAAGAGGAAGCGAGCGCTCAGCATGATTCCAATGAACATCGTGAGGAGCTTACAGAGAGTGCAGGGGACAAGAATTGTGACTCCAGTCCATCCGAGTCCGATGATTCTGAGCCATCAGAGCACGGTCAGCAGCCTGCCCATGACATTGAGCAAGCACGAGAGCCGTCGGAGCGTCCCGTCACGCCGAGCAATGACGACGACGATAATGAAAATGAGCCGACAACCCCAAGCTCCGTGATTAGGCATCCTGTGAGCGAAGAACCCGAGAATGAGGAGCCGATTCCGGAGCCGGTCGCAACCGTCAAGGCCCCAGGTACGGGATTGAAGACCCGGCCGTCACTGACCCCAGCAGATGCGAAGACCATGGCTGCCGTACGACGCAAAGTCAGCGCTCAGGAGCATCCGATGCCTCCGTTCACGGAGCCAGAGACTGCAGAACACGACGAGCCGAACGGTGAAGAGGACGCGACGCCTAATGAGCCTTCCCAGCTCACACCTCCACAAGTTGAGCGCCAGAGCAGCCTCGTGAAGCTCGATATTCCTCTCAGTGGCGCGGGAGAGAGTCTTGAATTTGGTTTGGACAAGGAGTTTGACCGTGTGATTGAGGCCCAAAAGGTAGCATTTGAACTTGCCCTGACCCGAGTATACCACCCTCCCTATTTGGCTTCTACCCAGGATGATCGCGATGCACCCGAATTTCAACAAGCGGCTTCGGCAGCTGCTAACAGATTTGCCCGACAGAGAGGATACCTGATGCGGCAAAACACGAAGGTCATCATCGCCAGCAGCAACGCCGACGATGAGACTCAATCTGCCGAATCCTCATCCGCTTCTGGAAACAGTGGATCATCCGACGCCAAATCCGGGCCCCCCACCGGGCAGCGGAAGACTAGTCAACCTACATGGGTCGCAGAGCCCTGGAATAGTAAGACGCGGCGGCAGAGCCTGAAGATGAATGGCCAGGGAATAAAGAAGAAGCCCGTTCCGGGCGCGGTGCCACCCCTGCCGGGAATGTCAAGCTCTGTGCAAGATTCACGCCAGGGTGCTGAGGACCTCGAGAGCCCGTCGCTGGCCGATCAGTTTGAGGATGGCCAGGAACGCGGGAGGCTCTTTGTCAAGGTCGTTGGAGTAAAGGATCTGGATCTTCCTTTACCTAGAGGTAGGAATCCCGTGGGGAAAATTTTCGGCTGAATTACGGGCTGATTAGTATACAGGTGAAAAGGTTCACTTCTCTCTCACTCTGGACAACGGCCTTCACTGCGTCACGACGTCATGGATGGAGCTCGGCAGAGTTGCGCCGATCGGACAGGAGTTCGAACTGCTGGTGCAGAACGAACTCGAATTCCAACTGACGCTGCAGATGAAGGTTGAAGGTACACCTTTGAGACAAGCGCCGCAAGTGGTAACTGCTCCTTCTCCTGTTAAGAGCAAGACCTCGGCATTCAGTCGTGTCTTTGCATCGCCCAAGAAGCGCAAGGAAATGGAGATGAAGCAACAGCTGGAGCAGCAGAAGCAGAAGTCGGACGCCAAGGGTAATCCTGGGCCCTGGGAGCGGCTTCGAACGTTGGTCGACCGCGATGGCAGCTTTGCCCGTGCCTACGTGTCCTTGGGCGACTACGAGAAGCATGCATTTGGCCGCCCTTTCACCGCGCTTGTCCCATGCTTCAATGAGTGGGCCATTGAGGAGTTGTCTAGTGTGAAGAGCAAGAAGAGCACGGCAAGCGTAACACAGAAGCGGCCGCCTTACAAGATTGGCAACCTCGAGCTGCAGCTCTTGTATGTTCCTAAGCCCAAGGGTGCCAAGGATGAGGACATGCCGAAGAGTATGAACGCGTGCATCCGGGAGATGCGGGAGGCTGAAGCCACCTTGTCTCGGACGTGGGAAGGTTTCTTGTCGCAGCAAGGCGGTGACTGCCCGGTAAGTTAAATCACCTTTTGGATTTGAAGGCAAGGTTCTGACGGACACGCAGTACTGGAGGCGACGCTACTTCCGGCTTCAAGGGTCTAAGTTGACGGCGTACCACGAGGTCACCCGGCAGCCACGAGCTACGATCAACCTGGCCAAGGCAGTGAAATTGATCGACGACAAGTCTATCTTGACTCAAAAGGAAACGTCGACCAAGGGAGGCGGTCGTCGCAAGTCCGCCTTTGCCGAGGAAGAGGAGGGCTACATGTTTGTCGAAGAGGGCTTCCGCATCCGGTTTGGCAACGGCGAGGTGATTGACTTTTATGCCGACACCAGCGCGGACAAGGAAGGCTGGATGAAGGTGCTCTCCGAAGTTGTCGGCAAAGGATACGCGGCCGGCAGTGGCCAAGTCAAGGCCTGGACGGAACTCGTTCTCCGCCATGAGCGAGCGTTGGGACTGAGGCGTGAGGGCCAGGCCGCGCCTGGTGGTCGGCCACAGTCGAGTGGTAAGGACATTGAGAAGACTTTGTCGACGGCGGCGGCTCCGAAGGCGCAGGCGCCTTCTACTCAGCCACCAGCGGCACGCCCTCGTCACCAACACAACAACTCGCAACCTGAGGCTGCCCGTCGGGCGCAAACACGACGAGAAAAAGCCAAGTCGTTGATCTTCTGAATGCCTTTCTATAAACCTCTTCTTGGTGCCGTTACCAAAAAGCCAGCGTCTGCTCATTCGCTTCGTTTCGTTCTTGTCTAAATTGTCAATATTGTCATGTGCTGTCGTCTGCTTTCAGCGTTATTTTTTTTTTCTGGTATCTGATGTTCTCTGTCCGATTGTTTCTCACGAGAGCGCAAGGATCTGCTTCACGACCCTTTTACGACGCGAATAATGATTCGATGACGAAGTGAACGATCAAGGGGTCTGGTCTGGGTTCTACGGTCCTGTTCTTGTGATGATGGGCTTTGGCATTTATTCTGTCCTTTTTGCTTTTTCCTTGATGTATGTTATGGTGTCGTTATGAATTTCATCTCTAAATCGTTCAAATGGTTCATTCTAGTCTATAACTACTAACCATTTCGATACTAATATGGCTACCCTTCTTGATCGCTCCCTGAACGCTCATCGTCTGAATCGACGCGAGCGGGGCTCTTGCTATCATCATTCTGACTTCCTTCTTCTCCTTCCTTGGTTTTTGCGGAGCTGTCGGCACTCACAGCCGCAGACGACTGCTCCTGGGTCGTCGAACGAGGCTGCTGTTTCGCCGCGGCGACCCCGCCAGAAGTCACATAGAGATAGGTATTTTGCTGGAAATGGTCAATCTGGTTGAAGAATGCGGTGAACCTGTAGTATCAACGTCAGCCAAGATCTAATCAAGAAAAACAAAAAGGGGAAAAAGTGGCGTACGCATTCGTCTCCTCCTCCTCCTTAAAAATCCGATTGTAAATCTGCTCCCTCTTAAACGCATCAATCTGCTCGTCATACTTGCCAAAATCAATCTGGTTTTTTGTCTGATCCCTTTGTGCGATCCGTCTGTTATACGAGTCGAAGATGGGCCGTTCGAGCAAGAGGCCCAACCCAGGTGCCTTGGGAATGGCGATCTTGCATGTGGGCGAGTATGATTCTGGGATCAGTGAGGCTGGGTCCCGCCCGCAGCGGACGACCAGCGCCGCCATAGCGACCATTTTCCGAATCTGGTGCATCATGAAGCTCTGTCCGTGGACTTTGAGGCTGAGCCATTCGGTGCCGTCCGGGGTGTGGACGCGGAGGGGCTTGGAAGGATCCGCGGGATCCGGGGTGACGGTGAAGGATTTGATGACCCGCTTGGCGGACGGGTCAGTGGGTTGCTTGCCGACGGTGTAGTTGTGGAAGTTGCGCGTGCCGAGGTAGAGGTCGAGCACTTGCTGGATGCGTTGGATACGGGCTTGCGGGATCCGGTAGGCACGTTTTGCGGCGGTGTAGGCGTTGCGGATGGAGCGGATGGCCGCGTGGATGGTGTCCTGTTCGGACGGGGTGAGGGTAAAGTTGGGGTCGTTGAGTAGTTGATCGCTATTGTCGTCTTCACTATCGATGTACAGCGCCCGTTGCACCAATCCGCGGAGGTTCTCCGGCAGCTTGGCAAGGATCGGCTTGATGTGCTTCTCGTCGACCTCATCCCAGAATGTCAGGACCTCCTCTTGTCGCTGGCGCAGGCCTTCCATGTCGCCATGTGCCTCGGCCATTTCGCGGATCTTCCGCCCGAGAAATGTGCTTGGGTGCGGCGGCAGGAAGCAGTGGCTCGGAATCAGGTACTCGTACACGCGCGAGTCGCAAAAGTGGTAGCAGCTAAAGCTCTTGTTGGTGATTTCGTAGCCCCAGACGCGAATTTGCGGGTTAAGGTGCTCATTGATCTTCTGGATAATGTCCGAGTCCTGCACGATCATCTTGAGCGAGACGACATTGCCCGCCGCATGGACACCCTTGTCCGTCCGAGCGCAACGCACAAATGACGACTTCTTGGGATCATTCGCATTGGCCTTAGAAATCGCACCAGCGGCGACGAGAGCCGTAAACAAGTCGCCCTCAATGGTTTTCTCAGTCTGGCTCCTAAATCTCGTTAACAATACCGCTCATATCGTTGCATCAATTGAAGAGAGGTATACAATTGCATTCCATGATACCCTGAGCCCGCATAACTCAACAACAATGCGACCTTCTTCTTGGGCCGTCTCTCCTCAGCCGAAATCTCCTCGGGCGGGAACTCGGTCGCATACACCGGCAGCGCGTTCTCGCCGCGCTCCAGCTTGCGGCGCTTGGCGGCCTGCGTAGCTTCATTCTGCGCGCGGCGGTCTAGTTTGCGCCGACTTGTATTAGTCCGTCAGTTCAATTTCCCCTTTTTCTTCGTGTCCCAAATTTTACTGACTTGTATTCGTTCCGGCCCAGATTTCGTTTCTTATGTGGTCGATCGTCTCCCATGGTGATAACGGGGTTTCGGGTAAATTGTTATTTGCAATGGATGGTACCACGACGATCCCACGTCGCTGAAGAGGAATTGGCGAAAGACAAAAGCGTCTTAGGGTCAGCGCCAGGCGGGCTCGCATGGGCTGATAGTCTTCTTGACGTTTTCTTACGTTCTTTTTTACTGATGGATCTTGATCGATTCGCATCGATCGAAAAGAGCCCGCATACGCTAGTATTATTTTAGGAAGGCGGTCAGCAAAGCTATTCCGGGGGCTAAAGAGCCTCTATCTGGTGATCCATCCAAGGCCGGTTTTAAAGGAGACCGGGGGAAGAAAAAAAGGTTTACAGAATCCCATCCTCGTGCGAAACGAGGTCAAAGAGATGGACGCTCTGGATTCTCACCCCTGGACTTGAAAAGGCGATTCGATCCGACCCTGTCCGAGCGCATCTCTGCTGATCAAGTCCTCCACCATGGATCTCGCCAACACCCTGATCCGCAGCGTTGCGCGGGCGTTCTACGAGACTAGGCAGGTCCTAGTCATCGACGCCTTGTTTATTCACTCTGTGTATGTCTGCGGGCGGGGTGTGGTTACTGAGGGAAAGAACAGACTGACCGTTTAGCAGCCTCCATGCAGAGGACCTCGCGCACCTGCTCGGCATGCAGCAGAAGGACTTGCGAAAGCTCTGCGCGAAGCTGCGAGAGGACCGCTTGATCGCGGTGTATGCTCCATATTCCTACAGTAAGAGGTAAAGACTAACAGAGACTTGGACAGCCACACACGGAGCGAGCTCCGCGATGGCGCAACTCGTCCCGTCAACCGCGACTACTACTACATCCCGCTGCACCCGGTGATCGACGCGATCAAGTACCGGATTTCGAAGTTGACAGCGACGATCAAGCAGCAGTATACGCCGAGCGAGGACCGCAAGGAGTACATCTGTCTGCGATGCGGCGCCGAGTGGACGGAGCTCGACGTGCTGAGTCTGTACAACGAGGAAGGCTTCGAATGCCAGCAGTGCGGAGCGATTCTGGAGCGGACCGAGGATGTGAAGGGAACCGAGGGCATCGACCGCACGGGCCATGAGAAGAATAGCAAGCTCATGGCGCAGCTTGATCACTTCCTCAAACTACTCAAGCAGATCGATGCGACGGAGATTCCGCCCAACGACTTTGAGACTGCATGGGACCACAAGGTTGATGTGGTGCGCAATCCGGAGACGCATCCGACGCGGCCGGCCGTTGCGGCAGCGCAGGCTCGTCCGGGACAGCCGGTATCCTCAGCAGCTCCCGGAGCAGGGGCAGCGGGTGCACGCCCCACACCCAGCACCGTCCGTGGCAGTACCAAGACCGACGCCAACGCCATCGAAGTCTCCCTAACATCCAACGAGGAGAAGTCCGCTGCAGAACAAGCCGCCGAGTCCGCACGAAAAGCCGCGCGGGAACGCCAGAACGCGCTGCCCATTTGGCACACGCAGTCAACAGTGAGCACGACGGCCCAACCCATCTCATCATCCAACCAACCCGCCGTCGAACCCAAAGTCGAAGAAGAAGAGGAAACAAAACCCGTGTTGGAGGAGGACGAAGACAGCAAAGAGCGCGCCAAAGCGGACATTGACGCACTGGACGACATCGCCGCATACTACGCGGAAATTGCGCGCAGTAAAGCCGAAGAAGTCAGCGAGGAGGAGGAAGATGAAGACGAGGACGAGGACGAAGAGGAAGAGGATGAATTCGAAGATGTCGGCGGCATCGGCGATGCACCCACAGCTGGTGCCACTCCAACCGCCGGAATCAAGCGTGAACTTGAAGACACAGACACGAAAGCAGTAGTAGCACCATCACCAGCGAAAAAAAATCAAAATAGAAGATCTCGACACTGGGGAAACAACAACAACAGGGACAGGAACACCAGACGTCAAAGTTAAAGCGGAAGACGTCGAATCGGATGAGGATGATGAGGAATTCGAAGATGTATCATAGAAGAAAGCCCTAAGTTCCTAATCTTGCTAGTTATGGAAATATATAATACATAGAGTATTCCGGGGGCAGTTATCGCAATTTTTCCATTTCATTTCAGCAGGCAAGTCAGTTTAAAGTCTGATCAATCCGATTAATCGTATCAGGACATGATTGTTCTTTGGCATTCATAATCTTTGCAAGCAAGAGAAAAAAACGCCGGAAATATGCAAGCATCAAATCAATGCACGAAACACCAAACACACACACACAGTTGACAGGCCCATTTCTTTAGCAAGCATGAGACTCGTAAAAAGTGGTTTTTCTTTTTTTGTCTTCTGCCGTCGTTCGTTCATTATTTTTCAAACAAACATGAAAATCAGCAAGGCCAAAACCCGGACGTTAGGTACTCCATTTGATCTTAGAGATTGGGAGAAAAAGAAGAAAAAGAAAACACCCCAGGTGTAGAGAAGAAACGGAAAAAGAAATTAAGGAGTCCCTATCATCCCAACCTCCGAATCACTTCCAAGCATTGAATTGTCCTCCCAATCATCTAACAGGTCAATGTCAGAAAAGCCTTGGGAGAAGGACAAGGCGGACTTACCCGATGGGATCTCCTCGGGTACTTCGATAGAGAGTTCGTCGACGGCGCTGCTGACAGCTGTGACACGAGTTAGTTCGCTCTAGTTTTCGTAGAGAGAGAGAGAAGGGATGGATGAACGTACCAGCTGCCTGTCGCATGAACTCCGCATCGTCTGGGTCGACCTCGTTGTAATACGACTCTAGGACATGATTGACGACCATGTTGATCGTGTCGACGATTTTGGCCTCGACACCCTGACCTGGCGCCTCCAGGTACGTCTTGCGGAGCCGCTCGACGCACATTTGCGCGAGCTCGCGGGCCACGTGCACGTAGTACGCACGAGACTCGTCGTCGTCGTCGTTGTTGTTGACATTGTTCTCGCTGTCGTCTTCTGCGGGTGTATCGTCTGCCGCTGCCTTGCGGAAGACGAGATCTTTCAGCATTTCCACCGTCAGCGAGCGCACGTTGCGGTCCGGATAGAGTAATAACGTCGGCGCCCAGTCGGGGACCCGCTCCGTCACAAGCCCGACAAACCACGCCTCGGACTTGTCCAGTCGCTCGTTCCGACAGTTCAAAAGATGCGAGAAGAAAGCCAGGTGCTCCTTGCCGCCGCTGTGATTGATCGACTCCATCCCCTTGGCAACGTGGTCGACCAATGCGACTACCGGCTCCTCTTCCGGGCTCTGCTGGCAGAATGTCAGCGTGGCCTCCAGGTACGGCGCGCACAGCACTGCCGGTGCAACCCGCAGTCCTTCCTCCAGCACCTTGACGATGGACTCGAGCAGACCAGCTTCCGGTTCCGACTGCAAGAACCACTCCATGATCGCCCGACTGGCACTCGAGTTTGCATGGTGCTGGAGCACTCTGCGCAAAAACACAAGTTCGTTGGACGACCCCAACGTCCGGATGTATGAGTCTTCCGTCTCCGTTAGCGAGTACCGCCCATCGCGTACCGTGCGTGGCTCGTCGTCCGCTGTCGGCGGCAGCATCGGGTCAATGTGTCGCAGCAGACTCGCCAGGAACTCCATCAGGTTGCGGTGCGAGTACTTGCGCCCGCGCTCCACGTTACGATAATACAGCGCATACTGGCGCTTCAGCTTCTTGCTGTCTTCTCGGTCCAGCCAGAGAATCTCGAGGCACCTTAACAAGAACCCATGCTCCAGTAGCACGTCGACCACAGGAACCTGGAACCGGGTCAACCGGCTCAAAAATTCAAAGTAGTCATCCCACGACCGGCTAACCGTCGGCAGGATCGACCACAGCTTCTCCATCGATGATGCCACTTCGCGGTAGCCCCGCGAAAATTTCGCCAGCCACTCTTGTGACTCCGCCTCGTCTGCGTCGGAGTCTATTGCCCGCTCTTGCAGTTTCGCCAACGCCATCAGCAGGATCTTCATCGACACCGCACGCACGGGCTGCTGCAGGGGCTTCAGGATCAGATTGCGCAGCCCTGTATCTCGGTCCGCCACCCACTCCAGGACATGCTCCGCCCCATCAGGAGTATCGTGGATCGCACGGCCAAATTCCGTCAGCAGCCGATCCAGCTCCGGCATCTCTCTGCTACGCGAGATCAGTTGGTCTAGTGTATCGAGCGCCACATATACGGCCGACTTTTGCAGCTCGGACGCGTTGGGAGCTTCCGCAATGGCTTGATCCCTCGACAAACCGAGCAGGTACCGCACAAATGACGCGTGGTATGGATCTTGCAGGCAGTACGTGCGGATGAAGAGCTCATTCTCCATGGCGATATGGTTACCCAGATCCCGCGGCAGCTGGACCTGCACGGGCGTACCCCGTTCGCTCGGCCGGTAGATTTCCTGGGCCGCCTCCATGCTCGACACGCGCTGGTAGAATAGCATGTAGGCGTTCCACACCTTGCCAAACCGTGGCTGGTTCATGTTGTTCCCGTAGACGGGTTCGTGCATCCCGCCAAAGCACTGCTCCGCAATCTTGGACGGGTCAAAGGCCGTGACGTCGGCATCGTTGAACTCCACCCACGACTTTCTGCCTCCGGCGACGGGGCGCTCACGCACGTACGAATAGTAGTGGCCGGACTCCGCCGTTCCGCTGTGAACCAGTACGCCGACTAGCTCAAAAATATCCGGCTCCACCGGCTTGTCGGGATTCGACAGGTACTCGACGCTGTAGGGCGTCATGTCGATGCGCTCGGGGAACTGGAACTCATCATTGATCTTGCTGCGCATCATCGTAATCATGTCAAAGTCGAACCGTTTGAGATGGAAAATGAGATTGTCAGGAAGTTCTTTCAAACATGCCCTACAAAAAGTCAGCAAGAGTCAGAACTCTTCAATCCTATCAAACTTACCGCTTCACCGCATCGACATGCCGACCGCATGATGTGCACGAGTACTTGTTATCGCCCTGCATCACCTCACCCTCCACATACGCCTGGAGACTCTCTTCGAGAGAAGCCTTGCCCTTGATATCGCACTGGATGGCCGAAAACGGCTCCAGGCGTTCGGAGATGTGCTCGCACTCTTTAGACTTGATCTGCTGAACGAGCTGGCCGCCGTAGAAAGCTCGGAACTTTTTCCGATCCTCGGGGTCCTGAATCTGCGCCTCCCAGCGGTCGAAAAGCAGGTTGTAAAACTCGTCCACGTCCATCTGGACGGTCACGTCAATAGGCTCGTTGTCGTACGTCCGGATTGAGCACACGGCGCCTTCCGGATCGACGAACTTCCGCCACGTGTCCTGCATGTTGCCAAAAATCTTCTTTGTCTCTGCTAGCAGCCGCTGCGACGAGTCCGGATCCGTTACGGGCACCTGCAGCATGAACTCGCGGAAGCTGACGTTCATAAACAGTTGTGTGAATAGCGAATTGACGTAGCAGGTATTCGACAGATTCTTTAGACCTGCGTAGCCTTCCGGCGAGCGGATGACTTTTGTTCGGTCGGCGCTCCAGTTTGTAGAATGGGTGTAGTCTGGAAGAGTTAGCGCAATTTCATTTGAGTGTGTAAGACAGTCGTACCGCTCGGGATGAGGTCTATCATGAGATCCATGATTTTGCCGTAATTATCCGCATGCTTAGCGAGCAGGACAAGGATATTGTACAGTTCCTCGCGCGTCTCTTCGTGCATGACTGGGACATGCGGAGTGATTACCTCCGTTTCCGACGGGTCGGACAAGTCCGGGAAGAGGTAGCTATTGAACAGGTTCTCTATGAGGTCGCTATAACGGGTCAGTAGAGCATAAACCATTAGGAAAAAGAAGTACGCACGTTGCACTGATACGCGTGTTGGTCTGGTCGGCGATCTCAAGACATGATCGCAACAACCGCGCAAAACCCAAAACAATGTGATCGACTGGTTCCCTGCCGACAAACTAGACAATGTCAACAACACTGTTCTCTCCCGATAAGAACAATAGTCATACCTCCTCCGTTGTCCGGGTGAGCATTGTCTCGCTCCACTCCCTGACATACTGGGAAAATATCACATCATGCGGCGAGCGTTCGGCCACAGATCGGAACACGGCCAACGCGACGGCAAAGTACTCCTGCGACTGCTCCGGATGCTCCACAGTGCGGCGCATGTTTTTGACAAAGGCATCCCAGATCGTTGCGATGATGTCAACCGTTAGCGGCTGCTCGGAGCTGAACGAACCATTTGCGTCGCCATCCCCAGCGCTGGGAGCCTTCTTCTGCGTCTTGGACAGGCCACAAACCACCTTGATCTTGTCTGCGATCGCCTGTCGGACTCGTTGTCGTCCGTCAGCGAGTAGCAGTGAGTACACGAGCCGGTCGAACGGCACATGCCGCTTGACAAGATCCCAGAACGAGTGCTCCTGCACAGAGCCGTCGATAAGCACGGCAAAGGAATTGCAGGTGAGCTTCTGAAGAAGATCTTCCTCTTCGCTATTCGACGACTCCGCGCTGGGACGGAGGTCCATAAATCTTATTAGTTGTTTGATAAGGGCCTCGCTATCTGGCACCGCCAACGACGTGCGTGTTTTGACTGGGGAGTCGTTCAGCACAACTCTCGCCTGACGTTCGAGACGATACTCACCAGACAAAGCTACCAGCAGGCACTCAACGAGATGGCAAGCAAAGACCAGCTTCATGCTATCGGTCGACACAATCTCCATCTCCGGAGCAGTCAAGGCAGCGACCAACGTGCGCATGCTATGCGACACGAAGTTCGTGTCAGGCTCCGACTGCAATACTGGTTAGCATTAAGCGATTGGATCAACCTTTCCGATCAACAAACCTCTAATGACTCCTCTCTCAAGCACGTAGCCAGCGTCTTGACAGAGTAGAGAAGAACATACGGCTGCCCCATTGGGAACAAATCTTTCTCGGTACGGTTGACATCCCGCACCAACACCCGAACTCGGTCCTGCGGCGGGAATACGCTCAAGAAATCATAAATCTCCCGAGCATACCGATCCTCCAAAGTTAAGAGATCGTACAAGTCGTCAAAGTGCCGGAGCACCTCGGTGTCCACCAAGGTCAGAGACTGCCGCCGCCCAGAACCAGAAGACTCTGATCCATCGTCCTTTTTCCGAATAATCAACAACCCCTTGATTTTGAGATCCTGGACCGTCGCATCGGGGTTCTCCAGCAAATCGATCATATGCCCGCCGTGGATGGCGTTGAACGATGCGAATCCTGTGACCGAAACCAGCCGGTCGACGAGCTCTCGCGCCGTGCAGAGGCTCCCGATCCGCAAGGTCCGGACCTTGGACTGGGAGCCCATGCTGAAGCATTGGTAGGAAATATCAACTGGATCACCCGGGCCGATGCGCTCCGCAATCTCCGGGGACTGGGCCTGTGGAGGGCTGTACTGCGGCCGCGATCGCAGACCCTGGAGCAGCCGCTGGAGGAACAATAAGGATCGACTCAGCCGCAGCCCGGCGGCTTGGACGTCCGGCTCGTTCGATCCCGGCTGGGAAGACTTCAACTTTGTCGCAGCGGACTTTATTTGCTCCACACAACGGTCGACGAGTGACAAATGCGTCGCTTCGGCTGCAGAAGCCGGCGCGCGACGGATCAGTGGGTGATCTAAGTAAACATCAATGGCAAAGCTGGTGGCTCGCCCCTCGATGGTGTCGGGCGGAGCAGTCAGGATGAGATGCCATATGCGGTCCATGCCCGGCACAGACACGATCTCATGATCGACAGGCGTCGGGGGCGGGTCGAAGCGGATCTCGTAGCTGACGGCCTGCTCGGCGAACGCGACGATCTCATTGGTGTACTGCTCTGGAGCGACGCTGGGAAGGTACTGGTGGAGGCAACGTTCGATGAAGGGATTCTGCGAGCCACTCTGGCCGGTGACGCGGCAGAGCATGTCCCACATGGCGCTGCGGGCCTGCGGCGGCGCGTTAGTGGGAAGGAGGATGCGCGTCCAGAGAAGATCGCTCAGATCCGAAGAAATGGTGTCAGGGATTTTAGTAATGATACGGCTCAGCAGCTGGACACGCGACATTAGACTATTCTGGGACAATGAGTCGGAGTAGTCGGAGTTGTTTGTTTCCCAGAAGTGGACAAACTCCAAGATCAACAGAGTAGTCAGGGCGAATTCCTCGGTCAGCTTCCGAATCTCTTGCGAATCGTAGGAAGGGAGTAACGCGTTCAAGGCCTGAATGCTGCCCGTAGCGAACTCGTTCTTATCCGCAATGTCCTGGATGCACTGCTCATACACGCCAGCCTTGTCACGGTCGCTCAAGCCTAGGGTCAACAAGGAGCTCAGCTGAACACTGGCGAATCGTTGCAGTGTCGCCTTGTGGTCATGGGAAAACTCATTGCACCGGGTCGATTCGCGAATGAGCCGGACGCACAGGCGCAGCGGGATGGAATCGACCGGCGTAGCACCTGAGGCGGCATCGAGTTGGTCCGCGGCCCGATGACGGTCACCGTGCTTCTCGCGCAGGTAGGTAAACAGTTGCTCACAAAACTCGAGCATGCGCGCATCGAATCGATGCAGCGGCAATTCGAACACCTTGGAGCAAATGTACAGCAGCGCGGTAGAGGGTGACGGGTGCATGGGGAAAGTGCGGGTCAGCATGGTCAAGACCTCGCCAACGATGCGTTGGTCTTCGCTGTCAGTGACGGTCTTCCAGATGGTGTCGGTGTCGGCGTCGGTGTAGGTGGAGGTGACGATGAGGAAGCCGACAATGTTGCCGCTGCGGCTGATGAGCTGCGGGTGAGAGCCGACGCCGACAATGTACTCGACGATACGGTGGTCACGCAGGAATTGGACCAGGTACTGAGTGATAGGATGCTGGAAGGGGTCCGGATTGTTCTGGATGTGGTGGCGCCAGACAGTGACGAGGTCCGCCTGCATCGTCTCCATACCGAAGACGCGCAGCTCCATGCGGCCGTCCATTATGTGACGCTTCAGAACTGACATCCGCCAGCCGTAGTAGACAATAGTCGCGCACTCGTCCGGGCTGGCGTCCGACGGCAGCTGCATGCCCAGATCGCGGGTCAAGCGGCGCAGCAGGGCCTGATCCTGCGCCGCGTAGGTCTGATAGACACCGCTGATGAAGCGGAGTAACGACTCGCTGATATCTGCACTCACCCAGGCAGACTTCTTAGAGACATGCGCCTGGAATTGATCATCGACGGCACGGAAGAGCGTGTAGGAGCTGCGGATGGTGCGTAATAAGACGGGAGTTTCACACAGATGGGGGTCGGCACCGTTCGCTCGACGCTCATTGCCCGACTCGACGAGATTGTAGGCCACATTTAGCGCCAGCACGAGAGTCTGGGCGAGATGCGACATTCGGGGCAGCAACGGAAACGCCCAGGACGCATACGTGGAGATACGCTCCAAGGCATGTACCGGAGCCGAATCGAGCCGGTCGCTCGCGCGGGCGACGACGTTTGCAATCTCCGCGGGCCCGAGCTTGGCCATTGCGCAGTAGAAAGGAATATTAGACAGCTGCAGTGACCATGTGAGCGACGGCAAATAAGCCCGAGCGACGGAGTCCGGCGCCGAGAGATCAGGATCCTCAGCGATCATCTGCAAGCCGGCCGTGTCAAAATCGAGCAAGCGCAGAGTCAGCTGGGCATAGTCGACGATAAAGTCCTCGATACTCTGCCACGAGATCTCGCCGTCTGCCATTGACAAGGGCAGAACTCTCCGCATCAACGCTTCAACCACGGCAGGCAGCTCCTCCCAGAAATCGCGGTCCTCCAGCACGGCCTCCGGGGAGACGCGGTCGATATGGGCAGTGCAGAAGGCCAGCCACTGCCTTATGGCCAAAAACACGGTCCGGTCGTGCGGATGGCCCTTCTCCAGGATGGCCGCAATCTCCTGCACAGACTCACGCGGATCCGCATGGCCGCGCATTTTGGGGAACGACTCCACGAGTGATATCGGCTCGTGCAGCTGCAGCACGGGCGTCGATTCGGCAACATCCGCAGCTGATGTATGTTCCGATTGGGAATGATGACGATCACGTTCCCGCAGAGCATCTCTTAGCGGCCGCCAGCTGGATGCGGTGATGCTGGGGTCCTGGTCCATGTCTTCGGGCTCCGCGACCTCTATCTCGGGACTGCGGGCGGTGGGCGATGACGACGAGATAGAGATGGCCTGCTGCTGCGTGTCGGCCACGGCCACCACGTCGACCTCATCGTCGTCGTCGTTGCCACCGACCCCGTCCTTGTTGCTGTGGTCACCATTGACATCCACGTCACCGTCGGCATCAGCATCGGTATCGGCGGACCGCGTATTGATCGTGACGCGACTCGCCGGACGATGCGAGGCAGAAGCCGGCGAGACGACGGCCGCAGCGGCGGCACTGGCGGAACTGTGCTGACTGCGGTCGTCGGCGGGGCTGGGCGTGTCCGACATGGCCTCGCGGTCGGCACAGGCGCTGTCGAGACGCGGCCGTTTGCGGGTCGACTGAGGCTGGACGTCTTCCATGGAGGAGGAGGGGGGATGGAGAGCTGCGGGGGAGCTGAAGGAGTCTAGCGGGGAGGGGACCATGACATGATGCACGCCGGGGATGGAATGGCGCTTGTGTAAGATTAGATTGAAGACGCTGATACAGAACTTCTCTGGTGGTGAGAACTGCCGACTGAAGCTCGTGGCGTAGTGAGCCGCGATTCGGTTGTTTGCAAATGACGATTTGAGAGCAAAAACGTTTTCACATAGCTTTCTTTGCAAGCAGGTTTACCATTTACGCGTGCATTCTTGATTCACATGTCGAATTGACGTCTACAAGTGAATGGAATTCTTCATTTGAGACGGATTTGCGATGCTCTCCAGCCTTGTTCATTTTAAGAGCCTCCAACACCAGGCAGAACAGAGGGGCGAACCACGAAACGGTGAATTCAAATTATTTTGATCTCTGTTGACAGATTGCAAAACAGGGCTTGGGCCAATCAGAAGGATTCCAGCTATCGTGTTATCGATTTGCAGAGATCGGAACGCGTTGATTGGTGAAGCCCTCTGCAAACTGACGCCATGATACGAAAATGAATCTTACAAGACACCTGATAGTCAAAAGATGGCCGGATAACCGGATAGGGAGATGCGAAGCAATGAGCTCATCAACATCAACATGATTAGGACATAAGCATCACGCATGATCTATACCAGGTCATGACACATAACGATACCAATCGACAAAACAAAAACATAGACAAAGACTGAATCACGACGATCCCAGATACTTCAGCACCTCTTGTCGCTCCTCCACCGGGAGCATGCTCAACACCTGCTGCACTCCCTTCAAACCACCTTCCTTGTTGCTCATCAACAAGTGCGCCACGTCCAGCGACACCGACTCTGTCTTGAGCGCGTCGATCCGCTCGGCAATGTGCTCCTTGTTCTCCTCGTACCACAGCGCCACCTTGCGGTCGTCGCGCTCGAACTCTCGCTCCAGGAAGCCACCCCAAGCCATCAGTGTGCGCAGCCACGACTCCCGCGACGTCGCCGCGTTGGCCATCTGCGGCTGGGCCTGAGCCATGCGCTTGAGGATCAGTTCCTCGCTGAGGCGACGGCGCAGGCGCCAGTAGAAGAACCGACGCGCGTTGCGCCACTGCAGCGCCTGTCGAATAGCACCCTTGGCCTCCATGCGGCCGGCGCGGTCGTGCAGATCGGCGAATTGCAGCGCGACCTGCATATACACTGGCAGCAGTTTCTCCTCCCGAGCAGCCATCTTCGACTTGATCTCGGACAACTGCTCGTTGCTGAGGGACTTGTCCTCGAGCTGCCGGCGGAGCTCGCCGTAGATAGGGTCCAGGCGGGCCATGGTGTCCAGCTGCTTCTCCTTGCGGAACTTGATGTTGACAATACCTTCGGGCTCCAGGACACCACCGCGCGACTCTTCGTCCGCGTACATCTCCATGTAGTCTGGGTTGATCGTCGGATCGATGACGACCTGATAACGATGTTATCAGCAAGTCGAAATTAGAGTAGATAGTAAATAAACTTACCCATGAGCCACCACGCAACTCGCCGAATGGCGGAATGTAGACAAAGATGGGCTGCTCGTACTTGACCAGCGCATCGACAATGTACGAACCGTACTTGAGCACCTCGTTGTACATGTCTCGCTGGCCACCCGAGAAACCCCGCCAGTTCGCCAGAATCATGACCGGCAGCTGCTCTCCGTGGTTGAAGTCCCGCAGCGCCTGCGCCGTCTTGAAGGCCGAATTGGGGAACCACACACCACCGGCCTCCATGGTGACCATCTCAATCGAGTCAGGGTTGGCGGGGTCTGCCGGCGTCACATTGTCCACCGTGCGTGTCTCGACGGCGATGACACCCATCGGGATGCCACCCAGACGTGCGCGGCCGACGACCACCGTCCGAGCCCATCCGCCCAGGCTCTCCTCGAACGAATCACGGTCGAAGAGACCCGGCAGGTACTCGCCGTCTTCCTCCTTGCCGGCAATCATCCACCTCACGTCGTAGGTCTCGCGCTGCGGCGGGCAGTAGACGACGTCGCGATCCCATGGGTCCGATAGCGGTCGGACCGGCACGGGCGACCCACGCTTGTCTGGCACGTACGACATCCAGTCCACGATCTTCTGGATGCCCTCGAAGTCGTCGTTGGCCGTCATGTGCGACACACCGTTCTTGTACATGATCTGGGTGCCACCGAGCTGCAGGTTGGACGTGTAGACCTCGCGACCAAGCAGCTTGTTGATGGCTGGCGCACCCGTCAGGATGATCGGCTGGCCTTCGACCTGGATCGCACGCTGGCCCAGGCGCACCAGATATGCGCCGATACCGACGGAGCGGCACGTCACCAGCGTGATGGTGAAGATGTCCTCGTAAGCGCGCGAGGTGGCACCGGCAATCAAGCCGGAACCTCGCAAGCATTCGACGCCGAGGCCGTCCTTGGCTCCGATGACGGTCGTGATCTTGTACCGCTCCTCACCATCCTCCTGGACGAGCTCGGTGATGACTTCTTGCTTCTTGCGCTCATCCAGCCTCTTCTTGACCTCGGGAGTGAGATACAGGTACTTGAACCCTTTCTCGGGCTCCTCAGGATCGTTCCATGCCACGTTCAAGTACGGGATCAGCTCATCCGCCATTCCGATGCGTGCACCGGAGTTAGCCGACAGATAGACGCGTGGGATACCCAGCTTGCGAGCGAGCTCAGTGCACTTGTGGAAGAACTTGTCCTCCTGAGGGCCAAACGATCCAATCTGGTAGGTGATATCGTTGGCGATGATAATGAACCGACGTCCGTTCGGGTATTCAGGTGTGAAGGCCGTGACGATCCAGCCGACCATACCGTGGGTGTTGGTGCCGGCCTCGCGGGACACCTCAACCAGATTGTCCTGGTCGTCCAGTACCAGCTCGTTGTACTTGATGCATTCACCCACGGGTGGCCGCTTTTCTGCCAGCGACGGGACCTTCTCGATCGCCTTGTTCCAGCTGTTCTGGAACGCCTGACGGAAGAGGTCGGGGAAATCGTACACGTACTGCGTGCCCATCACGTGCGCCTTGTACCGCTTCGGCTGCAGCCACTCCTTGGTCGGGTACGGCGTCGACACGGGCCGCATATGCATCGAGCCGATGTTGTTCGTACCGCCAATGCTGTGGAACACCCATTCACCTTTCTCGGTCTTCTTCTCAACGTACAGCTCGACCTGGATGATGAAACCGTACGTGTTGGTGATAATCACCCGCAATGGGTACGGTAGGCCAGTGACTGGATCGGTGCACAGAATTCGAATCTCCGCGCCCGTCACGCGCAGTTTCCAGAGCCGGAGACCGAAACGGTCGAGGAAGCCAGCCAGGGCCTCCTCAACGTCCTTGGGCTGCAGGGGAAACACGGGAGAGAAGTTGAGGAAGATGTGGTTCATATCCGAGCCGTTGTTGCCGATGATCTCCAGGGTGTCCAAAATGTCATTGAGCAGCCGGTCGGCTTCCGAGATGAGGTACTCGACCGTTGGGATATCATCCCGCAGGCGACCGGCCCGCACGACGGCGCGGGTGAAGTAGCGCTTGTCGGCGGACTTGTCGTTCTCTGGGCCCTTGCCGATCGCCTCGTACACGTGGATGTTGCGGTTCTCCGTGAAGACCGGTCGGATCTTGAACTTAGACAGACGGCCCAGCTCCAGCTGGAATGCCAGAGCCGGCTCGCTGTGACGGATACTCTCGTCCTCTTCGTACGACGGTCCGCGGAAGGTGAAGTATCCTGGATAGGTCCCGTCCTTGTGGCCGCACAGGAAGGTTACACGACGGACTCCGCGTGCCAGGAGCTCTTCCTTGTGGTTGGCCACGATCTCGCTGAATTGGGCAAACAGCTGTGCGTCATCCTGGCGCTCGACGTCGCGAATGGCTACGGTGCAGACATGAGACAGTTCCTCAGGGCCGTCCGACCGCGGCGACGGTCTGCGCCTGTTAGCAAGCTCCACACTTAACAAGTTGCCCTCGATGCTTTTCTTGGGTCGTGACTCGCGCGGGAAGACCTCCAACGCCCGGCTGAGGCTCTCGTCCGCATCCTCCAAATACTCCACAGGGATGATGACACCCTTGCGCGGAATGCTCTCCGCATCCGAGTTGATCAGATATGACATGTCGGAAACGGAGTTTATGCGCTTGAGCGGATTATACGACTCCGATGTTGGGGTGCCAGGCGTCGACGGATGGGTTGACACGGGCATGCCAAGGTCCGCCTGACCGATCTTGCCCAGCGCAAAGTCCCAGGAGATAAATGGCTGCTCGCCCTCGGTATGATACTGCACGCCCTTGATGGTATAGGCACGGTATGCGCGGCGGACGTAGACTTCCAAAGCCGCCAGCGTCACCCAGCTGTCCGGGTGGGAGAAGAAGAGCGGTAGGACATCGAAGACGGTGTACTTGGAGTCGACGACCTCCTTGAGGATCTCGAGATCCGGCTCCCGGTGGTCCCAGCCAGACTCGCCGTAGCGGGACTCGATCACGGACGACCGCAGAATGTGCTCCATCTGTGCCGCACGTTCCTCCAGGGACGGCAGAGCACCCTGAATGAGCAGCTCGCGAGCCTTGAGCGCTACCTTGGACACGGCGCGAGACTCCAGCTCGGTGAGCTTACGCAGGATGGGCTTGAAGTGTGGGGCGGCGTTGCTGGCGTGCGGCTGGTTGGGGCGATACATTTCCAAGATGGCGAGGACGAGGTTGTTCTTGGTGCCAACCTTGGTGTGAGACAGGACGGTCTGCACGACGGAGCGGATGTCATCCTTGTTCTCATCGCGCAGCTTGAGAATGACCTCCTCGTCGCGGGTGTTGCGGCCGGTGAACTTTCTCTCGACCTCGTAATACTGCTCGAGCAAGCCGATAAAGACTTTGTACTCGTGCACTTTGAGGCCATCCTTGTACTGGTCGGTGATGTGGAAGAGGGGCAGGAGCGTTGTGCGCAGAATGTCGGCATCCGATGGGTTGACGTTCTCCTCGATATACTTGACCATGGTCTTGTGGAGCTGCTTGGCCGGGAATTCGGCCTGGCGCGACCGAGCGCGGTCCACGACCTGGGTCAACTGCGTGCTCAACTTGCCAGGCATGCGGGAGTGCAATGCGGAGATCTGGGCGTTCCATTCTCCATAGGGCAGCTCCGGGTTGCGCAGCACCTCCACGAGCTCGCTGAGCGTCGACTTCATCAGGAACTGGTTATCGTAGCCGCGGAGGATGTTCTCAAGGATGCTGTGCAGGAGAGTGAACCGCTGCGGGGGCTTGTTGCCAACCACCTGGGGCGGGCCCATTTCAGGCAGCTGGCCGGTGAACGGCTGCGCGTGCTTGACACGGGACGGGTCGTCCAAAGTGAGGATACCAAGGATGTCTCCAGCCTCGAGGGTGGCGCCGGGCTGCTTGATGAACTGCACTGTACCGTCCTCCTGGGCGATCAGCGGCATGTACATCTTCATGACTTCGACTTCGGCGAAGGGCTGGCCGGCGCGAACGTGGTCGCCGTTCTCGACGGTGAACTTGACCAGCTTGCCAGGGCTGGGCGTGCGCAGCTGTGTGGGATCGTTCTCCTGCTCCAGAAGGCAGGTCTTGCCATCGACACTCAAACGAGTGGCGGCAGCCTCCTCCTTCCAGTAAACGTTGTGGCTGCGGCCGTTCATCAGGACGAGAAGCCCACCGTCAGCAAGCGCGCGGACGCCGACAGAGCACTTCGATCCGTTGATAAAAAGGTGGTAGGTGTCGAGGCTGGCCCGCGTGGCGGTGAACTTGTAGCGGAGACCCTCGTAGATGAAGTCCACGGGGAAGACGGTCTTGAGCACATCTTTGGACGGAACCTGACCCTTCTCCAGACCCTTTTGGTACTCTGCGATGCAAGCCTCGCTGGCCAGGTGGGCGCGCGTCACCGCACCGCAGATAACGGCGATCATTGGGTCGGGCCGCTCGGCAGTCAGCTTGTTAGAGATGAGCTCATCAAGCCAGCCGGTTGTGATGGTGTTTTCCTCAAAGGCGGGCGTCTCGAGCAGCTTGATGAGATACTCGACCGTTGTCCGGAAATCGCCGCGGATGCTCAGCTCCTTGAGGGCGACAACCATGTGCTTCCGCGAAGCGGAACGGTTCTCACCATAGGCAAAGATGTGGCCGAACTGGCTGTCCGAGTAGCTGTGGATACCACCGGACGTGCCGACGGAGAAGTAGCCCCAAACGTTGGACGAGCTGCGGAAGTTGAGCTCGTGCATCGTGCCGCTGGACGGTTTGAAGCCCTCACCGGGGTCTTCCGAGGTGATACGGCAAGCGGTGCAGTGGCCCTTGGGCTGCGGGCGGCGCTGAGTCTTGTGGCTCTCCTCATTGGAGAAGTCGAAGTCGATAGGGGAGGAGGTGTGCGGGTCAACGCCATACAGCAGGCGAATATCACGAATGCGGTGCAGGGGGATACCCATTGCAATCTGCAGCTGGGCGGCGGGCAGGTTGACGCCTGTTACCATCTCGGTCGTGGGGTGCTCGACCTGCAAACGGGGGTTGAGCTCCAAGAAGTAGAACTGGTCGTCGGCATGCGAGTAGAGGTATTCTACGGTACCCGCGGACACGTAGCCGACGAGCTTGCCGAGACGGATGGCGGCGCGCTCCATGGCCTGGAAAGTGGCCGGCTTGGCGATGGTCACAGGGGCTTCCTCAATGATCTTTTGGTGGCGGCGCTGGACGGAGCAGTCGCGGCCAAAGAGGGAGATGTTGTTGCCGTACTGGTCCGCCAGTAGCTGGACCTCCAGGTGTCGAGCGTTGCCGGCCAGCTTCATGACGAAGATGGGAGAGCCGGGAATTTCGTTGGCAGCGGCGTTATACATGCTGATAAAGTCCTCCTCGCGCTCGACCTTGCGGATACCCTTGCCGCCACCACCCTCGGAGGCCTTGACCATGACGGGGAAGCCGATTTTGCGGGCGACCTCCAAGCCTTCCTCAGGCGAGTGCGTGCAGCCTCGATCATAGACATGGTCCTCTACTCGGACGGTGCCGTCCTCGTCGACAACGACCTCATCAACGCCCGAACCCGACCACGGAATGCAGGGAACCCCCGCGTGCTGAGCGACTATCGTTGACGAGATCTTGTCTCCGAGAGACCGCATGGCCGAGCCGGGGGGCCCAATGAAAATGATCTTCTTGGGCGACGCGGCCAAGGCCTCAGGTAATCGTGGATTTTCCGACGCATGACCCCTGTTGTCGTCAGCGCGGCCACTCTCATCCACTAACTGGATTTCGACCCTACCATCCTGCCCACACAGCATGCACATCCATTCGCTCTGCGATATCGACGATCAATTCTACGTTGGCGTAGTTGTTGTTATTTGTGCCTCCGGGGACTTCTACGTATTGATCGGCCATGCGGATATAGTCTGCATTGGCCTTCAAGTCCTCCGGGGTGGCCATCACAGTGAATTGGATGGCACGCTCGTTGCCAAAGGTTTCGTAGGCCCATTTTCGCACGGAACGGATTTCTTTGACCGCTGCAATGCCGTTATTGGCGATCAAGACCTAACCGACACCATTAGCCACTTGGAATGAGGAAGACTTTCAGCTCGTTCGTGCACTTACGGATGTGATGACGGAGTGACCGTCATGGGCGGCCACGAAATCCTTGACCTTGCTCGGCGGGGCGACATCCAGGCTGTTGCCGCCGATGAAGTGGGAGGGGAGGTTATGTTTTGCGGCGTACGCACTCGGGTAGCCGTTTTGCGACTTGGTTCCGTTGACGGTGGGAGACATGATGAAGGATTTCAATCACGACGACTCCATGCAGAACGCAATGATCTCAAAACCAAGCCGAAAGGAAGTGGGAAGGTATGCACCGTCGATGCCGGATTCCAGGTCGTCAAAAAGGCACTACAATCCGGCGGTTGGGAGTAGAATTAATCGTATCAACAAGACCTTGCACACACTGGAGCCGGAGCCGTCAGCATAACTCTTCCTTTGCACATTCCACCAGAAAAGAACCCGACATATACGCAAATGAAACCTCCGACAAGGGATGGGGAGTACCAACCCTAGATCCAACCCCCAACGCCCCGGACAATTGAACGCGCCAGCAATGGGAACTTGAAAAAAAGCGGGAAGGAGAAAGGATCTAAGAGGACGCGAGGAAGGGAGCGTCAGAAAGAATCGAGGAAGAAAAGGAAAAAAGAGGAGCGAGAGCGATGTTGAGGTGTGGTTTTCTGCCCTTTTTGGAGCTCTGGTCTCGTCGATGCCCCAAAGAAAACCAGCGGCCAGATGGCGCTGATACTACCGAATGCGCCAGCTCCACCGAACCCCTTCTGACTGGCCGAATCGGAGACCGGGGACTGACGAAAACAGGCTCAAATACCCCACGATGGGCTGTGGGCCAATCAACGCCCGGAAAATTACTCCCCAACTGACGATTCCAGCTTGTTGAGGTGGAAATAAAATACACCATTTGCCCAGGGGGAGAGGAACCGTACTGGCAATACGGCGAAAATTACCATCAACGGGTCTTCTTTGGGAAAGGAGAACAGGTTAACTTTCTGTTTTCAACCTGGAGAAACAGGGGAAAGAACCATGTAGGATTACATAAGGGAACTTTCTCTACAGTAGTTTGTTAATACTTGCACTCTTAGGAGGGGATGGAGGAGGAAGATAAGATTCGGACACCGGGGCGGTATCACAAAGCATGAACGAGCACGTAGACCGCATTGATGCCGATGCCCGAGAGCTCAACGAACTGTAGAGCCCGAGGTAAATAGAAGGGGATCCTGGGCTGGACGATCCCGAATGTCCAGAACATTTCTGTCCAACTGTTCGCTTATCAAGCCAGAACATACCGTCTAAAAATAAAGTAGAATTCATCGCATTCTTTGGCGGAATTGCCGAATGCATCTAGGGTTTGAAAAGAAGGAGATCGGATTCATGCAACACGGCGTGCACTCGTAATCCGATCGCCCAGCCAAGCTGCCAAGTGCCCGACGACACCAACGTCATCGGCTTGTTGGGATTAGTCACGTGACAGTTGAATGCCAACAACGTGTGCTTGTCAAGACAAAATAGCGACCATGTGATCGTCAGAATAAATTATGATTATCACGCAAAATGCCTGACAGGAACTTGCAAAGTAGGAAAGACTAAGAGGGCAATTGGCTAATAGACAGTGTACAACTGTCTGTAGACTACGGAGTACAAGTTCTGGATTACCAGAACTCTCCAGCAAGAGATCAATACCTACGCATCAAAGATAGAGAGTGTATACTATGGCCATTCTGGACTATGTACAAAGGAAAGTAGAAACGAGAAGAAAAGACTAGAGACAACCCATCGGCGCCCCAAAGAGGTCCCGATACTACGCCCGTACGCCAGGTACATAACATCGAAACGAGACGCCCACCACGACAATTGGGAATCATCGCGAAAAAGAAAAGAACATCGGAAGAGAACAGAACAGGGAATACCTCTCTAATACGTTTCCCCGAGATCGCTGTATTTCTTCTTCCTCTCATGCGCCGTCCGGGCATCTGACAGGCGCGGTCTCTCAATCCCTGTGCTGATCCGTCTTGGACTCCCCAGGCCGGACCGCTGACCCGCCATTCCCGGTGAGCCCAATGATCCGCCGGGCCGTCGCTTGAGGGTGCCCGGTGTGGGGATGGAGGTACGCATAAACTTCTCTTGATCGCCAGTGCCGCGGCGACTAGGCGGCGAGGCAATCTTCGATGCGCTATCCCGCCTGAGCACGGAAACGCTGCTGCCAGGACCGATGCTTTGAGAAAAGGAGGGCTTGGTGACCGATGGCGGCCGCCGACTCTCGGTCATAGGGTTGGTCGAGTAGTGGCCCAGGGGCGTTCGCGACCCGTTGAGACTGTGACTCTGCTGGCTCTCCGACCGGGGCACCGGGATCCCACTGGTGACGCTGCTGGCAATGCTACTGTGTCCGATCGAACTGCGACTGGACACGCTGGCGCGACTGCTGGGTCGGCTGTCTGGCGGCCGATTGTATGACACTCGGCTTTGAGGGATCGACGACGCCACCGAGGCATCATCATCTCGAGCGGATGAGCTCACGCTCCCTCCGCTGACCCGCCGACGGGTACGAATCGTGACCGTAGTCGGTATCGATGTTGATGTTGACGCGGAAAACGTGGAGGGCGTCCGCGGCGAGGTACCATTGACTCTTTCGGAAGGTGCTGGTAGCCGTGACCGCGCGGACTGGACTCTCTCCTCGAGCTTCTGCATTTTGCCAATGAGGCCGCGGATCTGATACAACGACCCCGACCGCGGCACGTTGGCAGACGGCAGCCGCGAGCCGTTTGTTCGAGAAGTGGTGGACCCGTTGGCACCACGTGGTATGGACGGCGTACGGGTATGCCGGGCGTAAGAGGACTGCCCTCCATTGCTCGAGATCGATCCTCGAGGACGCGACGTGGGCCGATCCTGGCCGGACTTGGATACACCAACCGAACATTCTGAAGGTGTTGGGGATGGTGGGGTGATGGATTCTGACGTCGCCGACGACACAGATTTGGCCGGCGGAGTGGCCAGGGTGGACGACGCCGAAGCCGTTGTTGGGGACAGCTGAGATGACTCCGTGTCCTGAGAGGAGGTGTGTTCGAGATACGGGAGCCGACGACGCTGCAACTCAGCTTCGGCTTTCCGGAGCTTCTCCGCGATGATCTCGTTTTCAATTTTGAGATCCGACAACTCCGTGCGTAATCGCTGCGCATCAATTCGCAAGGCCTCGCGCTCCTGCTCGCTGTTCTTAATCTCCTCCTCCAACAGTACCCCGCGTTCGATGGCGACATTGTACTTGGACTCGAGATCCTCCAGGGACGAAGTAGTATTCCGGGCCTGGCGCTCGTAGTCATCGTTGATGACTTCGATGTCGCGTATCTTCAGTTGCAGGGTGCGGTTTGCCTCTCGCAGCGAGGTAATCTCCTTTTGAAGAGAGTTTTGCTGCGCACTGGCTTCCGCCTTAGCCTGCTTATACTTGGACTGCTTCGGCGTCAGCGAGGAGGTAGATCACGATGAATGGCGCTGGGAGTATGATCCCACCTTCCATTCCTCCACCTCGTAGGTCAGACTCTCCACCTGACTCTTCAGCTGTCTCTCCCGTTTCTCCGATGCCTCGATGTCCTTCTCCAACTCAGCTTCCAGTTCCCGACTGGAGGCCTGAAAATCGGCCAGTTCCGCCTCCAGCTGCTCATACTGGGACTTGTAGTATGCGAGTTCCTCTTCCAGCGAGCTGCCGGAGGACTGGTTGCCAGAGGTGTTGTTGGCGTCGGCCGCCGGCATGGTTATAGGAGTAGGGGGGAGAGATGAGCGGCGTCAATACCGGCAGTTCATGGATATACGGGGGGATAGGGAGTATCCGTACGAGACCGCCGTCCGTCCAGGATTTGCCACAGTATTCACGCTATCACAGCCGAGTCGCAAATCCAGCGCGCAGACGTTCAGGCTGCTGCGCTGGCTTTGTTTGTTGTGGTCTCTCGCCCGGGGGCCGTTTCGGAGACGCGGGAGCGGCCGACCCTCGAGGCCCGCAAAGTCATGTACCTACCGTGCCGTGCGGACTGCTACAACCCCCGCACTGGGGGAAGAGGGCCGTATCAGCGATGGCGGGATGTCTGCAGGACGGGGAGAGGGATAGGATGAGTCTCACCGACGTCAGGAGGCCTGATCAGGCCGCTGAGGACACGTGATGGAGTTTAACACGTGATTGGAAGAGCACGTGCCATTGCAGATCGACGCCAATTACTCTTTCGGGTTAGCGCAGCCGCCCCTCAGCGGCCAACGCGGCTCGTCTGTGCTGGGGGCCAGTGTTTCTGCCTTGATGCCTGAGATCAGCTCCGTTGCGCTTATATCCGGCTTTGTTACCGATAGCGAGGACCAGAGAGCTGTTGGACTGGACCTAGCCTCATTAAATTGACTGGCCGGCGCGTCATTCGCGCGTGCTGGAGGATCTGGCGCTCCTCGGTGGTTTCGGGGCATTTGGGTATGTTAGCTCGAGCTTTGCTCTCATCTGATGACGAGCTCAACAATACATAACATGACCATCGCTAGCTGGATCGATGTTGACGATTTTCCTAGTAGCAATCCAGCCGGTTCGCCCATTATGGCTGACAACGCGGATTTGAACCTCGATGCACCCAGTGACCTTCAGGATATCCCCGATTCGGCCATGGAGCTTATTCCGCCGCCGGAGGGGACATATCCTGACAAGTACATTCAGCTCTCTAGCTTGAGGTACCTTTAGAGAAGCTAACATTAACCAGGGCATCTCTCCTGGCCGCCGTCCAGGCCCATGGCAAGGCGCATGGATACAACATCGTGGTGAAATCGTCCAGCACGCCGACGGAGAAGAAGCCCGGCCGTACCGCGAAAATCTGGCTGCGGTGCGACCGCGGCGGGCAGTACCGACCGCGCAATGGTCTGACAGAGGAGACGCGCAAGCGGAAGCGGACATCGCGGTTAATGGATTGCCCTTTCATGCTCGTGGCGGCAGGCACGCCGGGCATCTGGACGTTGACGGTGTTGAATCCGACGCATAACCACGGGCCGGTGGTCGACCGTCCGCGACAGACGCCGCATCACAAGGTCAAGAAGGGGCAGATTAGCGCCCAGCCGTATGACTGGCCACATGATGCTACGTTTACACCGTTTACGACGGCGCTGGTTATTATTGATATGCAAAAGGATTGTAGGTATTCCCTTGTCCTTTCTGTTCGAAAATAACGGCTGAATGATGTAGTTTGTGCCCCTGGTGGGTATTTGGAGTATCAAGGGTACGACATCTCCCATACACGAGCCATCATTCCAAAACTCCAGCGTCTTCTACACGCTTTTCGAGCGGCCGGGTTTCCAGTCTATCACACTCGAGAAGGCAAGTTCCAACGATCGACAGCAACTGCCCAGCTAACCTGTCGGAAGGACACCGGCCAGATCTGTCGACACTATCACCACGGGAAGCATACCGCTCCCGCAACAACCCGTCCGGCCTCGGCATCGGCTCTCCAGGTCCGCTCGGACGGCTCCTCGTCCGTGGCGAAGTTGGCCACGACACAATCGATGAGCTGTACCCGATCCCAGGAGAACCGGTGATTGACAAGCCAGGCCGTGGTGCTTTTGCACACACAGACTTTGAGCTGCTTCTGCGAATCAAGGGGATCAAGAACCTGATCCTAACGGGCGCAACAACGGACGTATGCGTCTACACGACTATGCGGGAAGCCAACGACCGCGGGTTCGACTGCGTGCTGCTCGAGGACGGCTGCGCGGCAAGCGAGCCGTCGCTACATCAAAGCACGCTGAACTCAATCAAGGCCGAGGGCGGCATCTTTGGCGCAGTGGCCAAGGTCGACGACGTCGTGCAAGCCGTGGAGAATTTCCGATCGGTGACAGTCAGGAAGTTGGCGCCCCAGATGGGGCAGGCGACAGCTGCCGCAACACAAGCAACATCATCACATGTACCTCAAGCATCGTCACATTTGCCGCATGCATCATCATCTCATGTACCGCACGCATCATCGCATGTGCCCGCCGGGCCGACGACGACAACGGCATGATTTTTCGATTTTCGGGTGGGATTCGTCATTTAGGGTGGAGTTAAGTGATTTCTTTTTTTGCGCAGTGACATACTTCGGAATATCAGCGGATGACATTTGGATGGATTGACTCGACCATGTACCTGAATCGATGTCTAATATCATAATGAACATTCCCAAATCAAACCCCAACACCATTCCATGCAAGAAAAACAATTCCCAACGAAAAATATACCCTCCCAAAAAAAGAGAAATATTGATTACAACCACTTCCTCGCCGCCGCCTGCACTCTCGCCCTAAAAACCGGACTCGTCACCGGCATTCCCTGCCGATAAAACGGTGACATAACCGTCTTAACCCAATTCTCATACACCTCATTCATAAACTGTCTCACCGCTTCCTCCGCTTGCGGCGACGTCGGATTCGTCGCCACGGAGCTACTACTCGACGCAACGCGGGCCAAGGGTGAAGTCGACGTGGGTGATGAGGCCGACGCAGAGCCCGACATGGACGACGTAAGCCCCGCAAATGGATTCACCGACGAACTCATTGACGATGAAGCAGATCCGCTAGCCGCACCAGCGGCGGCAGCGTTGGGAGGCGGTTGGTGTAGGAGTAAGAACCGCACACCGGATGGGGTTAGAAAAGCAGAGACGTAGGCGGCGGCGGGGGGGTATGTGTCGATGTGTTTAAGATACCTAATCAATTCAGCTTCAGTAATTACTAGTTTGCAAAGAAATTGACGGTGGTTAGGAGATATTACAGTGATCCGTTCGTCCATTGTGCTTCCTCAACAATATCCAAGGCGGCATGGACAATAAACTGGTTCATGTATGCCGCAGACTCGGGGAATCGGAACCGTGCGACGCCATCACCGCCAGCTTTTGACGTGCCGAATGTGATGCTGAACAGCGGCACGTCCTTTGGGGAGAGAATCGTGAAGTAGTAGGACATTGCCGGTTGCGACTGTTTGTCCCTGGTCGTCGTTCGGCCCCGGAGCTCCTCCAGGATCCAGCTACAGCGGGATAATAAAGTCATGTGACATGGCACGTGACTTGATAAGGGAAATACTAGCCGTTATAGGGAGCTATTTTTCGTAATACTTATCTGATAAGGAGCTTGATTCAACGTGACGATTTCACAGGAGCGAATCCGCAAACAGCTCGATAGGAGTATCGAGCCACGAAGTTAATTGCCCACCGATTAATATAACGGTCTGAATGATGATGGTATCAGAATGAATCCACCGAAGCTCTCGTACGGCCTCAACCTCCCAAACAGCAAGAAGCCACCCACGTTGAACAAACCGAACCTTGCGGCGGGCCAGAAGCGGAAAAAGGGAGTCTTTGACGATGATGATGACGAGGACTCGGCTGTGCAGGGTCAGGATGGCGGTGTCGAGGAGATTACAACATTAGGAGGATTGGGAGAGGACTCCGCTTCGTCTGCGACGCGGGAAGAGGAAAGTGAGCCGAATAAGAAACCGTCGAAGCCCGGGTTACCAACGAAACCACCGAACGGGAAGCTCGGTATGAAACCCATAAAAAAGAATTCAATATTCGCCGACGACGACGACGATAAGGAGGAAGAGAATGATGAGACGGGAAAGAAGAAATATGGTCTCCAATTCTCCGGCTCAAGCAAAGACTATGTCAACCTCGCAGCGATGCACACCGCAAAGAAACAAGCGGAAGAGGCAAAGAACCTCGACCCCTCCATCTACGCATACGACGACGTCTACGATAGCATGAAAGCGACACAGGAGCAGAAGAAGAAAGAAGCCGCCGCGGCGCAAGAACAAGGGCGGTCACGGTATATGGAAGCGCTGCAGCGCAGCGCCGAGATTCGCAAGCGAGATCATCTCCGCGCACATGATCGCAAGCTTCAACGGGAGCGCGAAGCCGAGGGCGATGCATATGCGGACAAGGAGAAATTCGTCACGGCGGCGTACCGCGCGCAGCAGGAGGAACTGCGTCGGCTTGAAGAGGAGGAAGCGCGGCGCGAGAAAGAAGAGGAAGAGCGGCGGCGCAAGAGCGGTGGGACTGGCCTGGTCAGTTTCTACCGAGATATGCTTGCGCGCAGCGACGCGCAGCATGGCGAAGCGATCCAAGCCGCCGAAGAGGCTGCAGCCAAGGTGGCCGCTGGCGAGAAGCCAACTGCACAGCCTGAAGAAGAGGAGAAGGAGAAGACCCCGGCGCAGATCGCGGCGGAGCTCAACGCCAAGGGCAAGAACATCGCGATCAACGACGAGGGCGAAGTCGTTGATAAGCGGCAGCTGCTGTCGGCAGGGCTGAACGTAGCGCCGAAGAAGAAAACCCCTCCCAGTCACGCTGCGCCAGCAACACGGGAGCCTGGCTCACGTCCTGCCGCTGCATCAGGAGCGACGTCGGCCGCAGCGCGATTCGCGCAGCGCGCACGGCAGACCGAGATGCTCGCCAAGCAGCTCGAAGAGCGCGCCCGCCAGGAGCAAGAGGCCGAGGAGGCCCGGCAGAGGGAGCTGGCAGAGAAGCTCAAGAGCCGTAAGACGGCTGAGGAGGTATCAAGTGCGCGCGAACGGTACCTTGCGCGGAAAAGGGAACGAGAACTTCAAGCAAAAAGCCAGCAGCAGTCATGAAACCGGAACTGTTTTAAATTTCTTAAACCCATGTACTCTAATATATCCCTCCATTTTGTACCCATACTCCCATAACCATTGTCCATGAATAAAAATAAATACAATCTATGAATATTCCCTCATGACGCCGTCAACGCAAAACTAATTCCCAGAATTCCCATCCCGACAACTGCCGACGCAATGCAGAGTCGATGGCTATGACTCAGACTGATTCCTTCGGAAAACAGCTGCAGGCCCACGGTGGTCATCACACCCGCTGTAAACGCAAACATGCCGCCGTAGACACCCCACGAGGTCCCATCGTCGGCGTCATCCTTATCGGTACCGATGGAGGAGTTGTTGCTTTCGCCCGTGTACCAGATCCACAGCGCTGCGATTCCCGCACCCATCGGTTGGCTGATGCCGCCGAGTAGGCTTGCCCAGAAGATGGCACGGGCGCGGGAGCGAAGGGCTAGAAAGAGCGGGAGGGCCAGTGCAAAGCCATCGGTGATGTTGTGAATGAATAGCGCCAGGAACACGGTGAGTCCCAGCGCGGGGCTGGCGTGGTTTGTGGCGTACGTGATGAAGCCCTCGGGGAGTTTGTGCAGGGCGATGGCGAGAGCGGTCTGTAGGCCGATGGAGAGGAAGGCGTTTTGTGGAACGTGGTGGTGGTGTTGTTGTTGCTGTTGCTGACCTGGCTGCTCCGGGTCAGATGGTTTCGCGACGCTGTTTGATGACTCTGACGAGTTCTCGCTGCCTTGTGCAGTCGCCCCGTCCTCATCCTCTGCATGCATTTGTGATATCGGCTGCGAGAAATAATCCGGGGCCTGCTGCTGACCGACCAGCGGCCGCGTGAGGTCGTCAACCGGGCCAATGGGAACGTGCCGGACTGTCAGCGGGGTGTCCGGCGTTCTGTCTCTGTTCGTCTGTGTCGTCTCCGGCTCACGGGAGACTCGCGGCAGGGGTGCCGTCAACGCCGGCGTAGCCGGCACGACGCCGGCGGTGTCGAGTATCTTTGCGCACTCGCGACCACATGTCTGCGACACGCCGTAGCAGGGCCCGCTGGCATCATCTTCGCAGAACGGCTTAGTTCCCCGAAGGAACTGGGTAAATTGTCGTCCGAGACGCTGCCGAAGCGACTCGCGGTGGTGTACGCGTGGACGAATCTGACCGGTTGATCGTGTCGTACGCGCCGGCAGTCGGTCCAGGTTCTCGCTAGTTGCGAGTAATGGCGTACGCTCAGTGGTCCAATTCGTCTGGCCATTCGCCGCCCGTGAATCATGTCCTTTGTTGTTCTGTTGCTTGTTTCCGCTCTCCAGGTCCCCGCCATGATGTTCATGCGTGTGGGAGCAGTCTACAATATGCGAAGGTATATACCGATGCACGACTGCGGAAAAAACATGCAGCACAATCACTCCCAACACGAAGAGCCCAGTCAAAATGTAGGCAGCCGCCGCTTCGGACAAGCCGGACCGCGTCAGGTACTCTTTGGACTCGGGCAACATGCTGTAAAGTGACGAGAAGATCTGTCCTATCATTCAGCGCATTGTCTTCCTTCAGCTAGGAAATATGACACCTACCATAACCCCCGCGCTCAGACTCATCGCTGACGCCAGAAAGCCATTGTTGGTGATATCAAAGTTGCGCTTGCCACAGAATCGCAGCAACACATCGATGCAGATAAGGCACGCACCCAGGATACAGGCTGCAAAAGATTATCAGCAAAATTTCGTTCCGCGCAGACTTCAGGAGACACTTACCGATGCCAGAAACGGTGCTCATCACCCATCCGCGGGTGTCAGTGTTATGGACAGCCATCCTCGCAGCGTCGAATTTATTGAAGCTACCAGGAGGTGGTGATGTCAGAGGTCACAAAACAATCTCCACGGACTCCGACGCCAAAGAAATCATCGAGATTCACGACTCTTTGTGATTTGAAGGAGAAGAATAAAGCAATCTGAAAGAAGCCGGAGTACATCTGCAGCTGCATGGGTTCGTCACTCTCCCAAGGTCCGCATGCAGAGAGTATTGCCGCCCATGGCCACGCGCAAAGATTGGCCAGGGACTATTATCGACAAGAAACACTGGAAAACAGCATTTCCCACGGCTGGATTGCGCATTCAAGTTCAGCGTCTTCAGATAAACTCCGATCTTCCCGATATTTCCGTTTGATCGACGGCCGTCATGCGAGGGCTTAAATTCAGCCCTCTGTGACTTCATGGCGATCGAAATGCACGGCGTGTGATTGGCCAATGAACTATTACCCGATTAGGTAATCTGGAAACAAAATTTCGTATTTTTGTCCACGCGGACAGCCAAAGTTCAACCCATTTAAAAGCTCGTTGATCGAGCTTGATCAATCCGTCCCCCATGTCTAAGGCCACTTTTGCCCTCATTGCCGCCGCTGGCGCGGCCACCGGGGCCGGCGTCACTGCGCTCTTCTATTCGACCAAAACTCCGCGCCAGCAGACGACGGCACAGACAACAGCACTCCCAGCTCCGACGACAGCTCCTCCAGCGCCGAGGACAGCGCCGCCTCCGCCGGTACAGGCGCAGCCGCCGTCACTTGCTACCAAAGCTCAACCTCAATCCCCCGTTGACCCGGCGGGCATTCTGCAGTACGGCTTTCCGGGCCCCATTGCCGATGAGCTGCGTAGCCTGCCGCTAATCGGCGCGTACGACCGCCGCACGCGCAATCCGGCCTGGGTCGCCGAGCACATCACCCCGCACTCTCTCTCCCTGAAGGGTGGTGACCGGCGCGGCAGTGACTTTTACGAAGACACCCACATTCCTTCCTTGTTCCGGGCCCGGCTGGCGGACTACTTCCGCTCGGGGTACGACCGTGGACACCAGGTGCCCGCGGCGGACGCGAAGTGGAGTCAGGAGGCTATGGACGCGACCTTTGCATTGACCAACATGTGCCCCCAGGTCGGCGAGGGTTTTAACCGTGACTACTGGGCGCACTTTGAGGAGTTTTGCCGCAGCTTGACTAAGAAGTACCCGTCCGTACGCATCGTCACTGGGCCGCTGTATCTGCCGCGCAAGGACCCGGATGGCAAGTACCGCGTAACATACGAGGTCATTGGCAACCCGCCCAACGTCGCTGTGCCTACGCATTTCTACAAGGTCATCTACGCCGAGCACGGCACGGGGCCGAATGACAAGGTTGCCCTTGGTGCGTTCGTGCTGCCCAATGCCCGGATCCCCAACTCTCAGCCTCTGACGGACTTCGAGGTCCCGCTTGAGGCCGTCGAGCGTGCTAGCGGGCTCGAATTCGCGTCCAAGCTCGACCCATCGCGTCGGCGTCGGCTGTGCCAGGAGGTGAAATGCGATGTGGTGGTAAGAGAGTTTGACAATGCGCAAAAGGCGCTTCCAAAGAAATAATTGTACTATAGCTTATCTCGGGATACCAATATTCATGTATAATAAAGGGGGTCATCCTGTTGTGCTTTCTCTCCTCCCATCCGACCGTAGCTCAATCAACCCAGGCATGATCTTGTCCTTACCGTTACCCGCACTTGACCTCCGCCGTCGTGCGCTTGACGGCGTAACGTCCGCCTCGCAGACATAACACCGGACACGAACTGCTTCGGACCGGCCATGCTCCTTATTATTTCCCTGCGGCATCATAAACTTTGACACGCAGGGTAGACAAATCACATGGCCACAGGGTTTAGCTACTGATATATTTTATCAGCTCGAACCTTTTTCATGATCGACATAAGAGTTCTCAGACGAACATATCGCCTTCAACCCATTCGTAAGCACTTTCTTACAACTCGGACAGATCCGCTGCGGTTGCTGCAATCCTCCCCCTGTTTCTCCTTCTTCAGGGGGAGCTTCCTCCGTGAAATGCACGTCGACCAGCGTCTTAAGAGAGTACCCATGGCGGTGAGTCTCCGTAGACCCAGGACATATGGGTGCTGTCTTGGACGGCTCTGACGTGAGGAGATCGACGTCCACCGAGGGTGTCAGTGACGGAACCCAAAACGATGGTAGCGGGGGTTTATTGTCAATATTCTGGGATTGACACTTGGTCATCATAATCCTTTGAAAAAAGTTAAGTCTTAGGGTTTAGTGATACTTGCCTTCTCGTCTCCAATATCCTCGTCTCCTGAGCTTCCTATCGTAACCCTCCTCTTCCTCCTCTTCACATCCCCACCCTCATTGCCGTTTCCACCAGATCTATTCGACGAATAATTATAATACTCCTCCCTCGTCACCGCCGGTAATGACGCCCTCCTCTTCCCATTCTTATTCAGACTTCCATCCTTATCATACTGCTCCTTCTCTTCATTCCCGGGACTAGAACTCATCTTCTCAAATCTCACCACCTCCTTCTCCTTCGCCTCTCGCAACAACCTCGTCTCCCGCGCTGCCGCCTTTCTCCTGGCCGCCACGCGCTCCCTCTCCACGCGATGGATTTCCTGCCGTTGAGCCAGCAAATCGCGCACGGCACATTCGCGGCAGAATAAATCGCCGTTTGTGGCGCACGCTACGACAGGATTGCGAGCCGGCTGCAGGCAGAGTTGGCAGCTGCCGAAAGGGAGCAGGGATTCGCGCGCTGGGGGTTGACGGAGGGGAGTGGAGGAGATGAATGGGCGAGGGGCGGAGAGGTAGTGTGGGAGAGGGGTATTGTTCTTTGAGGTCATTTTTTTTTCTAGACTTGAGCGAGTGAAGGAGTTGGTAGGTCGTGTTATTTGGGAGAGATGATCGTCGTGGTGGTGGTGGTGGTGGTGATGGTGCATTTAACCTATGACGTTATGCGCTGTCCGCTACTACTTGGAGGCCTGAAGTCAATGCTATATGATAAAGCATCAAATTCTGCCTACTCTCCCAGCTCGATAACCCAGAAGATCAATCGAACTATGGAAATAAACCTCCTGATACATCCTGAATCTATCATCCAGCCCAAGCCAATATCACCTTGAAAATCCGAATAATGCCAAAGATCAAGCGACCGACATAGAAGGGGTATCAACAACGATAATATATAAGAAATGGAAAGAAAAGGAAAAATAGAATATGAGTCGTACAGTCATTGCTTAGGCGCCCACAGCTTGTTCCGGGGAGCCCCGTTGCGGATCGGTCAGCCCACCACCGTTGTGGTCCTCCTGCGCATCCGTGGGCACTCCCTCTGCTTCGGACAGTGCATCCGGCACCGCAGGCAAAGCATCCGGGATGCCAGACGAATCCGCTCGACTGCTCTTGGCTGTCGTCGTGCTGGTGCTGCGCAGCGAGTGCGGCCGAACACTGTGCACGGACTGCGACCGGACGGATTCGTTGGTCTCGCTGGGCTCTGACGCGCCCGGCCTGCGCGATCGTAGTCGCTCCTCGGCGGACATGTCTTGCCATTCCGAACCAAACGTCACGACAGACGCCCTCCGCCCGTGGAACGTGAACTTAGTATCTTTTCGCGACAGCCCTTCGCCTTCTGGTGGGCCCGTTTCGGAGGATTGCGAATGGCTGGATGCTGACTCCCGTCCCTTCCTGCTTCTATGGCGATGAGTGTCCCGTAACGAGCGCTGAAGGCTTATGCGGTGTCGGCCCCGATGAGCACCTTCAGTCTTCTCAGCCATCTTGTCATCCGGACGGACATCACTCGGCCCAGCGTCCTGTTGCACCTGTCCCTCGCCATCATCCGAGACACTAACAGGGGGTCTCGAGTTGGTACTCAGTAGTGATGGCTGTCGCTCTGTCTCCGGCGATTGACCATCGTATGTAGACCCATCGGCGGTGTCACCGTTCAGCTGAGAGTCAGGAATAGCTGGAGAGGAACGAACAGAAAGGGAGAGACTCGTTCGACGACTATTGGAAGGACTGCTACGAAGCGACAACAAGCCCGGACTTGGAGGCGGCCGAGGTGATGAGGGCTCTTTGGCGTCGCTATCGTCATGATGCTCAAGAGCGGTGGATAAGCTCTCCACGGACTCTGCCGTCGCCGAGGACGGTCGACCGAGGTCCGATGTTGCGGTCCGGAATGTGCTGTGCGGAGACGAAGAACGTGCTAGCGAATTCCTATTCTGTTGCTTCTGATCCTCCAGTCCTAAATCAAGCGACAAGAAACCTCGATAGCATCGAGTTCGCCAGATATCCAGCCTAACCCATTTCAGTTGAGCCGCCATCCGACCAGCCGCCAAAATGACATTCTCGCGAGCCCGAGGATGGACCGGTGTAAGCAACTGAAGATGCCTGGCGTTTCGGAGAAGGTCATCCAGCTGCTTCTGGCGGCTAGCTAGCTTGTTATTGGCCTCGCCCACTTTCTGGGCCATTAATTGCTTACGTGCCACAGACATTTCCGCGGCCAGACGAGGGTCGATCACGTCGTGCGGCTCCGCACGCCCGTCATCCCTTTCGGAATGCTCTGGACCATCCGATGTGCCCACGTTCGAATTTTGATGGCGTTGCCCTTCGTATCGGGTTCCAACGGTCCCCTTCAGGGGCACTCCGCTGGTACTGAACGTGGCCGCGTAGTTCAACTTTGCAATCCAATCCTTCATCTCACTGTCCGAATTGGCGAGAAAAACCTCTTCCTGAGTGCTTTGGCAGACAAAAAGAAAGGCGTGCTTATGCTTCCTGTACATGGTATCAATTAGGGCAACAGCATTCGACATGGATATGATGGCATCCGGAGTAAATTCTGTCACCGGCGGCGTAAACACCACTGGCAGTCGCGCATCCTTCTTGCGCTGCGACTCGTACTGGTGCATCAGGCCCTTGGTCCACCCGACATCGCGGAAGAAATAGAGCTGCGACGGGGTGAGAAGGGCGCCCCATTCCTGCCAAGGTGACCGAGCCCGCCTCTTTCGAGGATCCTTGCGCCAGAGCAAGCCCACTTTGACCACCTTGATGTCCACAAGGCCCGGATGGGACTCGGCGGGGTTGTCGATGCTTGCTTGAGTCATGAATGCATCCGGCCGCGACCGATGTGACACGATCTGCAAAATAGCCGTTTTGGTGAATGCCTGGTGCAGAGCCTCAAGATCTTGAGCACCGTCGACCCCGATAAGTTTATACGGATCTTCAAGATTCATCACGTCCTTCAGGCTAGGACGCAAGCTGTCCAGGTTGCCTTCGAGAATCACAGCATACGGGTCCACTGGTTCCCGGGACAGCCGAGTCAGATGGTCCGAGCTAGCCGCCTTGAGGAGGCCTCTCTTGGCTCGAGACATGTGCCGCCCATTGAGGTTGATCTCATCCTCAACGTGGATAAATGGGGTGTAGGATATGTTCTCGTAAAAGTATTCCAGGATATCCTCCGAAATCCCCTCCACTCGCGTGTTCTTGACGTAATCCTGCTTTTGCATCTTCCTCTTGTTGTTCTTATTGAAGACATCTGTGTGCAGAATCATAATCGAAAAGACGATGTAATGCGTTTGATCCGTGTCGGTGAAGATGCCCGGATTGCACTCAAAATATCGGTCTGCAAAGCTTTGCAGTACTCGATCGATCTGCTGCGTCTCCTTTGGCAACTCTGCTTCCATCAGGAGTTTGCGGATCGACATATCAATGGGTTCACCAAAGAAGGCAAAGGTCCTCATGTACTTTCGAAGAGCAACCTTGTAGAATTCTTCGTCGGACGTTGAGAGAATTGTGGCAATTGCTCCCCTATGCACGGATTTTTGCAGTTTCTCGAGGTATGTGGCTGGCGTATCGTCCTCCTTGCGCGGCGGGTATGAGATGAGATCCTGTGAGACCGCAGACGATCCATTCCTGTCGGGGGTTCCCACCGGCCGTGGACTAGCCGACTCACGCCCACTGGGTGGTGGCTCGGAGCCCTGGCGCGACCGATGACCAAAGTGCAAAAGGTCACCAAGACTGATCCGTGGCGTAATGGAGGTCGATGTCCGGCCAGATGCTGCACGGGGTGATGAATCCAGCTGTCGATCATCAATCCGATGGTTCACGATCGAATTCAATGTTGATGACCGACCCCGGCGACCAGTAGGGCTCTTGGGGGAAGATGCCGAATGCGCCGAGCGTGCGGATGCGGCTGAATCCTTCCGGAAGAGTCGCGGTCGTGAACTGCCCTGTGGTGAAGGCAGCCTGCTGGTGGACTGAGTCGGCGAAGAAAGGGGTGAAAGTTGGTCCTGAGGCTGCGCATCGGGATCAATTGAGTTCCGGCCAGTAGATCCATCCGCGGGGGTCGGCGAGCGATCGTCAAGGCTGTTCGTTGACCTCTGCGGCAGGAACTTTGTAGAAAGAGGGAATAGCACTGAACCACGGTTCTTTTTGAAACTCAGCAGATTCCTTTTCTGAGGTTGCGGCACATCGCTCGCAGCGGAGCCTCTGTCGCCAGAGCTGCGATCAGACCGGGATGATTCCGATAATCTTGCCTCCCGATCTAAATTGTGCTGGTTTCGATGACGAGTCGACGAAGTCGACAGCCTGCCGGGTTCCTCGAAGCTGACATGAGACGTACCGGCTGAGGAGTCGGTGTTTGCGCTTCCGGTGCTCGTGCGACCAGCCAGCCCCGCACCTAATGCTTCTCGCGACGATTTCTTGGTTAATGGCAATTTAGGCTTGCTCTTATTGACATCTTTATCCAGGCTCTGATTTGTCGGAGCGGTAGTGATGATGGTAGGCGCTAACAAATGTCAATGGCACATGATCCGCATAGCATATGTCTGAGAAAACTTACGTGGTGGCATGTTCAGCGGCGGAACGGGTGGTGCGTCTGGATCGGTACTGGCATAGGAGGCTGATAGCTGGGGATCAGAAGCATGGCGGGATCGAAGCAAGCTGAAAGGGCGTCTCTTGCCTGCACGGCTTGCATCTGTCGAGACGCGCAACACCGAAGACCCCGCTGAATTTTCCGTGATGTGTCCATCATTGTTGTTCGGCTGACTGGCCCGACGGCCATCTAACTCGGGTGCATCCAAGTGATCGGGCCTCGGCCCGGACTCGGAATGACGGCACTCTAGATTCGTGGCGGACGCCGATGGGCGGGGAACATGTTCGCTATGGCGCGAGAATAGAGGGAACAAGGAACTGTGTCGTTTGGAATGATGGTTGTTCAAGTCATGGCCTTCCGCAGCAGCCAGTCGGAGTCTGTTCCAATGCATGGCGGACGGTTATGCGTGCTCATATCCCCCGACGGCGAACGATGCCAAATTATCTCCTCAAACAGCAGAGTTTGGAACCCTGCAAGGGTCATTGCCTTGCAACGACAGGGATCTCAACGTAAATGGCCACGACGGCCGGACATTGCGAGCTATGGACAGGGGATCGGCGGCCGGCAGATTACGCCGGGGGGAAAGGTAGCTAGAAAACGGGGCTCAACAGGATTCCTGTGCAGTGCCTTGCTGTCAGAACTATCGGAACGCGCAAAACCAACCAGGGAATCTGGACTAGCAAACGTTCGGAGGGAGGGTCGTAGTGGGATTGTTGGTTTCGTCTCCCCAGTCGCAGACAGGGATTAGGTCATCGTGAGGGCGGCCAGCTTACCAATTGGCAGCGAAAGGATCGTGATCGTGATCTCGGTAGAAAAAGACAGATACAGTTGGAGTCGGGCATGGAATTTGGACGCCAAAATGAGATCGAGAGATCCCCGGCCCGTCGTTGCGCCTGGGTTTCAGTCATCCTCTCTCGTCCTCGAAGGGTCGCGACTCTCCCCGGCCCGATCGTCCCGCGTCACGTGACTCCAGTCAGATCTATCTTTATCTGGTTGACTGCGATAGCTCCGCGATGGTTATTTCTGCCTATCTTTTAACTTGTCTACTAATCTGTGCTAAGATCTTGATAGCTTTTCTTTGGATTCAGACAAAAGTAGATAGGATAGAACATTTCATGCCCTCGGATATCGGGTGCAGCAAATGCAGCACGATGCCACCGTTATAAGGCATCAACAATTCAGCCTTGGCACCGCGATAACGTAATCGATTTGTGGTTGAGCTCAGGACAGTCAACAACAGACTTCGACATCAACACCCTGCGCGCAATGTCCCGGATACGACTCTGGCTGTCGTTTGTTCTTGCTCTGCTATGGATCTGTCCAGTTACTGCCGTTCCCGCCGAGTCCAGCATCATCCCGCCCAACCAGTTTGACATCCAACAAGCACCCCTTGATCCGCACCCCCGGTTCCGGCCGTGGACATGGCTAAGGGATACAATCATTGAGTCAATATGGAACGTGCCGAAGAAGAAGCCCTCCGGCCATGCTGCTGCGGACACAAGGCGTGGAGTTCCTCCCCCGAAGCAGGCCCTGACTCGGTACGGCAGTGATGTTGTCGTACGATTCGAGTTGAAGGAACCGGCGCAAGTCGATGCTCTGTCGGAGGCGGTCAATGTCCTTTTCCTGGATGTATGGGATGCGAGCGATACTTTTGTGGATATCCGCCTGGCAAAGGAAGTTGTGAGTATCTATTCGGTACATACTATTGAGTAATGATCTCCTGACCTGTATTAGCTCCCCTCTTTACTGGGATTGCTTCCTGCGTCTATGCAGAACTCGTACTCTGTGCTGATTCATGACTTGTCGGAGCTGATATATGCGTCGTATCCGGCTCGTCAGAGTACTAAACTGCAGGACGTGCCTCGATTCAGCCCGTCGCTGCGGCATTCGTCCAACGTAGCGGATCTCTTCTTTGATGACTATCAACCATTCTCGGTGATTGTGCCGTGGATGCGATTGATGGCTTCTATGTTCCCGTCACATGTTCAGCTCATCAACATTGGCATGACTGCTGAGGGTCGCGAAATTCCCGCTTTCAAACTTGGGGTTCGACCGGCTGCACCGGAGCCGCAAAAGGCACGCAGAACGATCCTTATCACCGGAGGTGCTCACGCGCGAGAATGGATCAGTACATCGACAGTTGCATATGTTGCTTTCAGACTGATCACCGAGTATGGGAAATCTGCCGCGATTACACGGCTGCTCGAGTCGTTTGATTGGGTTTTGGTCCCAACAATCAACCCCGACGGGTATATCTACTCGTGGGATGTAGACCGCCTGTGGCGCAAGAATCGGCAGCCCACCTATCTCCGGTTTTGCCCGGGATATGACCTGGACCGATCCTGGGGATTTGCCTGGGACGGGGAGTTGACCCGAGGGAACCCGTGCTCTGAGAGCTATGCTGGAGAGGCAGCGTTCGATGCAATGGAGGCCCGAACGATTGCGGACTGGGCCTACGAGCAGCAGGCGGTCAACAAGACGGCCAAATTTGTTGGATTTTTGGACCTTCATGCGTACTCGCAACAGATTCTCTATCCATATTCTTATTCTTGCGCGACCGTTCCGCCGACACTGGAGAATCTAGAGGAGCTGGCCTTTGGTCTTGCCAAGGCCATCCGTGTCACCAGTCGCGAATCGTACAGTGTGCGATCGGCCTGTGAAGGTATAGCCCTCCCGGAGAAGGGAACGAACCATCTTGCCCACGTGGAAGGCACAGGCGGAAGCGCACTGGATTGGTTCTACCATCAGATGCATGCTACGTACGCATACCAGATCAAACTTCGGGATAGGGGGACCTATGGATTCCTCCTCCCACCGGAAAACATTGTCCCGACTGGCAAGGAGGTCTTCAACTCAGTCATTCTCTATGGTAAATTTCTCTTGGGAGATGAAGCCGATGGTTTGGAATGGCGGCTGGATATTCCGGATTCCACCGATGGCATGGATACAGAAGTATTTGATCCCAGTCGTTTCCGTGAGGATGTTGCTGGTCAACAGCCAAGCGAAAGTGAAACTGTGGTGGGTGCAGATGACGATGATGACGATTACATGGGATGAATGGTTGGGTATTGGTTAGCTGGTTTGCTTTGGTGCATGGCGTCGTCTGGTCTACTTGGGATTGTTATACCACTTTGCTGTGAGTCACGGTTTGATTTGGTTGTACTTTACTCTATGTTTGGTAACTTATTAATAATGCCAGAACTTCTCCTGACACTTTGGACGTGAAAATAAGCATAGGTTTAGTTTGGGTTAGGGTTAGTATCCGTTCCGAACCTCGACACGGAGCTCCATCAACGGAACCAGGTATACACGATTCATGACGTATATCAGAGAGTACTCAGGAAACTTTGCAAATGTGTTCCTGAACTCAAACTTGCCGCTCCTGTATCGAACTGGCTACATCACTCCACGGCGTTCAAAGTTTCCCTAAACAGTAGCTTCCAGATATCGGAACATCACGCCTGTTCACATCAGACGAGATAGGCATTTCTCACATCTGTGTATTTACTCTTGTGAATCCATTTGCTCAAAGGAAACAAACAGATCTTTTCCTCCATGAGAAAATTTCTCTCGACACCATCTTCTTCCTTCTCATCTCCCTTGTCACGTCGCGACATCATTGTACTACAAGCCATCACAACCAGTCCCCGTCCGCGCAACAGCACAAGAGAACTAACCAAAATGAGTGACGGCGAGGAAACTCCCAAGCCTTCTCCTCGCATCCCCTTCCGTTGCCATGCGGGCTCGTTCCATGGCCAGAACCACCTGAGCCAGGCTCAGGCCCAGGCCACTACCACTAGTGACAAGGAAGCGGAGGACAAGTTCTTCGCTGATATGGCATGGGAACTGTACAAAAGTGGCGAGTATGCGGATCTCACGATCAAAATTAAAGACTCGGCGAAGGAATTCCGGGTCCACAGGGCGGTGGTGTGTAAACAGAGCAAGTTTTTTGAGGCTGCGTGTCGAGGTGATTTTGCCGTAAGTGTTCACAGACTTACCTCTACTCTTGTGAGTTTGGAAACTGACATGAAACAGGAGGCGGCTAATCGCTTCATTGAGCTTGAAGATGACGACCCTGAGATTGTGGAAATCATGATCAAATACCTGTATACTCATCGCTATGAGAATGATGAGGATTACGACATCACCTGGCCGCCGAAACCTATCGACTCGAAAAACATCATCAGCTCCTTGGAGGCCAATGGCACGCTCATGGCAACAACTCTCGACGACCACAAGGACCCCATCCCCAACTGCCTTCGCGTCTTCGCCATGGCGGACAAATTCCTCATCCCGTCGCTCAAAGATCTCGCCCGGGCACGCTTCACCCACTGGGCCGAGCAGCACTGGTGGGCTAACCGCTTCCTGCTCACGGTACGGCACATCTTCGAGAGCGAGACAGGCAACTACAAGGAGCTGCGTCCTGTCGTTCTTGACGTCATCGTCCAGAATGCCGAGAATCTCTTCTACGTTTCTCGCGTGGCAGCTGTGAGGGAGTGCGATGGTTCTCCTCATCCAGATGATGATCCACAGGTTTCCGCTCGCGGCACGCTCACCCTGGCAGACCTCTTGCACGAGTTTCCGTGCATGGGTGTCTGTCTTTTGACGCGACTGCTGGATCATCATGGTCACTGTGCCCGGACTATGCAGGCTGAAATTTCGGAGCTGCAGTCCGAGGTTGGAACCTTGCATGAGGAAAACAAGCAGATTCGACCGCTACAGCTGAGGAATCAGGGGTTGATTCAAAAGGTGAATGATCTACGGGCGCAATTGAATCGTTATCGTCTTGAAGGGTCGTTCATTCAGCTCCCTTCTCCGCTCTCCGTTGAACTTGGGCAACTGGGACTTGACGACTTTGAGGACGCCGCTGCAGGTCATGCTCATCCTGCTCCTCAGGATGGTTTGATTGCGGATACCGTCGATTACCAGGATGGTAATGGACTTGCGAACAGTCTCGTCGTCACAAATGCATGAGATGTGTATTGCTGTGGTTGACAGGAGGTTCCTTGATTGAACATGTTAGCTTCCAGCGTAGGGAGCGGAAAGTAGAAAAACCAAAAGGTAGTTGCTATTCAAAGCAAATGAATTGATCAGTTCAGCATTATCCGTATGCCACCGAGTAGAGCATTCGAGGATCAATAAGTAGAATCTTCCTCGAATTGTCCCGAACCAATGGTGATGTTGACGTTGACATTGCAATGGCAAACCTCTAGATGTTCCTCATCGGAATCCCCGGATGCTCCCGCTTGAGCTTCTCATACTTGAATCCATCAAAAGCCTCGTCTGATCTATTTTTACCATCCATCTGCATGTCCATCACATCTTTTGCATCTTGCATCCCACGTTGATCGATCGTCACGTTTTCTCCGCCCCTCATTGGCCAGTTCCTGACGTCTTGACTTCGGAACTAACCCTAATCCAACTTACCCCTCACTAGAGTTCGCGAATCACTGAAATGTGATTGGTTGAATGTTTCTAAATTTATCAAAAATAGAAAATATTGCGAGTTTATCCGGCTTCATTTTTCCCGTTTTTGGTAAAATTATCTCTCTATTCAGCACAACTTGCAGAGTGCATCAACATCGGAAGAACAAGGAGTTTAGCAGAGACTGGATAATTAGAGTTGACGACGTCAACCGAGATGGGCGCAAGTATATATGCCAGGGTTGTCGCAATTGTCGTCCAAAAATAACCAGCAAGTTTTCAATCCTGGCAGACATCCACGTAGGTAGACCTGGTCATTGAGCAAGACAAGTACTGACAGGACCAGGTCAACATGGGAGTCCTTTGCCTACGGTTACCAAGCAACCGACAAACCCCCGTACGAACAATCCGCGGCTCAATGATCTCTCCGCCGCTCTCCCCCGACGCCGCTTTCGACGCCGATGCGCTGCCGCCCTCGGTGCGGCCGGCGTTGGAGTACATCTCGCGCAAACTCCAGCAACGCGCGATGCATGTCACTCTGCTGGTTGGCCGCGGGCAGCCCAGCCTTCCGGGCGTCCCAGCCGACTTGATGATTATTCCCATCACCAAGCTCTCCCCTTCGGCCTGGAAAGTCTTCTCTAAGATCGTCGAAAAGGGTGCCAAGCGCTACTCGCTGGGACGGAAGTGGCTAGAGGCGCTCAACGTGCACCAGCGGCATCGCGCAGTGTTGAACGAGTACTTGATCCAGCAGTCGCTGATGCAGAACGAGGTGCTGTTTAGCGACGAAGGGCTCACGCTGCTCAATGTTGATCGGATCTACACAATAAAACGGCTGCTCTGTGTGCTGAACCAAGCACAGCAGAATGCGATGGTGTCGAATGAGAGGAGCAAGATTAATGAGGACAAGTGCATTGCGTCCTGCGTGAGTCTCCTGCGAAAGACGATCATGGACTTTCAGGGAAGACCGTTCAGTTTGGGCTTCTTCCACCGGGTCTACGAATATTTGGGAGTCACGGATCAGCATCTCATCAAAGTTGCCCGGCTGTACAAGGAACGGTACGGGCAGGACGGCATCGTGGTGCCTCCGCTGGCGGTGACCAAAAAGCCACCATCTCCCGTCGCCAACACTAATACGACGACGACGACAACAAGAACTCCCTCTAATGCATCGCCTCCCCGAAGATCAACACCCAGGAACACCTACCGCGTCACACCTACGAGTAGCGGTAGTACCCCTACCAGCTATCGGCGCTCCGTCGCGTCGTCCCGAAAATCCACTTCGACGACGAGCGGATCGTCGTTCCGGACTCCATCCCGTACAGGCACGCCGTCCTACTATCGTGGGGCGAAGACGCCCCTGTCGGCATCGGACGTTACTCCGATCACCCGCAACGAGTGGAATATCCTGCTCGGGCCGGAGAGGATGCTGCAGAAACCGCCGGTGACAAGACTGGTCCCGGGGCCAGCTGCTCCCGATTGTGGAATAACTCGAGCTTGATCCTGGCATTTTCTTTCGGACTTGGTTACGGCGGCGTTTGGTGTTTGGGTCGGCAAGAGACTGGATTCAACGGAGTTAGGGTACGAATGGCTGGGTTGGGTGGCACTGTGCATGCGATGCGAGATGTATCATGAGATGGTCATTGATGGCTACGAGGACTGATGTCAATTGTGTAATCATGTCATAACGATGGCCTGTCGGTTGCCGTGTCATTCATTTCATCAGCATGTCTCATTGATTAATTAAAGCACAATGAATGAAACCGTGGGGCAGAATCTAGATCAATGGCGAACTGGCACGGGCTCTTGTCGAGTCCAATAGCCTCCATACTGATGACGGTGGCTAGGGCGTTGTTCCTACTCTGACGAATCACTCGATGTCGAAGGATTCAATCGATTCTTGGTGGGCTCTTGTCTTGGTTTTGTACCCATGCCCTCCGTACACCGAACCGTACCCCAGACAGTCCTCAGGCCAAAAGCCAAGGATGGCGTTCTGTACACAGTCCACCTGCCCACCCCCATAACACAGAACTACTGTCACCGCCATCACGATCTGATTCTTCTTCCTCCCTGGAACCTTCGTGCTAATCATCGAATCAAACCCTCGATTAACCCAGCTGCGGGCACTGATCCAATCATCGGCAGCTGGTGGTCCTGTTTCGGGTTAGGGTTGAGCGCACGGACCAATCAGCAGGGCCAAGTCTCCGGAATATTTCCGTCCGCTAATTTACCTAAATCACATGTCGTCGTTGGAGTCACATGCTGAGTGGGAAAGGTAACCTCCATAACCTATAGTAGGGTAATCGCGCTGGCTCTTGGCGAGTGCAAACTCGTATTCATTTCGTCCTGCTCATACGGTGTATACGGGTTTCATGGAAATCCGGGGTAGGAGCGAACTGTCTCCCCAAGCGTCTCTCGCCTGGGTCGACGTCGGAAGAGGCTTGGAGCTACCTGGTTAGATTTTTGTGGCGTCCGCTTGGCAGAAATCAGGGATGGTCTGGGGAAGAAAGCTTGCCTCGTTATTAACTTCCCGAACGTCAGCGGCTGCGCAGGCCGGAGGGGATTAACTATCTTCCGGGGGACAAGCTCTTTGGCCAGTCAGCCACAAATGCTATTGAGCTCGGGTTAAGGAACACCCCTGTGTCTCGGGTCAAAGCTACTTCTTTATTTGTTTGGGTCGTCAACTCAGTCGGGGTTGACGATACAAGAATACAACCCCGTTGAGATTTGAATCGAGACGATCTTGTACTGTAGATAGAAGAGATGGGACGAGTGCACAGGCACATGCAAGCAACATTCGGCTCAGCAATGTCCCGAGAGAGTAACAATGTAACCCGATCGCGTCAACGATAACCTGTCAGATGCCAGGAACACACGGCTGGCTCGGTTTGGTGCGTCTGCAGGCTCGACCGGCTCGTCCTTAGGGCTTGTCATGATTCATGAGCGTGGCGTCCCGCCTCTGTCTCCAGACTCGTGGCGACGATCAGCGTGTTCACCCACACGTTGATTGGCAACGAGCTCAGACCATCCTGGTCGGACACCGGGAACAGACCAATGGCCACGCGAGACTCGCCACCAGAGTGTCACCGTATCACCGCCCTCGCTCGTCCTTGGCGAACTGCTGGTTGGTGCGAATGTTATGGTACGGTGAGGATCTGGCTGGTATGTTATGGTTATATTCTGGGTTAGTGACTACTCGTCGTCACAAAGTGTGGAATGCGGCAATTGGCTGAGTCAGCATCGGCAGGCAGTCCTGTCCGCCATGGAGCCCATTGTCCAGTCACAATCTATTTCATGAACCCCATACGGTATTATTGTCGTACTCTCCGTATTCCATGCCCGAACGGGAACGGAATTATATACATTTGAAACCGAAAATAACAGACGTAACAAAATGCTCGGATTTGAGAACCATTCAGATGTCTTCGTGCTCGGACCGGGTTGTCCGCCCTCGTCAGCCACGTTCTGGTGTTTTGCGACTCCCCGCCAGAATCACTCTCTTGGCTCTCCATGCGTGGCTGACCAGCCTGCGTTTGGCAGCAAATGCGGGGGAATCTCTCTGGTGGATCTGGGGACTGCGATCTACGGCTGGTCTCTCTTCAGGGTTGCATTGTCCTCCGCAGTGGAAGAAGAGCAGGAGGATTCTTCCTGATTCGTGCGTGGGTCGCATGATCCCTGTTGGCCCAGCAGAAAAAGCCGTACTGGGCAGGTAATGTAATCGTAAGAAAAGAAAAAAAAAAAAAAAAAAAAAAACAACTCGACAACGCCCGATGGGGGTACTTTACAGCTTTTTTTTAAATAAATAAACCTTCCTCCCTCTCCCTCCCCCCCCCTTCGTCGAGTCTGAGCTTGGGAACCCCAATCCAACTCGGCACCATGTACGTGATCGGGAATATCTACTACATCACCACCATCGCCGTCATTGGCGGTGCCCTGTTTGGTTTCGACATTGCTTCAATGTCGGCCATGTACGTCCAGTTTAAGCACACCCCCTTTTGTCTCGGTCCATCTAGCTAATTGTTCCCAGTCTGGGCACCCAACAGTACAAGTGCTTCTTCAATCAGGGTGGCGTAGTGGATGGGAACTGCGCCGGTCCGACTTCGTCCACGCAGGGCGGTATTTCCGCCTCCATGCCCGGCGGTTCCTTCGTCGGTGCGCTGGTGTCCGGCTTCATCACCGATCTCTTTGGCCGTCGCCGCGCCATTCAGATCGGCGCGGTTATTTGGTGCATTGGCAGTTTAATCACGGCTGCGTCGTACAGCATTGGTCAGCTGGTGGTCGGCCGTTTCATCAACGGCTTCTCCGTCGGTATTTGCAGTGCCCAGGTGCCTGTGTACGTCTCAGAGCTGGCCCAGCCGTCGAAGCGAGGCCGAGTCGTCGGTGCGCAGCAATGGGCCATTACCTGGGGTGTAAGTTCTCTTCTTCATCTTGGAAAACGAAAGCAGACGTCAACTGACGGCCTCAGATCATGATCATGTTCTACATCTCCTACGGCTCCAGCTACGTCGAAGGCACCCCCGCCTGGCGTATCCCGTGGGCCGTTCAGGCCGTGCCCGCTATTCTGCTGTTCTTCGCCCTCTTCTTCGTTCCCGAGTCTCCGCGTTGGCTGGCCAAGAAGGACCGATGGGAGGAGGCGCATGACGTGCTGGCGCTCGTCCACGCCAAGGGTGACCGCTCCGCTCCCTTCGTCCAGACCGAGCTGCAGGAAATCCGCGACATGGTCGAGTTTGAGCGCGCGAATGCCGATGCCTCCTTCTGGGAGCTGTTCAAGCCCAACATGATCTACCGCACGCACGTCGGTATGTTCACGCAGATCTGGTCGCAGCTGACCGGCATGAACGTCATGATGCTTTACATCACCTACGTGTTCGGTATGGCGGGTCTGTCCGGCGACGCCAACCTGATCGCCTCGTCGATTCAATACGTCATCAATGTCTTCATGACCATCTTCGCCCTAATCTTCGTCGACCGCTGGGGCCGTCGCTGGCCGCTGCTGGTTGGTTCGACGCTGATGATGACGTTCATGTTCGCCAATGCCGGCATCATGCGTCAGTACGGCAAGCCCGCGCCGCCCGGTGGTCTGCACAACGTGCCCGAGCAGTCCTGGGATCTGAGCGAGCACCAGTCCGCCGCGCGTGGTGTCATTGCCTGCACCTATCTGTTCGTCGCCTCCTTCGCCCCCACCTGGGGTCCCGTCTCGTGGATCTACCCGCCCGAGCTCTTCCCGCTGCGGTTGCGTGGTAAGGCTGTCGCCGTCACCACCGCCTCCAACTGGATCTTCAACTTCTCGCTCTCATACTTTGTGCCGCCGGCGTTTGAGAACATCAAGTGGAAGACCTACGTGCTGTTTGGCGTCTTCTGCTTCGCCATGACCGTCCATGTCTTCTTCTGCTTCCCCGAGACGGCCGGCAAGACCCTCGAGGAGGTCGAGGATATCTTCACCTTCAAGGTCAAGCCCTGGAACACCAAGGTCGAGTACCACCGCTCTCGTAAGCTGGAGGCTGGTGAGGTCCAGGCCGACAAGGTGGCCGCTCTGCATTCGGACCATATCGAGAAGACTGCTTGATTTTCAAATACCCCAGTACATAGGACGATCTTTCTTTGTGATGATTCATGGCTATAGTTTCCTACTAGTTATGAATTAATGTAGAGGTTGCACCTCTAGTTTTCTACTCCAATCTCTCCCATACGTACTGCTTGAATTAGTCTCGTCTGAACGACGCCTGTCGAATTTCGCGTGAGTCCCGACCATTGTACTTAGGACAACTTGATTCAAGAGTCATTGGAAGACCGTTCCCTGCTTTTGTTTTTTTACCACCAGTCTCTTGCGTACCGCGACAGCTGTGAAGCGACATAAAAATTAAATGTCTTGTACGCATCCACCAAGCAAAGTCTCCGGTTCTGATAATTTTGCCAGTTTCTGCCCAAAAGCATTCAACTCCATGTGAATAGGCCATCATACACAACAACACACTCGTGCAGGTCCGACTTGAAACATTTGCAACATTGTTAGGTTCACAGTTTTAATGTCTGAGCGTAGCATGAAGATTTAATAGAGCAGCATGGTCCTTCAATCAATGCAAAACTTGAAGTTCACACCCGAACAGGGATAACTACCTGTATACTTCATGCGTAGTATGATTCAAAAGCCCGGTTAACTTAGCAAAAATGCTTAAGGGATTTTTCGAGAGACGTTAAGCAATAATCTCTTCGAGGCATCCGCGCTCTATCTATCGCCACTCAGCTCCATTTTGCTCCGTTGCATATCAAAAGTACTAGGAACTGTATGTAAACAGAACGGCAGGTGACGAAGGGGGAGCAAGCAATTGGGCAAGGATGGATGATAGGGCTATCCTAACCGAATAAGGCAATAGTTAATACAACTCTTACCTATTACCTAATAAGGAATGAGCTACACTAACGTCGCCTTCTCCGTTCCCATTTCCCTTCACATTGCTTTCCCATCTTTTTGATGGCCGACATTAATAAGATCGATTTTAGAATCTCGAGTGGCTTGGGTGTGCTTTTGGAATTACTCATGGGAATTGATTACAATGATGAAAAGCTCTCCCGGAACCAGAACTGCTTTAGAAATGAAGGCGCGCTTCGCGCGTGATCCGTTGGCCTTTTCTGCTCGGTGATTGTCCTGACTGGGCTTTGGCTGCCATCATGTCATCATGCCCGTCGTAGTTGGCCTCGTTGGTATTGTGGGAGAGAGCTGCTATGGTACCGCTGGTTGTGGTGGTGTTTGTGTTGGCTAACATTGGGTTGACGCGGAGGATGATACTTTATTGTGCCCTGAAGAATGGAGGTTTTGAGAAGGGCAGGAGGAAGGGGTGGCAATGGGGCAAGTTGCAGATTTGATGAGACCGTGACAATCACTCGGTAAAATCAAGATTAATACACAGATATAAAGAGATCAGGAAACATAATCATCGAGTACACCGCTCCGTCGCTGGTCTCCATCCCACCCCCAGCCCTTCCATGACCAACCTCTCCCTCTCTTCCCACGTCTTCCCTCCTCTTTCCAAATCAATAATTTTCCCTCCCGACGTCCGCTCGCGCACCCCGCTCGAGTCGAATTTCCACCCATGCACCTTCTTAGCATACCGGCGCAAATCCCGCTCAAACGTGGTATCGCCGGACCAGCCGAGTACGGCGCACCCAACGGTGCGCCAGGGAGAGATGATAATGTCAACGCGCCGGTGGGGGTTGGGATTTTTCCTCCTCCTCTCATTTTCGGGTCCCGGGTCGAAATGTGGATCCTGCCAGACAACCATGGCCTTATCCAACGTATCGAATGCGTGATGTTCGCCCGCCGTTTCCCCTCGATAGGGAAGCGTTGCCTGTTCCCGATTGGACATGGTCATGTGCAGGGACAGGGTATGCGTGATCCAGCCTTCCTCCTCGAGGCTGGCGACGACGTCGACGACCAGGTTCTTGGTGACTTGCTCGTCGCGGTGGGTGAGGATGAGGTCAATATCGCCGCAGACTTCTTTGCCGCGGCGGTATCCGCCGACGAGGATGCACTCAATCCCGCCGTGGGACGGGTCTGGCGCGCCTTCAGGGTCCGCGTCGGGCCGTACTCGGTGTGCATGCCGCAGGACGGTGTCTGCAATCGCTACTGCTTCCGACCGCGGCACTCCCCGTTGGAACTCCTCGTAATATTTGACGCCGATCTGTTGCACGCGTGACAGTCTGTCCCAGCCGTGCTCGACCAAGTCGTCGAGATCGCGCCAGTGGTGCTGGTGGTAGAACTCCTGCGCGGTCCGCGCGCCGACGCCCCAAATGTTGTAGAATGTGTTGAGCGTGCGCAGTACCGGGTCGTTGTCTAGGGCTTCGGCTGCGGCAAGCGTTCCCGTCTCGCTGTTCTTGAACTCGACGAATAAATTTGCAATCTTGGTGTCGCACCCTGGCAGGGACAGGACCTCGCGTGGGCTGCGCAGCTCGTACGGATACGCGGCAAGAGCTGCGATCGAGGTGCTGTACGCCCGCACCCCGATCTCGTCCAGCGTTAGCTCCCGTACGCGGCGGATTTTGACCAGTTGCTCGATGAACCGCTCGTTGGGTGGATGTAACGGTGCGCTCCGCGTGCAGGCGTACACCCGGTTCTCGCGCACCCAGTCCGGCGCCGGAGGCAGCGACGACTCGGGCTCATCGTGCTCGGACGTCGACTCCCGGTACAGCCTCGGTGGACTCGCTCGTTGGGTGAAATCGCGGTGCTGCGCGCCGAGACGTCGGCCTTGATATGGCGAATGTGATGATCTGCCTACGGGAGCTGACTCTGCTGCGTCCTTCATCGCACGCTCTAAAATTTTATTCTCTGATCGATGATCGGCCCGCTTAGTACCAACATCCCCTGGCCGCCTCGGTATCACCCGCCCGTGGTACACCAGGAATGCATCCAACGGCGGAATAACCCCATCTTCCCTCCATCTCTGGAACCATTCCAGCCGAACAACCTTGATCTCACCCGTCAACACTATCGGCTGCGGACCGGGACTCTCCAGCCGCTGCTTCTTCCTCGCCGGCTGCATGCCCTCGTTATCATCCTCTTTTCCGGAGGAGGATACGGCCACTATTTCTTCTGTCCACAACCCTCTTGACCGTAACTCCAGCGCTGCACGCTTCCGCTGCGTAATGGCACCAACGAAGATGCACGCCTCGGTGGCATCGTATGTCAGCGGCGCGCCGCGTTCGATCAGCGTGTCTTCGATATCATGTAGTTCGTCGAGGGTAAGGTGTGTGGGAAGGACGAAGATTGGAGGATAGTCCGCCCATGGAGATGATGAAGTAGGAGTGTTGTTGTCGTCCTTGTCGTGCTGGATGCTGCTGGTGGTGGTCGATGATGCGGGAGATGCCATTTCAAGTTCAAGTTTCCTTTGTGTACAACAGAGAACAATATACAGTATAAACACGAAAATTATGTAGTACTTTGTAAGATCATGTGTTCATAAAGTCATCTCAATCTCTCGTAGCCATCATGATGCCGTCTGTCGTAGAATTACTGCCATCCGCCCTTGGTGATCATTAGAGTACTTTATCGGGAGTAGTTGATGGGCCACAACTGCACGGTCAAGTTTGTACTTGTAGAATGAGCCAAATATCAAGCCATAATAATATAATACACTTACTATCCAATTTGCGTACTTATAGTTGAGGTGTTCCAAACTGCCCTCGTTATGCCGGAGGGCTTGAGGGGCCGGCGGGAGTAGTCTGGATGGTCTAGATCGAACGTATGCACGTCATAAGAAGAGCCAGAATCGGGTGAAAATTTTTCCGACAGAATCATTGAGAGCTACGAGTCATGTGACCAAATTCGACCTAATGGATGGCTTGCACGGAGTAGATACTCTTTACTCTCCGTGCTTGCAGACCTAGTCGATACATACTGCGATAAGTACTTCGTACTGCCTGTCTTCGGATTATCACACCTTCTCACCCACTTTGCCGTTTCAGGGTATAGGTCAACGTCCCGAATCGGGGGAGCAGGGATGTTTGTCCCTCCAGCGCCGATTGGCAGTTGGAGTGCCGGCAATGATCAGGGTCCCCTGCCAAAGGATGTCCAGACTAATCCGGGCTGGCCTGTATATGCTTCGACGGTGAGTTTAGATTGTACTTCGGCTGCTCAATCTCAGAGAATAATACGCCCATCTCACCATGTGCTCCAAAAGTCAAACTGCTGTTGCCGTTTTCGCGGAGGTGTGTCGGTGCCGAATCTTAACCTTGTCCACTCGAGCTTATTTACTCTGAGCCAAAATATCTGGGGGTGGCAGCAGGAGAGCAATTCGTTCGGAGAGTTCATTGACTGTTGTGCAACCAGCTTTTGGAAACGGCCTTGTATACAATCATCACTTCCATACATAATTAGAGCACTCGGGTTGCAATTCAGCTCAGAATTATTCCACCATGTCGAATCAGCCAACGGCCATCGACAACAACACCGCCCTTGTAAACGTTGAAGTCGACACCTCGGTGCGACATCTCCACTAGGGGACGTCAGATTACGTTACTGACTTAGCATAGTATGAGAATGATTCTTCTTATGGCGATGAACTGTACGTGATGTGATGCCATGGCCCTCCAAATCCAAAGCATGCTCATGCATGTCCTTCGATATATAGGTCGTCGTACAGCGAGTCACTGACCTCGTCGGTGCTGGAATATCGTCATGAAAATGGCCGTCGTTATCATGGATTCCGGGATGGATGTATGAGCTGGCCCCTTCTCCCTTGATCATCCAGATGTGTATGCTCATTGTAACTTTCCAGCATACTTGCTTCCCAATGACGAGCAGGAAAATGACCGTCTAGACATGCTGCACGAGCTTTTCCTCCAGTTGTTGAACCGGAGACTTTACCTTTCCCCGATAGGGAAACCGCAGCGAGTGATTGATCTGGGAACTGGGACAGGCATTTGGGCTATTGATTTTGGTACGTTTCAGTTGCTTAGTACGCTCAACTGATGCAGAGTGCGGTGGCTAACTCATTGTAGCGGATGAACATCCACAGGCAGAGGTAAACAATAGTTCTATCAGGAGCGACCTCATATGGACGGAATACTGAGACTGGATCTGTTATTTTCAGGTGATTGGCTGTGATCTGAGCCCAACTCAGCCCACTTTGTCAGTGCGACCCAAAAATTTGGACTCAGGTCACTCGACTGACATGCATTTGCAGAGTTCCTCCGAACGTGAAGTTTCTGATTGATGACATTGAGGCGGAATGGACATATGAGAAGAACCCATTTGACTTCATTCATGCGCGAAACCTAGTTGTCTCCATCAGAGACTTTGGAAGACTGATCAAGCAGTGCTATAGGTATAACCTTGCCCGGGTTCATCCTTGACTCTCTAACAAAACACAGATCAGTCAAGCCTGGTGGATGGGTCGAATTCCAAGACTGGGATGGTTATGCCTACTCTGAAGATGGTAGCCTCGCCGGTACCAATCTCCAAAGGTACTACGACGAAGTATACGGGGCATTTGAGAAGGCGGGCTACGAAACCCGTCCAGGGCCAAAACTGGAGGGGTGGTTCAAGGATGCTGGCTTTGTCAACATTCATGTGAGAAAGTTTCAAGTTCCATACGGAGTTTGGCCGAAGGATCCTCATTTTGTCAGTTCCTCCTCTTCCCTCCTTTGTCTCCGGAGAGTAACTGACGTCTTCATACAGAAGAAGATTGGCACCTGGATGCTGGCCGCCATTGAAGCCGGCTTTGAAGCCGGAGCCCTAGCCGCCCTGACACGGTATAAAGAGTGGATGAAGGATGAAGTCATAGCGCTTGCCAGTAGGGCCCGGGCCGACGGCCGGAAACGCAGCGTGCACATGATAGGCGACTTGTGAGTATCTTCTAAGCTTCCAAGCACCACCACTTTTGATGCGAGACTAACCACGAATGACACGTGCAGCTATGTCGTCTATGGTCAGCGTCCCGCGAATTAACAAAAGTGAAATCGGGAATGAACTGGAATGGGCAACATGGTACTTGGTAGTTTGTAGGTTTCAGTTCCAAGAAGCCTCCGCCTTCAGAGCTTCTGTTGTAAGGCGAAAGTTCAAGTTAAAAATCTACTCCGTACCCAATCCTTCCTCAGCTACCTAGGGCTCCGGGCCGGGCCGTCGGGGAAGCAGGGGTTGTTTTGCCCGGTGATGTTGATTGGCAGGTGGAGTGATATGTAGGGATCAGGTCCCCTGCAGCGGGGCCTGCAACGGTGTAGAAGTAATGACCAATCGGGCTAGTCAGTGTCGGGGTGAGAGCTTCCAATTTCTAGCTGAATCCATTCGTCCAACCAACACTCACCGGCTCACGCAGGTTGAGTTTCGCACAGTACCCCCGACCGCTTTGGTCAATCCAGAGAAGGAGCTCATAATATTCGGCTGCCAATCCACCTGCAAATATAAATACTGAGTCTGGGTATCGAGAAAGCCACAGAGAATAAAGTTACAAGTATTTTCTTCGCTATTGTAAGCGGTTCTCGAATACGGTTCGAAATAGTCTTGAACACAAACACGAACTCCATACATTGTTATTGAATTTGTTACCCGTTAATAATCAGTCTTTTTGGAATTCACGGAGATTTATTGCACAATGTCGGATCAGCCAACGGCCACCACCAACAACACCGTCCCCGTCAGCGTTGAAGTTGACACTTCGGTATGACATTCCTTCACTACGATACGTCCGCGCATTACTAATTTAACTCGCACAGTATGAGAATGATTCTTCTTATGGCGATGAACTGTACGTGATGTGATGCCATGGCGCTCCAGATCCAAAGCATGCTCACGCATGTCCTTCGATATATAGGTCGTCATACAGCGAGTCACTGACCTCGTCGGTGCTGGAATATCGTCATGAAAATGGCCGTCGTTATCATGGATTCCGGGATGGATGTAGGAGCTGGCCCCTTCTCCCTTGATCATCCAGATGTGTATGCTCATTGTAACTTTCCAGCATACTTGCTTCCCAATGACGAGCAGGAAAATGATCGCCTAGACATGTTGCATGAGCTTTTCCTTCAGTTGATGCACCAGAAACTCTACCTTGCCCCGATAGAGAAACCGCAGCGAGTAATTGATCTGGGGACTGGGACTGGTATTTGGGCTATTGATTTTGGTAAGCTTTCTGGGTTCTTCCCGTCACAGGACACGGATACTCACTCATGTAGCGGACTTACATCCTCAGGCTGAGGTAATCGGTTGTGATCTGAGCCCAACTCAGCCCACTTTGTCAGTGTGAACCTAAAATTCAGTCATGTCGCTAAACTAACTGGCTTTGGCAGAGTTCCTCCCAACGTGAAGTTCGTGGTGGATGACATTGAGGCGGAATGGACATATGAGAAGAACCCATTTGACTTCATTCATGCGCGAAACCTGGTTGTCTCCGTCAGAGACTTTGGGAGGCTGATTAAACAATGCTACAGGTATAACCTTCCGCAACTTCGTCTTTGACTCTCTAACAAAACACAGATCAGTCAAGCCCGGTGGGTGGGTCGAATTTCAAGACTGGGACGGCTACCCCTACTCTGAAGATGGCAGCTTCGACGGTACCAATCTCCAAAAGTACTACAATGAAGTATATGGGGCATTTGAGAAGGCGGGCTACGAAGCCCGTCCAGGGCCAAAACTAGAGGAGTGGTTCAAGGATGCTGGTTTCGTCAACATTCAAGTGAAAAAGTTTCAAGTTCCCCACGGCGTCTGGCCAAAGGATCCTCATTTTGTCAGTTCCTCCTCTTCCCTCCTATGTCTCCGGAGAGTAACTGACGTCTTCATACAGAAGAAAGTTGGCTCCTGGCTGCAAGCAGGGGTTGATGCCGGCTTTGAGGCCTACGCCCTGGCCGCTCTGACACGGTATAAAGAATGGACGAGGGAGGAAGTCATTGCGCTTGCCAGTAAGGCCCGGGCCGACGGCCGAAAACGCAATGTTCACATGATAGTCGACTTGTGAGTGCCTCTCACGCAACACCACTTTTGATACGAGACTAACCACGAATGAACCTGCAGCTATGTCGTCTATGGCCAGCGTCCCGAGAATTGACCGACGTGAAATCTGGAATGAACAACATAATGCTTGGAAGTTTGTAGGCTTCCAATTCCAAGAAGCTTTGGCTACCAGAGCTCCTGCTCTAATGAGTAAGTTCAAAATCTACTTCGTAGTCAATCCTTCTTAAGCTTCCCAGGGCTCCGGGCCGGGCCGTCGGGGAAGCATGGGTTGTTTTGCTCGGAAATGTCGATTGGCAGATGAAGTGACATGTAGAGACCAGGGTCCCTTGTAAAGGGCTCTGCAACGGTGTAGAAGTAATGGCCAATCGGGCTAGCCAATGTACCATGAGCCGGGGTAAGCGCTTCCAATTTCTAGCTGAGCTCGCTCGAGCAACACTCACCGGCTCACGCAGGTTGAGTTTCTCACAATCCCCTCGGCCGCTTTGGCCAATCCAGAGAAAGACATCCATGTCACAATTGCTCCAAAAGCCAACCCTATTTCCATTTTTGCAGAGACGCAGAATTGGTGTTAGAGTCTGGAAAAACTAGTAATATTCGGCTGCCTGTCCACTTGCAAATATAATACCGAGTCCGGTACAGGGAAAGTCAACAGAGAATCAAGTTACAAAGATCTTGTTGACAGGAATGGCAACCCTCTCTTGAATACGGTTCGAAATAGTCTTGAACACAAACACGAACTCCATACATTGTTATTGAATTTGTTACCCGTTGAAAATCAGTCTTTTTGGAATTCACGGAGATTTATTGCACAATGTCGGATCAGCCAACGGCCACCACCACCAACAACACCGTCCCCGTCAGCGTTGAAGTCGACACTTCGGTATGACATTCCTTCACTACGATACGTCCGCGCATTACTAATTTAACTCGCACAGTATGAGAATGATTCTTCTTATGGCGATGAACTGTACGTGATGTGATGCCATGGCGCTCCAGATCCAAAGCATGCTCACGCATGTCCTTCGATATATAGGTCGTCGTACAGCGAGTCACTGACCTCGTCGGTGCTGGAATATCGTCATGAAAATGGCCGTCGTTATCATGGATTCCGGGATGGATGTAGGAGCTGGCCCCTTCTCTCCTGATCATTCAGATGAGTATACTGATGGTAACTTTCCAGCATACTTGCTTCCCAATGACGAGCAGGAAAATGACCGCCTAGACATGTTCCACGAGCTTTGCCTCCAGCTGATGCACCGGAGACTCTACCTTGCCCCGATAGAGAAACCGCAGCGAGTAATTGATCTGGGGACTGGGACTGGTATTTGGGCTATTGATTTTGGTAAGTTTCAGTTGCTTACTACATGGATTGGGACTGATGCCAAGTGCGGTGGCTGACTCATTGAAGCGGATGAACATCCCCAGGCAGAGGTAAGCAATAGTTCTATCAGGAGCGACCTCATATGGACGGAAGACTGAGACTGGATCTGTTATTTTCAGGTGATTGGCTGTGATCTGAGCCCAACTCAGCCCACTTTGTCAGTGCGACCCAAAAATTCGGACCAGGTCACTCGACTGACATGCATTTGCAGAGTTCCTCCGAACGTGAAGTTCGTGGTGGATGATATTGAGGCGGAATGGACATATGAGAATAACCCATTTGATTTCATTCATGCACGAAGTCTGGTTGTCTCCATCAGAGACTTTGGAAGACTGATCAAGCAGTGCTATAGGTATAACCTTGCCCGGGTTCATCCTTGACTCTCTAACAAAACACAGATCAGTCAAGCCTGGTGGATGGGTCGAATTCCAGGACTGGGACGGTTACCCTTACTCTGAAGACGGTAGTTACGACGGTACTGGTCTTCAAAAGTATTACAATGAAGTATACGGGGCGTTTGGGAAGGCAGGTTATGAAGTCCGTCCGGGACCAAAGCTGGAGGGGTGGTTCAAAGATGCTGGTTTTGTCAATATTCAGGTCAAAAAGTTTCAAATTCCCCACGGTGTCTGGGCAAAGGATCGACACCTTGTCAGTCTCCCCTTGTTTTCAAAAGTAATAATAAAATACTAATCTGGTACTGATCTTTTTCGTACAGAAGAAAGTCGGCACCTGGCTCCAAGCTGGGTTTGATGCCGGCTTTGAGGCCTACGCCCTGGCCGCTCTAACGCGGTACAAAGAGTGGACGAAGGAGGAAGTCATTGCGCTTGCCAGTAAGGCCCGGGCCGACGGCCGAAAACGCAGCGTTCACATGATAGTCGACTTGTGAGTATCTTCTTAGCTTTCAAACAACACTACTACTTTTTGATATGAGGCTAACCACGGATGGCACCTGCAGCTATGTCGTCTATGGTCAGCGTCCTGAGAATTGACCAATGTGAAATCTGAATTGGACTATTGCATACATTTTCAGGTTTCCATATAGTACATTGTCAAGGAGTCTCTCCGGCGCCACACGAAGCATTGGTTTTCGGTCTTTCCCTGTAAATCCGAATTAGATATGCTACGTAACGATCCTAAATACGGCCTTTTGACCCGTTCACTCTCAAGGCATAATTACTTGTTAAGGTTCCAGGCCTTTGCCGCCAGGGAAGCAGGGGTTGTTTTAGCCGGCAGCACTGATTGGCAGATGGATTTGACACGCAAAGACCAGGATCTCTCGAAAGGGACATACAACGGTGCACATGCAGTGACCAATCTGGTTAGACAGAGTAATTACCATGAGCCGGGGTGAACGCTTCGAATGCTTTGATTTCCTCTGACCTCGAGCAACACTCACCGGCTTTACGCAGGCTGGTATTCGCATGCGTCCCCGGTTGCTCTGCCCAATCTCAGAGAAAGACACCCATGTCACTATGAGCACTCCAGGCAATCACCATCAACATTTTCGCAAAGGCGCAGTAATATCGTCGGAATTTCGGAGAACTATGGCCCAGGTGCTCACCTATTTGCGCGTATAAATAGTGACCCTAGGTACCAAGAGTGTCAAGGTGGTCACAGAGAAGTCAATTGACAACACTTTTGGCTGTTGTAACCAGCTCTCCAATAGTTCCAAACTTCCATACAAACACAGGCTCCGTACATTATTAGGGTTTGTTGAGCGTGTGACCATATAGGTTTTACCATGACCGAACAGCCAACCACCACAACCACGAGCAACGCCCCTGTCAACGTTGAAGTTGACACCTCGGTACGGCACCTCAACTCAGGTACGCCAGAGTGCGTTGCTAACTTGTACAGTATGAGAATGACTCTTCTTATGGCGATGAATTGTACGTGATATGACGCCAAGGCGCTTCAGGATTCAAACCATGCTCAGGCTCTCATTTGACATACAGGTCTTCGTACAGCGAGTCACTGACCTCATCGGTGCTTGAATATCGTCATGAGAATGGTCGCCGTTATCATGGATTCAGGGATGGATGTAGGAGCTTGCTTCTCCTAAACTGACCATCTAAAATTTGTGTGCTGATCGTAACTCTCTAGCCTACCTGATTCCCAATGATGAAGAGGAAAATAATCGCCTGGACTTGGTGCACGAGCTTTGCCTTCAATTATTGGACCGGAGGCTCTACCTTGCCCCAATAAAGAATCCCTAGCGGGTTATTGACCTCGCTACTGGAACCGGCATTTGGGCTATTGATTTTGGTAAGCTTGCTGGGTTCTTCCCGTCACAGGACACGGATACTCACTCATGTAGCGGATCTACATCCTCAGGCTGAGGTAATCGGTTGTGATCTGAGCCCAACTCAGCCCACTTTGTCAGTGCAATCCAAAAATTCGGACGGGGTCACTCGACTGACATGCATTTGCAGAGTTCCTCCGAACGTGAAGTTCGTGGTGGATGATATTGAGGCGGAATGGACATATGAGAAGAACCCATTTGACTTTATACATGCGCGAAGCCTGGTCATCTCCATTAGAGACTTTGGGAGGTTAATCAAACAATGCTATAGGTATAACCTTCCCCCATTTCATTCTCAACCTCTCTGACAAGACGCAGATCAGTCAAGCCTGGTGGGTGGGTCGAATTCCAGGACTGGGACGGCTACCCCTACTCGGAAGATGGCAGCTTCAACGGCACTGATGTCCAAAAGTACTACGATGAAGTATACGGGGCGTTCGAGAAGGCGGGCTATGAATGCCGTCCGGGGCCGAAATTGGAGGAATGGTTCAAGGATGCTGGATTTGTCAACATCCAAGCGAAAAAGTTTCAAGTTCCGTACGGAGTGTGGCCAAAGGATCCTCGTCTTGTCAGCATTTTCCCCTCTCCTTTTTTTCTCTCCGAAGAGTAACTGACGTCTTTCTTACAGAAGGAAATTGGCACCTGGATGCAGGTTGGGGTTGATGCCGGCTTTGAGGCCTTTGCCCTGGCCGCCCTGACACGGTATAAAGATTGGACGAAGGAGGAAGTCTTAGTGCTTGCCAGTAAAGCCCGGGCCGACGGCAGGAAACGGAGCATTCACATGATAGGCGGACTTGTGAGTATCTCCTTAACTTTCAAGCAACACTGCCATTGTCTGATATGACACTAACCTTGAATGAAACCCGCAGCTATGTCGTCTACGGTCAACGTCCCGAGGAGTGATCGAGATGAAATCTGGGATGAACGATGCTGATATTATTTCGGTTTCCATATCAACGCATGTACCAGAAGTCTCTAGTAGCGCGCGCGAAGCCCTCTCGGATTTATGCTTTTTCCTTTTTTTTGTTTAGATTTGAATCAGAATCTGCCAGTTATGTTTCAAGTTGCGCTTTTGCACCCTTTCAAAAACTTCGTTTCATGGCAGGAGACAAAGCATCGGGAGAAGCAACCCATCATTCATTCAATTGGCAACGCCAATGAGATGAGAACTCCAAATTTCAAACCGTAGTGTATATATGTCCAGGCTATTTTGACATCAAGACGAAAACAAAAAGCAAACATATGACAAACTATAAAAACAAGAAACGAAGTGAAAATCACAAAACGCGAGCTCAAAAGAAACAAAGCGAAAACAGGATATCTTCGAACAGAAAATAGCGAAGACGAAAGAAAAGTAAGATCATGATACTAATCGTGAACTGGCCATCTCGCCGTACCGCCCACGTTGTCTTGTCGTGTCGTAGGCGTTGACAATCCGCATCTGCTGGCCCCCTTCGTCGGCCTGACTGAATGCGTAACCACGTTGCTTGCGCATGCGCTGCACCTGGCGCACCTTGCGGATCGCCTTCTGGAACTGCTCCATCCGGGGACGGTAATCCTGGATGTTGTACTTTTGGATCTCCTGCACGTGGTGATAGGGCTGTGGTAGGTACATACGCTTGGCGTACTTCCACGCGAAGTCGCGCACGAGGCAAATGGCGGGTAGGATGATCGCCATGAGGTAAAACTGTGGCAGGGTGAAGATGACTGGGATCAAGCCCGTATATTCCTCGGAGAAGCCGATCGCCGGCGCCGCGTACCCATATGCGGGCAGGAAGATGAACCAGATCAGCAGTGAGCCGGGAATCGCCAGGACATGATACTTGGTCCACGTGTTGACGACGAGGGACGCCTTGCCCAGTACCGTGACAAGCACGGCTGTGTAGAGACATGTGCCCCATACCCAGTGGCCCACAGCCTTGCCGTCATCCCGCTTGATGTCATCGTAGAACAGCAGCTCGCTGACCACATACGCCAGCAACGAGTGATAGAATCCATTGATGATCCACGACCAGAAACTGGTGATCTTGAAAAACACTCCTTTCTGGCCCAGCTGATAGAGCTGCGGATATCGATCCAGCAGTCGCGCCGAGACAAACTGCTCAACAATTCCCAAGACGAACGGGGGAAACACCGTGAAGATGACGTTGTAGAACGAGAGTGTCCAGGATTCGTAGATGACCTGGCCGGAGAACGAGTTTTGGAAGGCGAACTTGATGTCTCGTTAGTCAAGATCGCTTCAACAGATCGACAGAACCTACCCAGAACTGAGTCATGTTGAGCGCAATGTTCTTGTAGAACGAGAACAGAATGACCCGGCTGATGCGTTGGTACGACCAGGCGCCGTGAACAAGGAGCAGTTTGCGAAGATATCGGAACTGAGCGATCGAGACATCAGCGGCACGGGCGGCTTGAAGACCTTCCACTCCGCTGATACCAACGCCCACATGGGCAGCTTGAATCATGGACACATCGTTGGCCCCGTCGCCGATAGCAAGCAACAAAGATTTCAGGTGGCGCTTGACGAGCTTGACTACCAGCGCTTTCTGAAGCGGTGACACACGGCTATCTCATATAAGCATACAATCAGGTGATATGCATCAAACTGGATACTTACCAACACACGACCGCCTTACACTGGACGGCGAGGTCCAGAAACAGCTTCTCCATCTCCTTCTCGAGAGCGAACGTCAGAGACTTGCCATCAATGATCAGCGCCATTGGCTCAGCATCACCGCCGCTCATGGCTTGACTTTGAACGGCTTGCAACTTCTTTGACAGGTTCTCTCTTGTCGCCTGTGCCGACTCTTCATTGACAATCAGCAGAGTCATGTCCTCAGAGATGAGCTTGCACGACATGCCAATGTTGATGGCCGTCTCCTGTCGATCGCCGGTCAACACCCAGACCTTGATTCCAGCCTGTTGCAGGGTGTGAATTGTGTCAGGGACGCCGTCCTGGAGGCGATCCTCGATAGCCGTGGCTCCAAGAAGATAAAAATCTTTCTCGATCAGTTCCGATGCCTTGTCAAGCTCCTCTTGGCGGTTCCCGCTGATGGTCGTGGCGGCCTTCTCGTGGATCTGCATCCATTGCTGGAACTCGTCTTCGGGAATCTCCCGCATGGCTAGACACAGTGTCCGCAAGCCCTCCGATGCGTACTCTTCTAGATGCTGGAGAGTAGCCTCCACGGTCGGGTTGTCCGGATGAAGACGCTCCAGGATAACAGTGTCGGCCCCTTTGCAATAGATGCGCACCTTGCCATCCGGGCATCGGTAGATAGTGGACATTCGCTTCCTGGACGAGTTGAATTCGCACACCGCCAACAGCTCGTATTCGAGTTCCTGTCCATCAACCACTATCTGGACGGAGCGCGGTTTGCGGTTGGTGAACTTGTATCCCAACGTCACGGCACCTTCGACCAGAGCTCCTTCGTCGGGTGACGAAGCTTGGTACTTGATCTTGTTCGGATCATCGTCTTTCCGTTCGGGGATGACGGTGTGACATGTGGCTAGCATGGTCAAGAAATGGTGGATGGCTTCCTTAGTCGGATGGTTATGGCGGTTCTCCTCGAGCTGCTTGAAGTCAAGGATGCCTCCTTCTTCCGGCGGCATACGGCGATCCTCTGGGACCTCGCCCGCATACTGAATACCGCCGATGGAACACTGCCGAAACTCCATCATGTTACAGGTCAGAGTCCCCGTTTTATCTGAGAAGATGTATTCAATCTGACCCAGCTCCTCGACCAGGGACGATGTCCTGCATGTTGCCGGGGTGTCCGTCTTGTCATAGTACATGTCGAGATCCGAGTTGATCAAGAAGGCCTGGAAGTACTTTACGATCTCAATCGTCACGAATAGTGAGATTGGTACCAAGTTGGAGAACAGCACCCAATTTGTCGCGATATCCATGAAGAACGTCTTTACCCCTTCGTAACTGCCATAGTACAGATACTGCAACTTCTCGGCAGCAGTTTTCCGGACAATGAGGTCTCCAACTGAGGTAATCACGCTGAGCCCAATCAGCACACTGACCAGCATCAGAATCTGCACGTTAACGGAGCGCTCGACAGCCGTTCGCTTGATCGGGGTCGCCGTTGCGTTCCGCATCAGCTTCGTCTCATGGCCAGTGAAGACAACGACGCCGTGAATCCATGGCGTATTACGGAGGGTCGCGCCACGGAGCAGCAGTTGATCTGGTGTCAGCGGGAGCTCCTTCTCACCGCCTCCGGCATGCATCGTCAGCGTCGCTTCATACGTGTACAGGCTGCTATTTGGCTGTTCCGAGCGTAGCCGGCCACTCAGGCGGGCCAGGTCACTCGGATTAACCAGATGAGACGTCTCGGGAAGAGCCTGCTTGACTTTCAAATTTGTTTCACCATCCAGATTCGCAGTTTCGATGTAGCAGAGGCCCTCAGGCTCCGAGCTAGCCAGCAACACCAGATCTGCAGGGAAGGGCTCCTCCGACTCTACACGGACGATATCACCCACGGCAACATCCAGCCATTTAGTCTCTTGAAACGTTGAACCTTTGAGGACTCGCGCACGCGAATAGTTCAACGACCGGTCCGACATTCTCCGCTTGTAGTCTTCGACGAGCTCCTTGATTGCTGAAACCAGCAGCACAATACACAAGGGCACAATGGTCGTGAACTGATTCGTCGGGGAGATGTTGGGGATCTGTTGCAAAGCGGCGGTGAAGAGGAAGAACATGTTGGCGTATTTCGAAAACTGCTCGTAGAGGAACTTGGGGATGAAGGTAATGACGTTGTACTTGGCAGTTGAGATGTGATTGTCGACGTATTTGTTCGCAGCATTGGCTGGAGCGTTGTTCAACAACACAACGCGTGGGCCCAATGTTGAGGGGTCGACCTTTCTCCGGCCAAACTTGAACGCTGATCGCTTTTTCCTCCTTGATTGCTCAGAGCTGGTCTCATCCCGCTCTTGTCCGTCCATTCCTTGTGCGCGCGCCCCCGTTTCAGTCAGTGGTAGGTCCATCTCCGAGTAATCGGGCCCCATTCCCAGCATGTTTTTGGCCCTGCCTACCCATCCTCCTCCCAGCGACAGGATGCTGTTTCGTTCTTTGGCCGCGCGTATTCGCCCCGACATGGCAGGGTCATCATAATCGCGATCGTAGTAGCCATGCGTGTGTTCATCGTCGTAATCCTCCACATCAGAATACCGCTGGTAGTTGTCTAAACCGGAGGTCTGCGAGTATGTTCGGTGGGCTGGTCCGGCCATGTATGGACTATTGCCGTCAACAGCATGTCCCTGGGCTGCCGCGCCCGGTTGGGCATGGCGGCCACCACCGCCGACAAAATCATCGTAGGATACGGATGCGCGTGGCTGGTCGGAGTCGTCAATGTTGTACCGGTACAGCAGTTGGTCGTCGCTCACAGGCGGTGGGCGGCCACTGCTGTACACCGGCTGATTGCGGTCTTCGAGTTGTAGCAGGTCATCATCGCTGCCAGCAGCTGGATGACTCCCCGGAGGCCTCCCGCTGGACATGGGTAGCTACTCTGGTGCTGCGAGGAGTTGTATACGGGAGATGACAATCACAAGTGAGGCCCCTGACGCATTGAGACGAACGAGTGACTGCGGTGGTCGGGAATACCGTTGACGTTTCGGATTTTCGATCTCCAACGACGGAAAGGAGACACAAGAGACATTCGAATAGTTTCTCGTACTCGTTCGGTCCACGATGTTGCCTTCAGCTGAGGCTGTTTTGAAGCCTCGATGCTGTCTTGATTGATTACTTTAGCCTATTCCTTTCTAGGACTTTAAATTGCCTCAGGCATCAACGCTCAGCCACCTGGTTGCGTTGCTCGCTCTCCACAAACGGTCGACTGGAAGACTGCAAGATTTAGGACTGATTCTTTATACATTGATCATTCTTACAAGTTCTAGCTCGTACATATACACTAGCTGGCCCGACAACCGATATCGTTGGCTGTCTGGATGCGAAGGCGCTTCAGGAGTTGGCCGTGATTTATGGCCGGCCTGCTGTGGACTCGGGGCGCATCGTGGCCGATGCGGTCCTGTCTGCGACATGGTCCCCAACCCGAGAAATACGCGCCGTGCATGGGTTTGGTCCGGATCGAACTAACGAGGTCGTGTTGTAGCCAGCTCATCGGTCATTTTCAGCGGCAGCCTCTGCCCCACGGTCTCGCTTTGCGCGCTTGCTGAGATCTGCCTGCAGCGCTTTGTCAATGACCGCGTTGATTTCTTTGATCTTTTGCAGCGCCAGGGCGGTCTTGTTAACAACCTCAATTGCGCTGACCGGATTCCCTGCCGATTTGTATAGAGCGCAGGTCTCGCCGGTAGTGTTGAGAGCAATGATCAAGTGACCCTCCGAGGCCAGTTCCTCCTTCCGTGTCGCGTCGACAATCATGACTCGTCCTTCATGAAAAATATGGAATGTAATGGCCAATGGCCTGTGGGTGATGGTCAGCGGCACGGGGACCCGTTCATCGAGTCCAAAGACAGTAACCTGTCCCTCCTTGACCTCGATATCCGGCCGGCGGAAGTGCAAAAGACCTGCCATAACTCCAATGCAGGCGGCGTCGATGATGTTGCCGTCGTAGTTGGTGACATGCACGTCTGCCCGAATGCCCCAGCAGCTTTTTCCCTTTAGGATACACAAAGACTCGGTGTCGAGAGCGTTCGAGTGTCTAACAACCCGATCGACGATGCGCGAGACATACATTTCGAGATCGTTCGATCTGACGACATCAGCTTTGGTATGGCCGCGCGAAAGAACGTAAGCTCACCGTAGATTTTCCCATGCGGGGGAAGCCATGGCGGTTAGTTCGATGATGATCTGAAAAATACCGTCGGACGGTCGGTCGTCGCGCGGCTTTCGCACCTCGGCGGAGATGCGTACGACCAGACTAACAAAATATCGGTTAGCAATTCTATGCGACTAAGAATTCATTCGTCACAAACCTCGTCTTCCCCAGCTGAACCTTAACATGTCCATATTCTTCGCCAAAGGAAATATCGAGTGGGCGGATATCGTCAGCTCGGCGGCCGTCTAGTCGCACATTCTGCTCTAGCGCCTCGAGAATAAATTCTCGCTCCGGAACTGCGAGAGGATTTTCCTTGGACATGGCGCAGGCAATTTCAGCGGCCGCAACTGTCCCGGCTGTGGCATGGGGTTGCTCTCGCCCGCTATCTGAAGATGCTGTCTGTAGTGGCGTGTTGGCCAATCATCGTGCATCTTGGCCTGGATTATGTAATACAGGCACCGGAGCTTGCATGAGGCGCTTCAAACAGCTTCGACGATCAACATCAACTTCTCCGCAAATCAGTCAGGTTCATTTAGGTCATAATGACTACAGGTAGGTACATTATATCGAGGAATATGGAAAGTGCTAACAAACCGCAGCCCACAGGCCCACTTTCGACCCGGTACCGTCCCTCGCTCCCAGGGCGCAACGAGCATCATGACTAACCGATAGCAGGCTCGCGGCAGAGAGGCCCTACGCGGCCCAGCATACCATCAACGACTACTTCCAGCACACACATTTCTGAAGACGCGACAGCCGGGGCAAGGAAGCCAGGAAGAGATCGCCAAACGTGACCTGCGCGCGGAGCTGCTGGCCGCGGAGGCGGCGCACTTTGCGAAGAAGAACGGCCAGAAACAAGAGACACCCGCCGAGCCTACTCAGCCACCAAAGCGACAACTAGAGGAGGGCTTAGAGGATGAAGAAGAAGACATGGAGGCAAAGCGAAGACGAATATTAGAAGAAACGCGCGACATAGATGCCGACTCAGTGGGTTCAGAGGATGAAAGTAGTGAAGAGGACAGGTATGTTGTTCGATTCGCAATTCTATGAGCTGGTCTGACGGTTATAGTGATGACGAGGACGAAGAGGCCGAGCTCATGCGAGAGCTCGAAAAGATCAAACGAGAACGGCAAGAGCAGAAGCAAAGAGAGGTATGACAAGACTCCTTCACCAGAAAAGGGTAATAATGCTAACAAGAACAGGAACGAGAACGGGCAGCCAAAGAACAAGAACAGCGCGAGTACGAGATTGCACGGGGCAACCCGCTGCTCAATCCGCAGGACTTTACCGTCAAGCGCCGTTGGGACGATGACGTGGTCTTCAAGAACCAGGCGCGGGGGACAGAGCAAAAGAAACCGAAGGAGTTTGTCAATGTAAGAAGCTCTCCGCGTACAACGCATAGGACGACGCTGACTTGCGCAGGACCTTCTTCGATCGGATTTTCACAAACGGTTCATGTCGAAGTATGTGCGATGATTATACTCCGGTGCAATACTCCTGGCGTTTGATGTACGTAGACTTAGAGCTAATAATCTACTGGGATATTTCACTGAATCTGCACTATGATCTGAACGTTGAACATCCATGGCGACCGTGCCCGATTCCGTAGTGCTCTGTGGTCGTATTGATCTCACCGCCTTATTCACCGCCCGCTATCAGGAAAATACTGCCCCTGGATCCAGATCTTATCAATCTCCCCTTGTCCATCATCGTTACTGGCCAGTAGCCATTCAACAATGGACTCCCAACTTACAAGCAGAGCGCTGCACAGTACGTCGCGGTAAACTTCCAGAAGTCTAATTTATTTCTTTGTTAATTCCTATCCAGGCCGCATAAACAACAACATCAGCCAACTCCTCCAACGGTTCGAAAACATCATCGCGCCGACACGAGTACGCCGGCCCGACCAAAACAAACCAATGTAATGGCCAATGCAGCTAACCAAAACAATACACACAGTTCGACCATGTTGACCACACACAAACTGCTGTTGAGGCGTATAACCTGAATGTCGAAACGGGGGCATTGGTATGTATCCGACTAAAGTGGAAGATAGTACTTGCCCGGCTAATGAGTATGTTTGAATAGATCCGGGCGGCAGAGGACATCCTCTCGCTTACCCGCTCAATGAAAGAAGCATGGCTGTTTGAGAAACTGGATACGCTGGGCGAGAACGATCGTGATCGGCAGCGAAATAAGGAATTGGAAGAGAATGTCCAGAAGGTGAAGGGGATGGTGATGAAGGAGCTGTCCGAGGGTTCGAAGGAATCCTCCTAACTTGGTTGGCGCTGCCAATGGGAGCCGCGTCTATAGGATTATTGATTGGTTTCTGGGTTTCAGGCGTTGTGGTGTTCAGAACAGGGCATTGGGTGGGTTTCTTTATTGAATAATTGAAGGTTTGAGGGTTGCAATCTGGGATGGCTATTCACTTGATTCATTAGGTACAGCAGATCACGGATCTTATCCTAGAATTGCGCTGTGCTTGATATCTGCTTTGAGGAAGGATTTCCTTGACTTCGAAGTTACGCTTAATTAGACAACCTTAAAAGGAATCACATACTTAACTGGGATGGGTACGCTCTGTTCAACACATCCCCCAGCGACGCTCTTCCTCACCTCCAACCACCCGCAGCACAACGAAAAGAAGAACAAAAAGGGCCACCATGCCCTCCGACCCTTCCGACACCAACAGGTCCGACTCTCCAACAATGCCACCACCCTCCGCCCGACCCCTAACCCTCATTGTCGCCGCAACGCCAAACCCCATCCTTGTTCCCAATCTTCATAAATCAAATAGTACACTCCTGGGTATCGGCCACAACGGTACTCTCCCCTGGCCACGAATAAAATGGGACATGAACTTCTTCGCCCGCGTAACCACCCGGCAACGTACCCCACAGCCACCTGGGCCCGAACCCGCAGCCGCGCGACGAAGAACCAATGCAATTATCATGGGAAGGAAGACGTATTTTTCCCTTCCACCGCGATTACGGCCATTGAATAAAAGAATAAACGTTGTGTTGACCCGCTCAGATAATGATTTTGGGTTAACAAAAGAGATTGAGAGGGAGCTTTCCGCGCGGAAGGCGGAAAGTACGGCTCGTGGTGAGAGCGAGGATCACAGGGATGTTCTCATTGCGTCAGGGCTAGAAGATGCTCTAGCAAAACTCGATGCACGTGATCGCGGCGAGGGTGATGGTGGTGTTGGGGAGGTTTTTATCATCGGGGGTGCGGAAGTGTATGCCTCTGCGTTGAGGTTGGGGAGGCCGCAAACAAGGATTTTGATGACTTGTGTTCGGAAGCTAGGGTCTGATGGAGATGATAATAATGCGGGTCAGAGGCCGTTTGAGTGCGATACGGTGTTCCCGCTTACGCTAGAGGAGTTATCTGATCCGAAGCGATGGCAGGAGGTCGGCCCGGAGACGGTCTCGTCTTGGGTTGGGGAGAGCGTGGAGCCTGAGTGGCGCAGAGAAGGAGATATTGAGCTGAAAGTCATCGGCTACGAGATGGTTTCTTCGAAGGAATCGACACGATAGGTGTTTGTATAACACTCCATAGATACAAGGTATCTTGTCTGTAAAATCAACGGAGATAGCCACACCAACATAACGCCTGCACATGCATGCAACACGGCAAGATAATAGCATGACACGAAGTCAAGAAAAAACATCGAACAAGCCAACTCTGCCTATCTCTACTTATGACTCTCCTTCATATATTTGACAAACAGCTTCTTATGAACGAGGCCAACGAACTTTCCGTTCGACAGCACGCACACATGGCGCAGACCAAGCTTCATGAAGCATTGATACACGAGGTCGATAGGGGAGTGCACGTCAAGCGCAATCGGTGCCTACAAGTTCATCGTCAGTGCAAAGCAACGAACGGAAAAGAAAGGATAAAGCATACCGGATCAATGTACATGGTAAAGTCATGCACTGTTCGCCCCTCCTCCTCATCGTCGCTATCGTGCACCTCACTCGCGTACGGTCCGGAGGACATCATGCATAGCTCCGTATCCTCGTCGTCAAGTTTATCCAACGCGTACTCGAGGTCCGGTGCCGCAATTAAACCCACCAATATTCCGTTGCGCACGATCGGCAGCCCGCTGTCCAGCTCGCCCGCCATTAGCAAGTAGTCCAACTTCTCGCGCAGCTCCCGCGCCGGCACCAGTGGCGACTTGGAGATGTCGATGAGGCGGTTCTTGCGCACAGGCGGGACGATATCACCGAGCTCCGTATCACGAAGCACGTGGACGTGCGCCTTGTTGTCGAGGAAGGGGTAGTCGTTCATGTCGGTGAGGAGGTCCTGACCCGGTTAGAACTAAGGGGGAAAATGGATGGATGAGATGAGAACTTACGTAGATGCTTCGGGGTTCGATCGCGTCGGCCGTCCATTTGGCACACAGGATGGCAATGGAAAACGGCAGCACATGGTTGAGACTCCCAGTCAACTCAAAGCAAATCACCGCGAGGGTCACCGTCAGCCGTGTCACGCCGCACATCGTGGCCCCGGCCGCAACCATTGCGTACACGCCCGGCGTCACGCACGCCTCGATGCCGGGAACAGATGAACAGCTTGTAAAGAGGAAAAAATCAGGGTACATCAAGGTAAAGTACTGCGCAATGTGGCCGACAACCCGGCCCATCAGACCTCCAACTACCATGGACGGAATGTAGATACCGGCGGGCACCTTGAGGCCAAAAGTGATGGTGGTCAGGAGGGCTTTCACCACAAAGGCGATGAACAGGTACTTGACGACGTTGGGAATCTCCTCCTTCTGCGGGCAGAGATCGGTTGGCACCCCGGTGTCGTCGCATGGCGTCGCGAGTTCGAACAGGAGCTCCGTCACCGCCAGCTTTGTGTATCGGTTCCAGTAACTGACAATCCCCGTCACCACGGCCACCAGCGCCACCTCCAGCATCGGCCACTTCTTGATGATGGGAATGCGGCGGAATGAACGAGCCCAGATGCCTGTTGCCTTGATAAACAAAGCTCCTGCAAGCCCTCCGAGGACACCAAGTAGGGCAAATAGAGCCAGCTCGAAAATCTCCCAATCCGTCACATATCGAACCTCAAAGGGGACAATCTTGCCGGTGCCATAGGGGTCCAGAAATTTCAGCGACAATGCCGAAGCCTGCAACGTCAGCACACTTGCTGAATTGCTTGGATCGATATGAAATGACTTACGATACAGCAGAAGAATGTTCTAAATAGTGTCTTTGGAGGGAAATAGTAGCTGGAACGATCAGCACAGTCCAGTAGAAGGCCAGGCTATACATACCTCACTTCCTCCAACCCGAAAAGCACTCCGCCTATCGGCGCGCCGAACGCAACGGCGACACCACTTGACGCACTCGCACTCAGCATCTCGCGCTTCTTAGCATCGTTGGTCCGGTATTTAGCAAAGATACGACTACAGATGTTGCCGACGCAGGTCCCAATATGGACATACGGGCCCTCCTTGCCCAGGCTCAGGCCGGAAGCCACAGCGAAAATCAGGGCACCGGTCTTGAGCAGCAGAGTCTTCAACCCTAGGTAGCCGTGCAGCACGAAACCGCTCAGAATGACCTTGACCTCCGCCACACCGCTGCCGGCGGCTGAGTAATAGACCATGGCGGGCCGACTTCGTAAAGGAGCGCAGTGGCCATTCGGGGTTGGGCTCCCTTTGCCCGGATCGGCCGCCAGGTTTTCGTCCAGCGTCGACAACGAGACAGTCGACGGCACCACGGTCCGCGAGAACAGGGTGACGGTGCACGCCGCCATCGAGAGCGCGACACACCAAAGGATATAGAACACGTAGTCGACCGACTCGTTGCTTGTCTCAGATACTCCCAGCAGCTGGGACCAGGTCTTCCATCGGTCGCAGGTATGCTCGTCGGCGCAACAGGCTTTTCGACTGCGAAAAGGTCTGGCAGTGCAAAATCCCACTTTGATATCGAATAGGGCTCCCTCGGACACATCCACCAAATAGGCCACGGCAGCCGTGATACAGCCAATCACCGCGGCAAGGATCCAGCCCTGCGCGCTGTCAAACATGGCCAGCATCCGGCCGCGGACGTCCTTGCGGGCCCGGAGCTCCCGCAGCCGGATGGCATCCTTGATGCTGTCGTGCACCCAGTCGATCGAGGTGAACTGGTCGTACCACAGCCGCTGATCCAGATATCCGGACCCCACTCCGTGATCCTTGCCGCCGTCCGCTGCGTGTTCCGCCGGTGTGCGTGCGCCGGAGCCGATGCGGGCCGCCTGCGAGTTCATGCGGCTGTGGTGCCGCGACCGCCGCACGGACCCGCTCGTCGAGTTGTGTCTGAAGAACGTGTCGGGCCGGTGGTCGGTCAAGATCCCGTAGCTTCGATGCCGGAACGAGTCGGACCTCAAGAGGCTGTCCCGCTCCGAGTTCTGGCGCAGCGGGCGCCGTTCACCGGTTGGCGAGGTCGACGCGGACATGGCGGCTCGACGGGGGATGTTGTGAAAGTCGTCGCTATCGTCGTCATCGTCCACCGCCGTGGGGAAGTACGTGTTGAGCGAACGCGGCATCTTTGCGGAATGTGCTCTACGAGGACCAGGGGGGGTTAGCCGGAATCGGAGAGTCAAAATCTTTGGGTGCGGAGAGTTCTAGCAGAGTCTTTGAACCTCGACTCTGCTTTCTTTTCCTTTCTCTGTGTAAAAGCCTTCTTACCTAGAACCCTTCCTCCGCCAAAGGCCAACCTGCGTGGTCAGCCGTGGCAGCCAGCGGAGGGACTCTGATTACGAATGAGGACCAAGAAACCCGTTCATGCAAGCTAATTATTTAAATGAAGATCCCAGTGGATTTAAGTTCAAGCGGTGCATCACCAGGCGGAGATGGTGGAGCATCTCCAGCCACCGTCAGATGAACAAGTCACGGACGGACGGGACAATCAGACGGCAGAATCACATTTATCGAGGCCCTGTGTAATTTAATGAGCCGCGGCTGGGATTTAGTACGGAGTTTTTCCGGTATAGCCACGAGGGATCTACGAGCACGCAATAATAATAAAGATCGGGGTATAAAGTGGTTGGTAGAAGAGAAAGACACTACAGTACTACCATCTAGTGCATACGGAGTAGACCTACAGAGCACTACAAACACAAGAGAATTGACTATGGCAAAACCCTACGACCAATTCATTCTCTTCGGCGACTCCATCACGGAGTTATCGTATGATCCCAATATTGGCTTCGGCTTCGGAGCCGCTCTGCAGAATGGTGAAGACTGCATTGTTGGGAAGATGCTGATCCCAGTGGCCGATAATGACTGACGAGTGCATAACAGCCTACAACCGCCGTCTGGATGTCATCAATCGAGGGCTGAGGTAGGTCGATCCAATACCGTTTCGGGCCTTTAGAGGCTCACCGACTGACCATTGCAGTGGCTATACCACGGCCAATGCTGTTATTGTGCTGCCCAAGTTTTTCCCGGCTCCCGAGACAGCACGCGTGCGCCTCATGGTGAGTACGAGTAGCACCTCTACGGCAAATCAATCGCGCTGAACCCCCTTGGAGACCGTGTTCTTTGGCGCCAATGACGCCGTGCTGCCCCCCTATCAGCAGCATGTCCCATTGGACCAGTACAAGAGCAACCTCCAAAAGATCCTGGCGTACCCCGCGACGCAGGGACAGAATCCCAAGATTCTAGTCCTGACGCCCCCTCCGGTCAACGAGCATCAGCTGCAGGCTTTCGATGCCGAGAAGGGCTTCCAGAGCCCAAGTCGGACCGCTGAAAACACGAAGGTGTATGCCGATGCCTGTCGTGAGGTGGCGACGGCTGCAGGCCATCCCGTGGTTGACGTATGGACGGCTATGATGACCGCCGCCGGCTGGAAGCCGGGGCAGCCTCTGGTCGGCTCCAAGGATCAACCGCCAAATGGCCACCTGGCGAGCTTCTTTACGGACGGTAGGCGTCTCTTCTCCACCGACGGACCCCGGCTAACCCAGGAATCTAGGACTACACTTAACTGGCGAGGGCTACAAGATCGTATTCGACGAAGTCATGAGGGTGTTACGAGCAACATGGCCAGAGGAAGCTCCGGAGCAACTGCCGATGGTGTTCCCTCACTGGGAGCAGGCGCCCAAATGAAGGGCTGCATAGTATATAGCACCTAGATACAGAAGTACATATCAATGGACTAGAAATTTCGTAAAGTGAAGCAGCTCTGTAGGGGGTGTGTATTATGGCCGGCTAAATTCTTTTACCCCAGACTCCGCAAGCGTATGCAAAATCTCCGACGAATGCCAATCCCAACACTACGTTGACCGTGAGACGGGCTATCCCTCGGCTTCTTCACTGACATCTTCCAAAGTTTCAAAGCTTCATCTGACGACCCGGATTCCCAACCCGTATTTCAAGTCGTTCCACAAAGCCGCGCTCTGCGATCCCGTGTCTGCAAAACCTACGATCCATCCTGACCCTGTGCCTCCCAGCCATCGATCGTCCACTGTTACCTGCCATCCCTGGCCTGTGAGACTCTCGCTTGACGAGTACATCGGTCTTTCTAGTCGATATTCTGTTGGTATATCCGCACTGAGCCTGAAGTCATCGCTTGTCAACGTTGCGACGAATTCGCCACCAGCAACCGCCCAACCATACGAGCGCTTGCGCAATCTGCCAAACCCATAGACGGATGATTCACGACAATTTGCTCCCGACAAAGCGATATCTAGGGTAGGCGGCCTTTGGGCCGTCTCGACGCTTGGTGGGAGGAGAAGCGCAGGACCCCGCCAAGCAGGGTCATCCCCCGGGGGGACTGCTGGCCACGAGTATAGAGGCCAGAGTCGGACAGGAGCTTCTCTCGTCGTGTGTTGGGCGTCGGAGTTCTGGTCGAGCGTTGCTGCTGGGGATGGACGCACAATACCCCTTTGCTTCCCGAGAAGACATCTGGCGTGTCTTCGAGGAGGTCAAAGACCTGCACGCCGTCCAACAGGAGCACAGCGAGAGACTGGCGAGGTTGGAGCGGAGGAGAGACGATGATCTCAGGCTGAGAAACGTCTGGGCGCCATTCTCCCCGTTCCCGGCCACGGCGAGCGGTTCCCTGACAGGTGAGCGTTGTCCGGAGGGATTTGTCGCATATATCTAATCGACGCCTGCTGTAGAACCCTCGTATACTCCGACCGTGGACGCATTCAAGGGTTTCGACCAAGGTCAGCATTCCGGGCTGATCAACACCATGCCACTGGAGAATGATGAGGAACCCCGCCGCGGTGCCTCTCGAGCCAACAGCGTCCGCTTCGACGAAAGTGCCATTCACGGCTACTACGGACAGATCAACCGGTCCAGCAGTGAGCTGCCCCTAAGGACAGGCAGTGGCATGGGCAGCCATCCACTTACGGAACGGTCGTCGTCCCACCGATCCGATGGCCGCCAGAGCTCCTCAGGTCACTCGCACCATTCGGCACGAACATATAGCATGGGTCTCGACACCGCGCGACTGGTCCGTTCCGGAAGTGGCTCGCCGCCTCCCGCTACCATGCCTCCTCCCGGTCTGTTTCTTTTAGGTCCTGTGCCATGCATTATCCGATGTTGGCTGACAACGACGTTCTCTAACGACTCGTTACTCTACGCGGCGGTTTGCTCGGGCTCCTGCGCCTCGTTCCTCGGCTATCCGTTGATTGAGAAGCTCGGCCTCGAAGACCAGGTTTTCATTGAGGATGGAGTACGGTTTATGAAGCTACCTATGTACCTCCCGGAAGCCAGCATCCACCAGTCCTCCCCTCGCGCCAGCAGTCCGATTCCTCAACTGCCGGCGGTGACGGTGAGGTTCATTGTCCGCAATACGGATCCAAATGATCCCAGTATACAGATCATAGTTGGCAGCGACGTACTTCGATCACACAACGCTGACATTCTATTCTCGCAAGACAAACTGATCATGGTGGATGATGAACGAAACAAGGTGTCTATCCCGCTGGTACGGCCTGAAAACGACGCGGTGTTTAAGACCCTATGTACTGGATCTGGTGCCGCAGATTCTCGGGGCTCGCACGAGCGGCCCACCGCCAACGGCCACGTCGGCGTCATTGGACGGCCGCCGTCTCGCCCACAGCAGGACACCTCCCCACCATCTCCCGGCCCGGCCAACACGGCAGAGTCTACTGTCGAGCAGCAGGATCGAAGGCCGGAGCGGGCAGCCCCTGACAACGCTCCACTACAATCAAGTGAGAGGCCCAAATCAGGCGAGCTCGAGGGGATCACCTCAACGACACCAACCGCGGCCACGAAGTCGGACAGTGCAAATGTCTGGGGTTCATGGCGACGAGAGCCGCGGTCTGGGGATCTGGGTTCGATCGGGATGGCAAAGTCCAATCGCAGTCGCGCTATGAAGGTTCTCCGGCCATCGAAGCCGTCCTCCACGCGGGCTCCAGTAAGCACAAGCACAAGTACAAGTACAAGCACCGCAGGAGAACCGACGTCGGCCTCCTCGGCTGTTGGCGGTGCAGGAACCGGTCCGGCCAGCAGCGGAGGGCCCGAGATCGTGCATCCGACGCCCAGCAGAAGCTCCAGCTTCAAGAGCGAGGCTCCATGGACTAAGTCGCATCGTGGGACGAATTCAAATACAAATCCGGTGGGTGGAGCGTCGGCATTTGGATGGTTGAATCAGTCCCGGTGATTGAGAAACCCGGACGGATGACATGTCATGATGGCGCTGTTCTTGTATTGTAGCGTGTACCGATTCCTCTATGTCTTATGATGCATGCCGTTGAACATGGAATGAACAGAACAAAAAGACAGGTGGTCCTGTCTTTGTTTTGTCTGATGAGTGATGCAATGCTCATGGTGAAGCATTATATACTACCATCGAGTTGTTGGGGAAGTAGATCAAGGGACATGGTTAGAGTGCCAATTCAGGGCCTTTCGTTGGCGAACTCCTGATTCGTCTATGTTTCCTGCAGTGTTGAAACATCCCTGCATTTCTTATAACTATCCGCCGCTTCGCATCATTCAACCGAAGTGTGTGAGTAGTCATTGAAGTCAGGCCACACCCAGCGAGCATGGACTTTGGCTTTGCGATCACTTCGTCCGTTAGCCTCCACTCTGCTTGTCGCAAGTGATCACAAACAAAAGCCCTCTGTCTCGAAGCACCTCTGCCACATCTTCGTAATGGTCCACCCAGCATCCTTTCATCAAAAGAACTGCCAAGCATTCCGTCCGTTAATGGAAATTTCCCCTCCGCGAAAAGCTTAACCATGTCTCCATAAGTCTCCTGTACGGAATGGACCTATTGAGGCTCTATTTTCTCAGTGATCAGCAGGTTGAGACCGTCTCATGAAGCCTGAAGCTTTGGGAGGCATGAGAATGTATAACTCCCTTTCGGTGAATGTAATGAAGGGCTTCTGCGGCTTAATGGCACCATTTTGCGCAAAGCTTAAGGAAGAGGGTGCCAGCGTGTTTGATCATGTGTTTCTGAAGATTGCCACCAATGACTTGAGAGGATAACAACCCTGGGATTCTGGGCGACACCAAAAAATCTGGACAAATATTGCTGAGATATGGCAGCTTAAGGACCCGGAGAAAATGTTTCTTACGGGACAATCCTAAAATGTGCACTAAGGATTCTCATGATTTGCTCCTCGGCAATGGAAACTCTTCTTAATATCTCCGCCGGATGATGCATCATCGCTTCTTGTGTATCAAAATGCCAGTATGAAAGAACGGGGAATTTCAGAACGACAACGGGCCTCATTCTTGAGATAAACGAGGTTGATCCTTGGTCGACAACCTCTGAAAGCGGAGGGTCGTAGGGTATTAGTTCCGCGGTTTCTTTGGATATGAGATGCTGACATATCCTTACCATTGGGAATCTTCGAGAGTCTGTTTGCTACGGTAAGATTTTTGCTTTCTCAGGATAGTTTGTAGAATGTTCTTGCCTAGGATGCCGTTCCCTGTGCTTGGATTGCTCCACTTGTGACATGGTATGATGCTGGTAACAGGGCAAGAACGTTTCATATTCTGAGTAGAAGAAGAACACAGTCCATAGATACTAAGCTGAAATCACCTGCCAGGGGAATGGAATGGTGCATGAAAGTGAGATGAATAGTACTAATTACTAGTTCTCCAGATATGGCATGCTCAACCTCAACCCTGAACGTCGATAAGCTAGTGGGGCATTTTAAGCTCCAAAACTAAAATTTCAGAATCATCCAATAGAATTGATTGTTTTCCAGGTACTAAACTTGTTTAGGAAAAATTGGTATTTTAGTGGGGATGCTCTAAACCTAAATTGCAGCGCTACTTGATTGCGGCGTTCTTGTCTCTTGGCATATCTACTAGTTTCTCTAGGTTCACTATCTCTCGTCCTCATACTGGTATAGAGAGCCTGAGGGGAGCACATAGATGTTAATATGCACACTAATGTCACATTCAGGCACTGCTCTTCGCCTCTGTGTCACTATTTGTCAAGCCAGATCTCCAATGTTTGAGAGAATAGTATGTACTAGTATCTAAGCGTCATGTTTAACATGCCATTCTCAGGAAATAAAGTAATAGCCATTTTTAATTGTCGAAAATAAACGCGGGCTCTCCGCAACAATGAGCTGTCTCTGATGAAAGATGGAATTTAATTTAATGAATAGTACCCGTTTGAAGAATGGTGCCTACCGCATGTGACAGGGAGATGATCTTCCCCTGACCATTGTCTTGATATCAACTATTTATTTAGCTACTGCATCCGCACGTCAGTGAGTAGCTGTGTGGGTGACATCATCCAGCAATTCTTTACAAGCGTTGTGCCAAATTGTCCTCAATTGATGCAGCATCTTGACTCAGAATACTATCAAAATGACGAAGACGGTTGACTTGCAGAATGCAGTGAATCAACAGTCAGATGCTGGACTCGAGAACACACTCCAATCGGCTGCTGTCAAGCAAAGGCTTAATCAAGTCGACAAAATCAGAGCCATAGGTGTAGGAGATCATATCTCTCTGCCGCAGCTGGTTGTCTGCGGAGCTCAGTCTGCGGGAAAGAGCTCTGTACTAGAAGGGATAACGGGTATCCCATTCCCCCGTCAAGATGGTGTCTGTACCAAGTTCGCGACGGAAATCATCTTGCGCCACTCCCTGACGGAAACCTCGATTACTGCTTCAATCATTCCGCACAAAGAACGGGACCCAGAAGAAGCGAACGCGTTGAGAAGTTTTCGCCGCTCCCTTGCGGGGTACGGGGAGCTTCCAGACGTCATCAGCGACGCAGCACAACGGATGGGTATTCGTGGGTTTGGCAACGCCGGCGATGATGCACCGGCATTCTCCGCAGACGTCCTTCGTATCGAGGCCATTGGAAACACTGGTCTCCACCTCACCGTTGTGGACTTACCCGGATTGATCTCGGTTGATGAAACGGGAGGAGAGGACATTCGGCTGGTCGAAAATTTGGTCGATTCCTATCTTCGAAACTCTCGCACAATCATCCTTGCCGTTGTTCGGGCTACTAATGACATTGTCACCGAGCCCATCATTCAACGTGCTCGCGACTTTGACAGCTCGGGAGAAAGAACAGTCGGAATCATCACTAAGGCAGACTTGATCAACAGAGGGACTGAAGATCGAATTGCGAAGTTCACAAAAAACCAGGATCAGACGAAATTAAAACTAGGATATTTCGTGTTGAAGAACCCATCCCCAAAAGAAATCAATGAGGGCATGACTCTTGTGCAGAGGAAGAGAGCGGAGATGCAATTCTTCCAATCTACGCAGTGGCAGGAGCACCGACTAAACATGTCCAGAGTCGGTATTGACGCACTGAGGTCCTTTCTTGCATCCCTACTAGAAACACACATTGAACGCGAGCTTCCGAAGGTGTGTGAGGAGATTGAAACTCTCCTTCAACGGACCCAAGACGAGATTCGAGATCTTGGAAAGGAAAGGTCGACAATAGGAGAGCAACGATCATTCTTGTCCGAGCTGAGTATGGAGTTTCACGGGCTCATGCAAGCGGCCTTGGACGGAACTTATCAAAATTCAAAGTCCAACTTCTTTGGATATGGGGAAAACGAGTTGCCGCACTCTCGACTACGCGCCCAGTATCATTATCTGAACGACGTGTTTGCCAATTACATGAGGGAAAGATCCCAGAAGCGCAAAATTGCTTCATCTGAGCCAGCTTCGGAAGAAGCTTCAGCCGAAGGAATGGAAAATAAACCACAAGCTGGATTGTACAGTCATCTTGAGAAGAGTGATGAGGGACCCATATTTCTCTCTGAAGACGACTTTGACTCTTGGGTCCAAACTGTAAGGACTGCTTCATAACGCCATCTTTCACGATTTTTACTAACATTGCCATTTTAGGTTCATAAGCAAACGCGAGGGCAAGAATTGCCGGGTAGTATCAACAATACTTTGCTCACCGAGCTCTTCCAAGAACAGTCCAGTCGCTGGAAAGAGATTGCGGAACGGCATGTCAAGCGTGTGCTCGAAGTGACATTCACATGCGTTGGAGATGCTCTAAAGTACGTTGTCAAGGAAGATTCCGTCCGCCGGAAGATAGGGAAGATAATCAACCGACGGCTGCAAGAAATTTTCAACGAAGCTTTGGAAGAGCTAGGCAAGTTATGGGCCGATGAGAGGCTTCAACCCATTACCTACAACCATTATTTCAGCGACAACATTCAAAAAACGCGCCAGCAGATAATGAGTGAGACCATAGAAAACGGCCTTCAGGATATCGAAGCATTCCACATTGATTACAACAGTCCGGTGACGATCAGAGGGAACATTCTAGCCGTGCTTCAGCGACATATCAATGTGGATATGACAAAACAGGCTTGCGAGGAGGCGAAAACTAGCCTTCACGCTTACTATAAGGTGGGCTGCTGGAAATGCCATTACTTTGGGCGGGTTTCCCTTTCACTGACAATTCAATTTCAATTATAGGTAGATATGAAGACCTTTGTCGACAACGTCTGTCGCCAAGTAATAGAGCGGCACATCGCATGTAAGGTTCGAAATGTCTTCACTCCCGCTGATATTCTCAAGTTCTCGGATGAGGAGGTGAAACGCATTGCATCTGAGCCGCGGAACAAGGAGGAACGACGACGGGAGTTGAAGGACCTGGAGAAGATTCTCCAGGAGAGTCTGGAAGAACTTACAGGCTGAAATGGCTATTTCTTTTCATCATCTTCTCCATATCTTAGTTTATCGAGTTGCTTCAAATTCAATAGATTGCTTGCTGTGTCTTAAAATGACTGTTTTGGAGCTGGGGTTCGGTCTGCCGGAGACATTACATCATCAGGGACAGCAATTTGCCTATTCAGGTAAATACATGAATATCAATGTCTCTGATTGGACCAAATGTAGGCTAGCCCCGCATCCCACTCTGCGAATCCGTGCGGGGTAGCTGATTATGTAATAAGTAGTCTCCAATCGACACTCGCAGAACGAAGACCAGCAACATCTCTACTCGGGGATGATCAATTTGCTAGCCTGAATCGAAGTGTTAACTCGAGCAGCAATCCTGCCAGAGATTTGTGCACGTCGGCAAAACTACATTTTTATATCATACAGGATAACTGACAATGGCCGCCCTCGCAAGAGCTAGTCGTATCAGTACGTGGATTCCAATGGTGATCATTTTCAAGGTTGAAGAGATCAAATGCTTACATCTGCGCAGGGAACCCAGTTCTGTTGTAAGTCACGTCACCACATCCAAAGCCCAAAGGGGAATGAAGTCAATTGATGAGAAACTAAATTGGGGACTTCTAAAACGTCAGCATCTGTGACATCCAAGAGATTTTCCGCCCACATGTGTACGGATTTGACAAAGTGTATGTCCCATTGCGGATGATCAGTTATTGAAAATGAGTGAGCTGACGTTTGGAATTGGGATTATAAAGAGTCTCGACAACCCAGAAGCTCCTCCGAGCCGCCCAGCCATTATCGATTCCGGCATATGTCACAACGCAGAACCGTGCACGGCTGGGAAATACAGTTTCGGAAATCACATCCTTACTGGCACACAACGGTGATGGTACTGGAAATGGGAATGTTAGCGTCCGGCTGGACGTCGATAAGACAATGTTCAGCATGATGACGGATGAGGTTCGGGCGGACCTGGAGAAACTGAAGGGCACATCCATCAGCTCTGCCGGTGGCAGTACTGGATCAGCGGCTCCGGACGTCATCATCGTTGGTCTCGAAACACATATTTGCGTCACGCAGACGACGCTGGATTTGCTCGAGTCCGGGTATCGGGTCTACGTTATCGCGGACGGCGTGAGTAGTGTCAACCCAGAGGAGTCCAAAGTTGCCCTGACCCGTTTGCGGGATGCTGGTGCTATTGTCACAACAAGCGAGAGTGTGATTTTTGAGATTCTTCGCGATGCCAAGAGCTCGGGTTTCAAGGCTATCAATGCCCTGGTTAAGGATTCTAAGAACGATACCAAGGCTGCTTTGGAAACCCTGGCGAAGGCTGTTTAAACCCTTTTGTACAATTCGTGTATTTACAAGCCAATCCCGTCTACAGGCGAATTTCTTCGATCTTAGCCCGGCCAACGAACCACGTGTCAGAGCCCTGCAGGGCAGCCTCGCGGATAGCATAGAGTTCGTCCAAGAACGCTGGAACAAAACTGCCCGGACCACGAACCCGGTCCTTTGCTGCGGCTGCATTTTCGGCCGCGATTTCGTAGACTAAGGCTGCCGCAAGGACAGCAAGAAGCTTGTCCTCTCGGTAGGTTGTGAGGAACGCCGCAGATATCGTCCCAAGGGAGCATCCGGTCTAGATAGAACAGTTAGAGTATTTGCTCACCGCCAGGCTCAGCGGTCATAGACGTACCCCCGTCACTTGACCCAGGAATGGGTGGCCATTGCGGATGGCAATCACTCGCCATCCGTCGCTCAGATAATCCACCGCACCCGTCATCAGAACCACGTTGCCTGATGCGTGTTAGATTCTAATTCATCACTGCTTCGAATGATTCACTTACGTTCTCGACGCGCAAGATCTCGCGCCATCTTGGCCTTCTCAAGGTCGCTCAGCGTGCTCGGTCCGCTGTCGACACCTCGCTGCGCCACGCCTTTCGACTGTCCAAACACCTGCTTGATTTCACCTTCGTTGCCCTTGATCAGGTCAAAGTATCCCCCCTTCATCAGCGTCTCAACTGCGGATCGACGAATGTGCGTTGCCCCAGCACCGACAGGATCGAATACTACTGGATTACCGTGGGCATTATATGCGGCAATAGCTTTGAGGTACTCGGGCACGCTCTCGCTGGTTAGAGTCCCCATGTTAATCACAAGACCTCCTTTGTGGATGGCTAGATCCTTGGCTTCATCCCCGTACGGCGACATGATCGGTGAAAATCCGCTGTCACAACATCAGTGCTGTCGACTTGCTTTACTGCGAAGAACAAACATACGCTGCAAGCGCCACGTTGGCGGCAAAATTGGCAACCACGTAATTGATCATGTTGTGTACCAGAGGGTGTGCCGAAACCATCGTCTGGACGACTTTAGGCACTTGCGATAATAGATAGTCCGCCTGGTTGGCGCTTGGATCAGACATCTTGGGGCCCAGAGGTTGACGACTCTCTTCGATACTCTTGGATAATGCTTCCGCTGCGGCTTTTGGGTCTTCCGCGCTCATGATGGCGCTGACTACGGCAACGCCATCTAAAGCCTTGGACGTCGCTTGGGACTGAATCATCACCCTGCGCACAGTGCTGAGGTTGATCCCGCCAATGGCCACGGCATTGGGTGCCCCTTCCTTGTCGCCAATGGCTTCTAATATCTCCCGGCAGCCTAGGGGGCCGATAATGTTTTTCGTATTTGTTTTTCTTCCAACATCAGCCTTTTGTCGCTGCCAAGGACGGATTGTTTCTACTACTCACGTGGGGGTCGTAAAAAGTGTACCAATGCCGACGTAGTCGGCGCCCTGTTGTGTAGCCAATTTCGCCTCCTCGACCGTTGAAACACTGATACCAACGATGGCATCTTTGGGTAATATCTTGCGAGCCTCCACCAAACCTATCCGGCACAAGTCAGCCAAAGCCGAACAAATGACAGCCTTTCTCGCCATTCCTTACTCATATCATCCTGTCCCAGGTGAACACCTTCGGCTCCTGCCGCTATCGCAACATCTACGCGGTCATTGACGATCAGAGGAACATTGTATCTTTGAGTGATAGCGTGAAGTTTCTTCGCTGTCTCGATGAGAACGCCGGTATCGCTGGTCTTGTCCCTGTACTGAACGACGGTGACACCTGGATAAGATCAGCCCTACGGCCCTGGCATGGGACATGGTGTATCGTACCTCCTTTGAGAGCCTCTTCGACTACCCAGAAGAGGTCTCTGCCCTTGAGGATGGCCGGAGTCGAATCCGTCACCAGATAGAGTGACAGATTGACAGGCATGGTGGGTCAGAAGTTGATCGACAATACTCTTCGTATTCTTTGCAGAAGTCGATTTAAGAGAGCTGGTCCAGTGACTGAGTGTCCAGTTTCCTCGATATCAGAATTGAAGCTAAAAAGTGGCATGCCAGGATCCTGGCTAGTCGTCTTTTACTCCGCAATCCTCCACATTGAAAGATTCAAACCAAATCATTCCACCTATATTGAGACCCTCAAAAGATACTCTACAACGCTGCCGAATCACTTGCTGATTATACCAAACTTGATACGCTTATGCTGAAGCCATTGATCGTGATCCTCAGCGCATGGATGCCCCGCAGACCTAACCTCGCCTGCAAAAGCACCCAACTGGCCCATAGGATCCCTGGTACCACAGCCATTGAGCATGCAATCGTTCATGCTAGTGAAGGACAGGCAATATCTTCAGTCTACCATGGCATACAGCTCCATGAAAAGCTCTTCACTGCGATTAGCGGTCGTGCTGCCGCCGTAAAATCCGTAATTGCCGACACTGGATGGAGGAAACCGCCGATTCGCCCCGCCAATGGAATCACATGAATCTCATCCCGCCAATCGCTTGGTATGCTGCAGAACATTGTGTCTCACGTGACTCGATCGATTGGCGCCAAGTGGCGTTCCGACCTCGGCCGGGATTAGTAATGAACCCAATCAGGCACCCAGGCATCTACCGTGCCTACAAATTTCTCTGCCTCATTTTTCTCTTCGCTTTTTTCTGTCAACTACCAGTCGCTGAACCCAGTCGACTTTTGTCTCATCACTCAGGCCCTGCTCTATCTCCGTGACTCGGAGTTTCCATTCGAGATTCTCACCGTGACAGCCTTCGTCCATCCGCTGGACAAATCTGCGCTCGGACGACAAGACCAACAGAGCCTTTTGCTATCCGTTGGTCTCACCTGTTCACCTTTGCCAACGAATCGTCCTCCAGAGACATCGTCAAAAAGATTGTTCATGTATTCGCCCTACGTCAACAATTTCGACCACCATTTGCCGCTCAAGCTGCATTTGTTTCGCGACCTGCGGAAACCGTTCAGCATACAATCAAGATCCTGTGGTTGAGAAAACCGACTGGGCTGCCCTCCTCCGTGACTGTTGATAATTTGCTTCAACCTGCCTCTTTGGCATCATTGAAACTGTGAACCGTCGATTCTTATCAAAAACAATCCTACGGGAAATCCATTGCCGTATGTCTTCTTGTGGCAACGGCAATACACCTCGCCTGAGTCCGTCGTCGTCCTTCCTTGCTGCCGTTCATTCTTGTTAGTCTTGTGAAAGTACACAACCGTCAAAATGGCGACCATCAACATTCGTCGGGATGTCACCGATCCCTTCTACCGCTACAAGATGGAGAAGATCCAGTCCAAGATTGAGGGCAAGGGCAACGGTATCAAGACTGTCGTCGTGAACCTCAACTCCGTTGCCCAGTCGCTGAGCCGTCCTCCGGAGTACGTCATCAAGTACTTCGGATTCGAGCTCGGCGCGCAGGCAAATGCCAAGCCCACCGACGACCGTTGGATCATCAACGGCGCCCACGATGCCCCCAAACTGCAAGACTACCTGGACGGCTTCATTGAGAAGTTTGTGCTCTGCAAGAAGTGCCGCAATCCCGAAACCGACGTGGTCATCAAGGACAACCGTATTCTGCTGGACTGCAAAGCCTGCGGGCAGCGTTCCGAAGTTGATCCCCGTCTCAAGTTGAGCACTTTTATCTTGCGGAGGGCGGCGCAGACCCCGAAGGGCAAGAAGGACAAGTCGGCCAAGAAGTCCCGCCGCGAGAAAGCCAAGGAGAAAGAAGCAAACGGAGACAGGAATGGCAGCCCGGGCGATAGCAACCAGTCCGATAACGGCGATGCCGATGGAGAAGTGGAAATCGCAGCCAACAGCGACGACGAGTTCACTCGCCGCATTAAGAACGATGCCAAGGACATCAATGTCCAGGATGACGATGGTGAAGACGAGATCAAGTGGTCTGTCGACACCTCGGAGGAGGCTGTCAAGGCCCGTGCCAACCAGCTCGCTGCCGATGTCAAGCACTCTCTCGTCCTCGAACCAGCAGAGGAGGAAGAAGAAGGCGGCAGCGGCACCAGTACCTATGATGAACTGGGCAGCTGGATCATCGAGACGGCCAAGAATACTGAAGGGGGCATTGCCAACGTCAGCGACATTGAAATTTACAAGAAGATCAAAGAACTTGGCATCGAACACAAGCACAAGACTCTGACGGTCCTGGCGCAGACCATCTTCGACGAGAAGATTGTCAAGCAGATCCCTAACCGGGCGCCCATGCTGAAGAAGCTGATCTCATCGGAGCGCCACGAGAAGGCCTTCCTCGGTGGCACCGAGCGCTTCGTGGGCAAGGATCATCCCGAGCTCATCCCTCAGGTGCCGGCGATCCTGCTGGGTTACTATCAGAATGACCTGGTGTCTGAGGAGGTGCTCAAGGCGTGGGGCTCCAAGGCTAGCAAGAAGTACGTCGATCTCCCCACTAGCAAGAAGGTGCGCAAGGCTGCCGAGAAGTTCCTCGAGTGGTTGGAGAATGCCGACAGCGAGGAGGAAGAGGACGAGGACGAGGAGTAAAATCCCGATCTTCGTCTTCATTGGGGATTGTTGTCTGGCTCCTCTTTTGTGGACTGAGTATTATGACTAGGACTCTTGTTGATTTTGTTGCTTGTTCTTTTTGTGCTGGTAAACAAAGACTCGTCGCTGAAATGGTTACTGCTCTGATATGACTCGGTTCATGACAGTCTTTCGTAGTCTAATTCGTAACCTTGATGTACGTACATCATTGCTTAGAATACAACGTCAGCAAACAGATTCCTCCTATCTAGTCCCTCTCTCTGTAACACCCTCTCATTGAACCTCGCAAGCTCCTCACCCAACCCACTCCGTACCTTAACCCGGCCATCCTCCTGGTTCCCCTGCACTTCCTCTCCTTCCCGTTCCCGGAACAAAAACCACGCCAAATCCTCATTCCACTTCTCCATCGTCTGGATTGCATGATCGACCTCCTCTTCCACAGCCTCGAGGACACTTTCCCTCTTACTTCCGTTGCTGCTGCTGCTGCCGCCGCCGCCACCTGCGACGGTAGTAATGGCGGTCACTTCTTTAGTGCTGTTACCCCGCGAAGATCGGCGGAGGTGATACCGCTGGTAATAATTCCCGCCGACGAAGCGGGCGACCCAAGTCGCGATGAACCCACAAATCTCATCGCCGATCGCTAGGGGCAGCCGCGTATGCGCGAGCATCGAGATGAAAAGAGAGATAAGGCTACGCCAGATGGTGTGATGAGGTGTGAACGAGCGGGCCGGGGTGGTTGCTGTGGTTCGTGTCGTGAGGCTCATGTCAAGAAAGAAGGGTTTAGCGGGCGTCAGGGCGGCTGATTGACTTGAAGAGGAATGTTGAGTCTGTTTGTTGGAAGTGGTCGCAGCTCGTCGGGCGAGGTTCTTCTCGGCATCGGCACGGACCTGCTCCCAGCAACGTTGGTAGATGCGTCGCCAGCGTGGGTATTCATTCTCCACGCGCGACGACATAAAGTCCCCCGCGTATTGGCACATGGTAGCTACGGCAGTGCATGCCGCGCTCGTCACATATGTTTCTTCACGAATGTCTTCCTCGTCAGCGGCGCGGTTTTCGAGGCGTCTGATGACTTCTGTCGAGGAGGATGATGAAGACTTGTCGAATGTTAATGATCGGTCTGTAGCGGATAATGATGACGATGAAGGGAAGGCGATGCGGGCGTTGATGGATGGCCAAATGTCGTTGATCAAGGGGAGGAAACTTTTCTCGTTTCGTGCCAGAACGGGAAGCGCCTGACTGACGAGCTCGAGGAGTGATCGGCGGAGGAAAGGCGATGGGGACGAGAGGTGGGGAGGAACGGATTTGACAATATGCAACAGCAAAGTATGCGGCTTGCTAAGCGGCTTTTCTGCGTCCTGAGGCTCTTTTGGCGCTGGCAATGGCTCATCAGTCTCGTCTGCGAAGCCCTCGACTTCAGGAACTGATCCTTGATCTTGATCTTGCTCTTCTAATGAGGGCCCGCCATCGAGTTCCCTCGTCCATGGCCGGGCAGGATGAGACAATCGTTCAGACTCGAGCTCCCTGTCAAGTTCTTCAGACTTGACTCTCCTTTCTCTTCGGCGGGAGACCTCTTCAACAAGAGCGCCTATCGGTAGCGGCTGGACGTCGCGGCCCTCGGCTCGGTCCTGTTCACCATCCTGCGTAATCGCAAGTAACGAAGGTTCTTTCACACCTTCGCTCACAATTGCCGACAAAGTCGAGAACAACAATTCCACCAACTTCGGATATCCATGATACATGTCGATGATGCCAAAGATCGAATCGACAACATCATCCAGGTACGGGATCAAGCCAGCCCCGGTGAGCTTTACCATCATCAAGAGAACTTGCGGCGGATATGGAGATGCGTCGAGCGCGTGTAGTTTCAGCCCAATGGCATTCACGAGATAGTCCACATTCTCGATGAGCATGGCGCGCGTGTCCGGGTAGTTGCAGCTCTTGGTAAGGATATTTAGACACGCCATGGCGTGATTCTGCAGTGCTGGGTTATTCGATGCCAGGAACTGGAGAACAGGGTACAGTGCATCGATCAACTCCGGCCGAAATTCCTCTCCGAGCTGCTGGGCCTGCAGTGCCACCGCTTCCAGGGCCAGGGCAGACAGCTGCCAATTGTGAGACTCGCTGGAAGGCGTGTCGTTCAGTATCTTCAGGGCAACGAAGTAAAGTTCCTCAATCATCGTAGAGCGCGACAGAAGTGGGGTTGATCCGTCGACTTGCAAGAATTCATCAATGTCTGGACGACTCGTCGAAGCAAGAAACCTCAGAGAGAGCCAAAATGGTGCGATGAGGCTCTCACCTGACGATTGATGAACTCTATTCATAATGAATCTCGTGATAGCGTCCGCGGAGTCTGTGTGATTCAATTTCACAATCATGGATTGCAGGTCTGCAAGGGTCTGCTGCTGGCTGCTATGGTGAAGCAGAACCGGCGGAAATGACTGTAAGGACCCCTGCTTCTCAAGTACAGCAACTTCCATCCCAGAACCCGGCGTAGAACTCAGCTGCTGCGGTATACCCTTGGTCGATTGGACAACGGCCATCACGCTGTCACTTAGACTGGCGGCCATATTACTCTCCAGGATGCCCGAGCTAACGTGCAGCTGAGACAACACTTGAAAGGTAGTCGAGATTTGTTTGATTGCTCTCTGTTTGAGAACTTCATCATTTCCCTGCATCGTTCTTCGGAAAGACATTGTCCATGTATGCAGTAGATCCTTGAGAATGTCGAGAACATGAGGGTAAACAGTAGCAAGATGCTGCAAAGAAGAGTATGCATTATTTCCCACATTTCTTTCGTCGACTTCAGAAAGCACAACCACTGTCTCCACCATAAGTGTTTGAGAGTCGCCCAGCGACTTATGGCAGTCCTGAATCACCATTACACATAGATCCAGGAGGGCGTCTCTGACTTGTTGCCGATCATGACGCCGTACCTGCACAACATTTGCAAGAGCAATTTTGATCTGACCAGCCGTTGCTTTCAGCCAGGTCTCGTCCAGAACCAGCCTGTCAGGAGACTCCAATCGATCAGCCTTAGATTGCCACTCAAAGGCTACATTATCGTTGAGCACTGAACGCAGGATGCGTGTCAAAAGCTTCAGTGCTCCTTCTAAAAGCCGAAAAGAGCGGCGAACTTGAGTTGATTGTTTCAGGACTTTGACCAAGGCAGAGACAGTCCGGGGCATGATGCTGGCCAAGACCACTCGGTCTGTGATGCGATCGAAGAGCATCTGCAGAGCTTCCATGGCGGCCCTCCCAATGTCATTGGAACTTCCCTCTGAGACTCCTTCCAAGAGCATATATACTGTCTGGTCGATAATTGTAGCAGTTCCGATCTCATGGAAGATCGTCTGTCTAGCCGTTGGACCCTCAAGCACCCGAAAAAGAGCCGCCATGCACTTGAAAATTGCACAAGTAAGCTCCTCAAGCTCAGCGCTGAGTGTTGCACCTTTTTGATTTTGGATTGGATTATTTCCAATCAAAAGGCTCAGTAGGATGAGAAGCTGTTTTCCCATCTCGGGTGACAGTCGCTGCCGCCATCCTTTCTCCACTAGGATCTCAGTTGACTTGATGGCGAGTTCGACGCAGCGAAGAGGGAGACGTTTCGCCTCGTTGAAGACCTGCGAAAGTGGAAAGAAGGCATATTCCGCAAGCTTCTCATCAAGAGCATCTTTTGAGCCAAGGGACCGGAGTACCTCATAAACCGCGTTCAGGGCCCGTTGTACGTCACTAGGCTGGCTTTGACCAGCCCGCAGGCGGAGCGCTACCGAGCTTAGCTCGACGCATGGTGGGCGCAGCTTCAAGAACCATCAGCGACGGAATTCCCAAACCAGGCACAGTACATGGGCACCAGTACCTTTCCGAAGGATTCTTGCCGCTGATTCTCCATAGTACTTAACTACGCTTTTAGTTCTTCACCCTAATTCCAGTACTTCACTTGGTCCTTCGACAGAACGCATTTTAGAGCCTCCAGTCACGCTGGAGATGCTAATGTCAGTCGAACTGCTGATATCAGGGCGAAGGCGGTGAGAGCAACGCGAGTCTGAAGCAGTGAACGAGGACGAATGCGAGTGCCTAGGGGCCCTAAGCTAAACCAGATCAGAATAAAGACACTCAGAGTGCGCTATACCAGATATGGATTAGCAACTATAACCAGACCAATACTGTATTTAGCCCGTAAGGCGCTCATGAATTGCCTGTATTGAACTTAGGTTACCGTAACGTATTGTCTCAATACGGAAGACTCATGCACGTGATGTATTTTCGCGTTTATCGTCACGTCACGTCGCGCGCGTCGCTCAAGCGGTGCCTGTTCGCTCAGCTGGTTTTGGTCATTGTCTGCCTGGACAATGTGGAGTTAAGTACGAGACAACATAAAGAGAGGCTTGCCTTGAATTGTGATAAACCGGCCTCTCGAGTTCCGCAACATTTTCTCTTTCCATGCTTTTGGCGCGCTCCGCAGCGCTGCGTCCATATCGAAGCTCCGCCCCGGCAACGCAATTTAGTCGCAAAGTACTAGCGGGACGATTGCCGCATTTGCACATACAGACATACAAACTACATTCTGCGTTTGGAATTGTTGGGCCACCAGCTGTTTCTCTCCAGTTCTCCACAAATTGTCACAGTCGAAGAATCATTGGGGGAAGCCGCCTGAGTGCATTCGCTATGGGACCGAAGCAAGCCACCCTAGGGTACGTGAGAGATCCCCAATTGACGCTTCGGTGGGTTGTCACATAAATTGACAGCCATCTACACGATGGCCTGCTAATCGCAATGTCACAAAGGCGGTTTTTTGGCTCCGGAGCCAGCCAAGATTCGACTAAAGAGGTCCCGAAGAGACAGACGAAACTGGCGTTTACGAAAGGAAACAACAAGGACAAGGCACCGTCCGAGGAGCCTGCGAAGGAAGACCCAGTGCAAGAAAATGGGAAAGATGTCGAGATGAATGGGGTATCGGATGGAAATGAGGATAGCAAACAATCGCCCTCCCCGAGTAAAGGAGTTAAGAGAGAGCAAAGTACGGAACCCGAAGAGGATTCGGATGTCCAGCCAGTGAACAAGAGGCGACGGAAAAGCCCGAAGAAAAGCCCTCCAGGATCTCCGGGAAAACGCTCGCTTGATGATCCTTCCAGCCCGAAAGCCATAGAGAAGGCATCCGGCGAGAAGACTCCAGTCGAAGAAGATGGTGATGAAGCTGCTGAAGATTTCGTCGTTAGTGACGATGAGGATGAAAAGCCCGAAGCGAAGAAAAAGGTGATGGAAAAGGTTCAGAAAACGCTCAAGAGCTCGGGTAAAGATCCCTACCCGGACTGGAAACCGGGAGAGCCAGTGCCCTATGCTGCGCTGTGCACAACATTCTCACTCATCGAAATGACTACGAAACGATTGGCCATCCTAGCCCACACGTCCCTGTTCCTGCAACAAGTCCTGCGGTTGACACCCGAAGACTTGCTGCCGACTGTGCAATTGATGGTCAATAAGCTAGCAGCGGACTATGCTGGTATCGAACTCGGTATCGGTGAATCATTGATCATGAAAGCCATCGGTGAAAGTACTGGCCGCAGCTTGGCCGTTATCAAATCAGATCAGAACGAGATTGGCGACCTGGGACTGGTTGCAGCCAAAAGCAGGATGAACCAGCCCACGATGTTCAAGCCGAAACCTCTGACTGTCAGAGGGGTACATGAGGGCCTCCTGAATATTGCCAAGATTCAAGGACATGGCGCACAGGAAAAGAAAATCAGTGGGATCAAGAAACTCCTCTCGGCAGCCGATGCCGCCATGGCAGGGAAGGGCTCGAAGGGCGTGGATATCACCAAGAACAAGGGCGGTGCAAGCGAGGCGAAGTACATTGTCCGGTTCTTGGAAGGGAAGCTGAGACTCGGTCTTGCTGAGAAGACCGTGCTCGTTGCCCTGGCACAAGCGATTGTGACTCACGAAGCGGCACTGAAGGGCAAGACACCCACGGCTGATGAACTAGCCGCAGGCGAGTCAATATTAAAGACGGTGTTCAGCGAGGTGCCTGCTTACGAGGTGATCATTCCGGCGGTGCTCAAGCACGGCATCACGAAACTCCGTGACGTGTGCAAGCTACAACCTGGTGTACCGATCAAACCAATGCTTGCTAAACCGACAAAGTCTATTACAGAAGTTCTCGACAGGTTCGAGGGCAAGGACTTCACGTGTGAATACAAATACGACGGTGAACGAGCTCAGATCCACTACGTTTCCCCGGAATCAGTCAAGCATTACCCAAGCGCTAAGGAAACTCTCCAAAAGGACACAAAGGGGCTGGCTGCCATTTTCTCTAGAAATTCGGAAGATTTGTCGAAGAAATACCCTGACGTTCTGGCTAAACTCGAGACGTGGATCAAGCCCGGCGTTCACAGCTTCGTGCTTGATTGCGAAACAGTTGCCTGGGATGTGCAAAATAAGAAAGTGCTTCCTTTCCAACAATTGATGACTCGCAAGCGCAAAGACGTTAAGGCAGAGGATGTCAAGGTGAAGGTGTGCGTGTTCGCATTTGACTTGCTGTTCCTGAATGGCGAGGTAAGAGCCTAACTCGGGACACCAAGCCGGGATTGATGCTAACAAGCAACAGCCAACTGTCCGAAAAACGCTACGCGAGCGACGACAGCTTCTCCACGAGTCGTTCCAACCTGTTGAAGGCGAGTTTGCCTTTGCGCAATATGGCAATACAAACGATCTGGAGGAAATCCAGACGCTGTTGGAAGAAAGCGTCAAGGCGTCCTGTGAGGGGCTGATGGTGAAGATGCTGGACACAGAAGAAAGCGGCTACGAGCCGAGCAAACGAAGCCGGAACTGGTTGAAGGTACTGACCCCAAACATCCATGAGCTGACAGCTTCGAAGCTGATCGAAACCGCAGGTCAAGAAAGACTACCTAGCAGGGCTAGGCGACTCGCTCGACCTGGTTGTCCTAGGTGCGTACTACGGTCGCGGTAAACGCACATCCGTATACGGCGCCTTCCTTCTCGCTGCCTACAACAGCAGCACTGAGACGTTTGAAACAATCTGCAACATCGGCACGGGCTTCTCGGATGCCCTTCTGGAAGAACTGCACAAAACACTATCCCCGCTCGCTATCGACAAACCGAAGCCATTCTACCTGCACTCTTCCGTACCCAAGGACCAGCCCGACGTCTGGTTTGAGCCGAAGCTTGTATGGGAGGTCAAGGCGGCAGACCTCACGCTCAGCCCCCGCTACAAGGCGGCTGCGGATGAGATTGGGGACACAGGTAAGGGCATCTCGCTGCGCTTCCCACGGTATATCCGGGCGCGTGAAGACAAGAAGCCCGAGAAAGCGACAACAACGCGGGCAGTGGCGGAGATGTATCGGAAGCAGGAGAGTGTGGCCAAGGAGAATGCTGCCAAGGGCGGTGTTGATGATGATTGGGAATATTAGCCCTAGTTTCTTTTGAAACCATTTGTAAATTATCAAGAGAATCGGTCGAATTTTTGAGATGGATAGTATCCCGTCGCTAAGTAAAACCCTCACATCACCGCCATGCCAATTTCCTTGCATTTGTACCCCTTCATGAATCCCCGTTAACAAAAGAAAGTACACACCGCAGACGCCAACCAAAGCACCGTCCATGTAGATGTTTGTACAGGAAACAAGGAAAATAATAAAAGAAACATACAACTCAAGTTGAGAAAAAGAAGAAATTAGATCACTCTTCATACTTTCTCTTCACCCCTGTCCCATTCATCGCCGCGGTTGGTGGACGATGGTGCCTCGAATGATACGCCGCATGAGAAGATGACGATGATGATGGTGGCGGGTGTGTCGCATACGTGGATGGTGGTTGACCCGCTTGCTCTGCCTGCCGCTTCTTCCACGCAGCCTTGATAGCCGGCGCAGCACGAATGAGGTCTTCCTCCGTGACGCGGTCGCGGATGGATTCGAGGACCTTCTCAACGGTGCTAATGTGGTTTGCGTCTGGCTTGTCGTCTCGTAGACGCAGGAAGCGCCACCGCCCTTCGTTGTCCTGATAGCACTCGACGACGGTGTCGTCGAGGGGCACCTGCATGGCCTTAAGCTTCTCCCATTCCTCCGGCGTGAGGTACATCTCGCCAAAGGGGCGATATTCGCCGCCGTTATGCACGACAAAGAGATGGCAGATGGGCTGCGCGTCGTAGTCCGGGTACGGCTGGACGATTCCTTCTGCCTCGTCGTCCGTGTCGGGTTCTAGCATGGGGAACTCCAGGCGCATGCGGAAGTCGATCGTGTTTTCCTCCGGCGGTTTCCATTTGAGAATGTGCTCATCCGTGCCAATCTTGTACGGCGTACTGCGGCAAGTGAAAATAAGGCCATCGTTGCCGTGGATCTTTTTCACTTTCGGGATGATATCCTTGAACATCATCTCAATGCCGTAGCTGAACTGCGTCGACTTGTCCTCCACCACGAACGGTCGGTGCTGCTTCTCCTCCGGGAATCGTTCATACATGGCTTTGTACGGCTTAAGCACTTTTTCCTTGAAGTACGCCAATCGCTTGTCGAGCGTGCGGTGCATCAGGCTCTGCCCGTCCAGAACCATGCAGTCAAACACTAGATACTTCAATTGCGTTGTGCCGTCCTCGTACGTGTCGTTGACCAACTCGCCGTCCAGCAAGGTGTCCACGTGAAACTCGCGAAATGTTTCGTCCCCCGGTACGGGAAAATGGAGCCCCGGCACGTAGCGATAGTCATTTTTGCGATCGATCAGGTAGTGCACCTCTGGCGTGTCGGAGTCTGGGTCGCCGCGCGCAAAGTACATCAAACAGCGCACTCCATCAGTTTTTTCGCATACAAAGTAATCCTCCTTCTGCAACTCGATCAGATGTCGCGCCGCGAAGCTGACCGGCTGCGCGCCGGGGAAGCCCAAGCTATTGCGCCCAAGTAGTTGTGCAACCTCCCTCCGGAATTGGTCCGCCAGGGCCGGCTCGGCCTTAATCCCTATTGCGTCGAGATCGGGGACGTGGCTGACCATTGCGACAACGGTTCCGAGGGGTTTGACACCATAAATCAGGAATTTGCGCGAGAGCGTTGATCTGGGATTCAGTATAGTAAGGTCGACTGCGACAGCCCGCGAAGACAACGGTCGCAGCCGCCCGGTTGAAGCCGTTGGACGAGGTGAATCGGAAGGCTATGTCCAAAAAGAACGGACGGTATATGGGAGCGGACTCGCTTTCAGTTCATTGGGAAAGTAATCGCAAGAGAAATGCTATAGGAACAGAACACAAAAGCTGCCTTTTGATCGAGTCCCTGATATTGTCTGCCTCAGGCATCAAACTTCACCAACCGGCCAAACTTACTTCTGCATTAGGAAATTACCTTGTGTATTTAAGATTTTCATTGTCTCTAGAGCTGAAAAAACCTGAACGACGGAGCCGATCCTTAAATCATAGATTCCAGACTATAACGCTCCTTTCTATGATGAAGAACAATAGATGCATGATGTTAGATGATGACCGTAACAACGATACAGTTCATATCCTGGGTATCATGAAGCCCTGACCGTCACCAAACCCAAAGCAGAACGCCGCCATAAAACGCAAGCCCGATATGTAATATACAAGAACGTGCAACTGAAGTATTCCAAAGTCATCTTCTTGTTACGATGTCGCAGCCACTGCAGTCTTGACAGCGGTAGGTGTTCCCGCGGAACGGTTAGCGTTCGAGGAGACACCACCTTTCTTAGCTGCATCCCCTGAAGCATCCGGCAATGTCGATGCCGGTCCTGTCGGGGTGTCCAACTGTAGGAGAGGATTATCCGCATTTCCGTCCGACTCTCCAGTTGAGAATAAGCCGCCACCCCGCGGTCCGCCCAGGACGTTCGAAAGCATCTCCTTCATCCGGACGTACTGATACTTCTTGCGGGTGGGGATGAGGGTATGCGTAACCAAAGGTTGTGGACGAGAGCGGGAAATGGCCGCCATAACAGCGTCGCGTTCCTCATCCGAGTCTACGGGTCCGCTGGGTTCGAGGTCATCTTGAAGCGGTGCGTTGGCATCAATTGCAGCTTCTATAAGACATCTGTCAGTAACCAACACAAATGAGTAAAAATCCAAATGAACCATACTTTGCTGCCGGGCTTGATTCTTCTTCTGATATGCCTGGAGCAGCATATCATATGGCAACGATCGCCCGGGGACGGCTCTCTTTGCCCCCATCGAATGGCTCTTGCAGGTAAGCGATCGCGCGCACTGCGTGCCATTCGGCAGCATAACACCACATTGCTTCTCGACATCGACCGGACCCTTTGGCTTGGGAACCTTAGGTTTGGGCTCGTCCTTCTTTTTCTTTTTCTTAGGCTCCTTGCTGTCCTTGTCATCCTCCTCACCAGCCTTGCGCTTCTTGCTCTTTTTCGGGCCATCGCCGTCTGTCACGGCGTTCTTTTTGGCGCTCTTCTGACTTCCGACTCCATCCTCATTTTCTTTATCGTCATCATCCCCGTCCGCCAACTTCTCCTTGGCCTGATTCTTCGCATCACGAGCTTCCTTCTTCTTCCGGGCTTTCTCCTGCTTCGCTCGCAAACATCCCCGGATATGTTCTGCCGCTGTTTGTTTCAACACCGGCCGTTTACAATGCTTACAAACCACCGTTTCCAGCTCTTCCTCTCGGGGGTTCCCAGAGGGAAACGCGGCCATGGTTTTCTCGTCTAACTGCGGAAGTACAGGCGAGTCGTCCGGGGAACCGGGTGCGTCAATATCATTATTCTCTGATAATCGGAAGGCCGTTAGCATTCATTATCTGCTCATGTGATTTGAAGCCACGCTGCTTCCATACCATCAGTCTTCACGCCATTTACGCCTTCTTTCCTAACGATCTTAATCTTTCCAGGTTTGAGGTCTCGTTCTGAAAACTTGTAACCCGATGCTTCGACAAGGCCACTCCCGGATGCTTCTCACAGTATATCGTCAGCAACAGCTTGCGTGAAGATCAATGAAGGAGTGCAACGGAGGTAAAGCATACCCCGTCCAGCGGTGGTTCCGTTGGTGGCCATTTTGTCATCTCACAACCCAAAATCTCCTATGACGGAAAATAATGAACAGTGCTAAGTACTGTGAAGGCCACGTAAATAAGGCACACCCCGGATGCCTTGTCCAAGCCGATCCCAAGATCACGAGATTACGGGGTGTCTGGAAGTGGAGTTTTTTGTCACCTTGTTTGCGGTGGACACGGCTGGGGTCGGAACGTTGGGTAGAAGATCACGTGATTGACATTTTAACAAAGACCACCCAGCAGCCAACGAGGAATCCGATAGTACTGAACATTGCAATTGAAGATGCTGAATATTCTACAGTAGAAAGGGTATATCACAACTATATTACATATTCCTGAATCATAATTCATGGCCGATATCGTGAAAAACAGACACTGCTGTTTGTCCCACCAAAGCCAAAGCTGTTGGAGAGCGCTACATCAATTCGACGCTCCTGCGCAGCATTCGCCGCATAATTGCAATCAAATTCCGGGCTGAGTCTGTCCAGGTTTATTGTCGGCGGCATGATGTTCTACGTCTGTGAGCATTTTTTCCGAAAAAGGGTGACTGGGATAATTGAGAGAGGACTTACATGGTGAATGGCAAGAATAGAAAAGATGGCCTCAATAGCACCTGCACCTCCTAGTAAATGTCCTACGGCGCCTTTTGTGCTGCTCACATTGATCTGCGCGGCGCTCTGTTTCCCTCCATTGCCGAGAAGGAGCGTCTTGATGGCGGCGTTTTCTGCCGCGTCGCCAATGACAGTGGATGTTGCATGGGCATTGACGTAGTCCACCTCAGCAGGAGAGAAGTTGGCGTGTTTAAGGGCCCTCCTCATCGCGGAGAGGGCACCTTCGCCGTTTTCCTTGGGTGCGGTAAGATGATGTGCGTCGGCGGAAGTACCGTAGCCTTTGAACTCGGCGTAGATACGTGCACCTCTGGCTTTGGCATGTTCCAGTTCCTGATTGATCAGCACGATTGTTTCGACAAGAAAAAGGATAATTTGTACCTCGAGAACAAGAACTGCTGCGCCCTCTCCAATCACAAATCCCTGGCGATCGGCATCGAATGGTCGTGACGCCTTCGATGGTGCATCATTGTAGCCTGTCGCAAGGCTCCGTGCGCGCGCGAATCCCGCCATTGCTAGCGGATGGATACAGGATTCTCCGCCGCCAGCGACCATAACATTTGCATCGCCGCATGCGATAAACCTCGCGGCGTCGCCAATTGAATGTGCTCCTGTTGTGCAGGCCGTCGTGACGGCATGGTTCGGGCCCTAGGTAGTTCTTAGCATAAGTACACTTTGGAACACGGCATAGAGAACCCTACTGTAAAGCCGTACTTCATCGAGATGTGGCCCGCACCGAGGTTGATCAATAGCTTTGGTACGAATAGCGGTGAGATCTTCCGATATCCCTGGAGAGCGAATCAGCCCTGCCGTTGAACCGAGGAAACTACGAATTTCCTGCACTTTTTGTTCGAATCCTAACGAGGAATCATAGAGCTCATCGAGATTCCCAATCCCGGATCCCAGACAGACTCCCTACCCCCATCTTAGCCTCTGCCCGAAAGCAACATTCAACCAACAACATACAGTCTCTTCTCTCTGCTCCGGAGCCGTGGGTTTCCACTCGGCATCTTCCAGAGCTTCTTCAGCGGCGGCCATAGCATACTGAGAAAACTTTGCCATTTTCCGTTCCTCCTACAAGAAAGAAAATGGACAGCCAGTCAATCATTCCGCTCTCAATGAAGTTCCCTATACTTCTGCTACTGCAAAGAGTAAAACTTGCATCTCGACTCAACCAATCCGCCGCTCGCCAGCCGCCTTCCGAGCGAGGGCCTTCCGGTACCACCGCAGCAACATGGCATGGTTGTTCTCGGACCTGCGGTAGGCGGTCAAGGATGTTCACGATTCCGCAATGGCCATCGAGGAGACGGGACCAGGTGCGACGAATCCCTAAAATGGCAAAGCTATGGCTTCAGCAAACACTGCTCTCATCCGATCTCCAATATCAAGACGGTCTAAATGGGGGAAGAGGAAGCTATAGCTGTACCAACACCCAATGGCGTCACCGCACCCAGGCCAGTCACAACGACGCGCCGCAGAGACATGGCATTGTGTGATCCGCAGTGGATTCACGGACCAGGAAGAAACCAACAAGGACGAGCTGTCAAAGGGAAGGATTCAAACCGTTCTTCTCTGGTTCGGACCTCGGCCGAACCTCTAGCAACCCTTCGATGAAGACCATCAAAGTCGATCCGGAAAGGAAAGTCACGGCGATTCGGCTCAGTTATGTCAGCACTGTTGCTGATGTCATTGGGTGGTTGGCACTTCCCCTTTGGGAGATCGTGGCATAATTCCTGCTGCAAACGGCAAAATTAACGTAAAACTTCCCTTCGAGGTAAAAACGTAAAGAAACGTGGGGACGGAGAAAACAGCGATCAGACCCTCATCAAGGAAAAAATAGATGCACTTTGCACCAATCATACAAGAGAAATAACCATACAGATGATAATAGATCCATTCAGTAGGGCTCCCAGGACGGATGCAGGCTCCATGATATATCATCAGTTCTCTGCTCTTCGTTCTTTTCATGAACGCCTCAAATCAAAGTTCATAGATTAGGTTGCAAAGCTGACATCATGATCCGTCTATTAAGAGCACTCTTGCTGCTCAATTTGGGCATCGCTACTGTCGCCCATTCACATCAAGAGCATGAAGAAACGGTCCCAGAGGATAAACGGCAAGAGTTGCTGGCCAAATGGGAGCAAGAGGTATGCATCGGAAAATTCTTCTCTTCATTTTTTTGCGAAGTTCAGCCGCTTATCATGCTTTCTGCAACCAGTGGAGTTTCTCCGGCATCTCAACTTTTGCACATATGCGCAGTGTCAAGTGTTTGATAGAGCCAGAAGAGCGATATGACATTGCCGTGGTTGGGGCACCATTCGATACGGCAGTTACTTATAGGCCTGGTATATCTCCAAAAACTTCCTTGCAAAAAAAGGCAGATGCCTATAACAATGACATGAGCTAACTATCTATATAGGAGCCCGTTTCGGCCCTCGTGCCATCCGTGCTGCAAGTGCTAGGCAGCTGCCCGGCAGCAGCTACAATGCGCGTGCAGCAATTAATCCGTATCTATCATGGGCCAAGCTGGTGGATTGCGGCGACATCCCCATCACGCCATTTGACAACGCCCTGGCAGAAAGGCAAATGTACGACGCCTTTCTGGAGCTGTTGAGTCGTCCCGCAGCCACCGACCCCGAGAAGCTCGGAAACAAGAATAGCATCGGCGCAGGAAAGCCGAAACTAGTCACGCTGGGCGGAGATCACAGCATCGCCCTGCCTGCCCTGCGCGCTTTGTACAAGATCTACGGCAAACCTATCACGGTGCTGCACTTTGATGCTCACCTCGACACGTGGAATCCAGTGCGGTATACGTCGTACTGGCTCAGTGAGCAATCCAAGTTCAATCATGGCAGTTTCTTCCATCTCGCCAGCACGGAGGGATTGATCTCCAATACAACATCGGCACACGCAGGTCTTCGTACTCGGCTCACTGGTGCCACGGATAGCGACTACACAAACCCTGGCCCCGAGCAGGGCTTCATCCGCATTCACGCAGATGACATTGATGATCTTGGGCCACAGGGCATCGTGGATGTTTTGCTTAATCGTATCGGCCTTGACCCTGAACAGCCTGTCTATCTCTCTGTCGACATCGATGTCATCGATCCCGGTCTCGCCCCCGGAACCGGCACTCCGGAGCCTGGTGGCTGGACGACCCGAGAGATGATCCGCATTTTGCGCGGCCTTGAGAAACTCAACCTTGTCGGTGCGGATATCGTAGAGGTGAGCCCGAGCTACGATAACACGGGCGAAACCACCGCTTTGGCTGCGGCGCAGGTTGCATTCGAGATTATCACTAGCATGGTCAAGGCCGGGGTGAAGGAAGATCTGGGAGGCTGGTATGGTCGAAAAGATGGGTCCGCTGAGAAGATTAAGGATGAACTGTAAATAATCATAGGAGACGCCGAACATGCCACGATGACTTACTAGGGAATGAATTCTCTCTCCCCATATTCACCTGCTCGTACTGGAGGACCCTGTAGCCGGACAGAAGTTAAAACAAGAGATGCAGGCCACAAGGTCTGGGGCGGGAAATGGAAGCGAGCAAACGGACAGGTAGAAGAGCAGTAAGGGGCTTCAACAGAAGTGCTTTTCTCATCGTCCATAAACTAGGGATATTGCTGCATAAGGGCAACTACTTGCTTTCTCAATCATGAATTGAATTGGCATACGTCAGAATGCGACAACGGGAGAATAACAGAAAATGAACACCATGAAAACAGCCAAGATCTGGACGCCTGCGAATTTGTAATATAACGCCGATAAATATAGGACGCATAACAGACAGCAACGACAACGACAGTGGGAAAGAAAAGGAAGACAAAGGAAAAGGAGAAAACATAGGTCTTTGATCATTTCGGGCGGGCATGGTTCGCGTCGATGGCATCGTGACAATGCTCAAATGGATAATCCATAGCCAGTCTCGGGGGAGTCGGGAAACATGGAGGTTCGTGCAAGGGGACGGCATGAAGGAGATGGAGCGAAGGGCGTCCCCGGTGAAAAGGATATCCAACGCGATCCAGCACATAATTATCGATCTTCAGCTCGAAATTGTCCGAGATCGATACACAGCCCTGCCGGAGACAAAGTAATTGGGAGAACAAAGACCTTGATAATGGGAATGGTCTAGAATCCAAATAATCTAAGCCGAATCCGTCCAGCTACATCGGCCATGTCGTCGGTAAAGCAAATCTACAGCAGCACACACCGTCGGCTCTTCTTCACGGGCGGTTCGAGAGCCGCAACGATCGCCTATTATCCGTCAGCGAATCCGTCTCTTCAACAGCCAGCGCGCCCAGAGTAATGCCGTACCTCGTCAAAGACATCTTTCAGCTTGTATTGTGTCAAGGCAGAGCACTCGACATATTTCACGGCGCCCAACTCCTTCGCCATCCGATCGCCATCTTCCTTCCGAATCGGCTGCATCTTCTGTTTGGCAAGCTTCTCTCGCACGACCGGGTCATCCCGCAAATCGGTTTGCGTGCCAACAATCAGGCAGGGCACACCGGGGCAGTGATGGTGCACCTCAGGGAACCACTTCTCCCGAACGTTTTCGAAGGACGCTGGCGAAGTGACGGAGAAGCACACCAGGAATACATCTGTCTGGGGGTATGACAACGGGCGTAGACGATCATAATCTTCTTGTCCGGCCGTATCGAACAGTCCGAGAGTGTATGGCTCATCGCCGATCCTAGCTCAGTTAGCAAATCACCGTAAATTTCCCATGACGCCTAACAGGCACACTTACATGACCGTCACGGCATAATTGTCGAAGACCGTGGGGACATATTCCGATGGGAACTTATTCGTCGTGTAGGATATCAATAGACATGTCTTGCCCACCGCACCGTCCCCAACCACCACGCACCTGGCGGCGATTAGCTGATCCCGTTCGCCATCGATGTTGACGAGTATAGCACGTACTTGATCGTGGCAACAACCATTTTGAAAGTCTCCTTTCACGCACCCAAACTCCACACAGACGAGATCGAAACCTGGGAGGTGTTCGACGATCCGAGACAGGGAGGTGCCTCGTACGGGAAGGGAGGTTCGCTGCGCAGTGCGGAAGTCACGCGATGCGAAAATTCGAGTTCTATTCTTTTTATCCTCCTTTTTTTTTTTTTTTTTTTTATCTCGATGAACGGGTGGTATGCGTCAAGCCAGGATGGTTTGGAAAAGCGAGGGGGGAGAGGAAGCCAAATGTTGCAGTTAGACAGTTAGACAGGGTTGTGGGGGGCTGGACCGGCGGAGGATTGTCTGGAACGACGCCTTGAGTGTTTTGGGTTTCCGACCGCTGGCCGCGTTGAAATTAGGAGGGAGCGGATAAAATCGACAAGATACCCTCTGATAGGGTGTTTGACTAAGAGCCTGGATTAGTTCATCCTCGCTTGAAATTTTCAAATTATTTTTCCCACTCTCCCTCTTCCGGATGGTGGATTCGGAACAGGGAGATTTCAAGGGGGTGTGCAAAAAGGGGGATTCAGGGAGGGGGCATGAAAAGGGCGGGGAGGATGAATCTTGTATCAGTTGTCGGGGAGAAAGCGACGTACACAGAACTTCAGGCCAAAGCCCGCAGATAAACCGAGGCGATTGTTGGGAAAGACGTCAGGAACTGAGTGCGTGGAAAGAAACTCGGGAAGAAGCGCAGCACGAGGTTTATCTCAGCGTGAATATGGATATTGCGCGTTGGGTCAAAGCTGGAAAAAGGCGGACTCTCGGGTTTTCTTCGAAGGATAGCCGTGGTCATGCCCCTTCACAGGTTCGGAAGAAGAGCTAAGGAGGTGTTGGAGCAGCGCTAGCGTGCTTACGTAACCCCACGTGGGATTGCCAGTGGAAAATCCATTTTCCGACAGAGGTGGTAACGATACTGTACTGTACTCGTAATCTTCTTGAAAGTGTCCACGATCTGAACGGGGGTGGCAATATCATATTTGCCACATATATGGAACTAGTTATTGAGGTGTAGAAAATTGGCAAGATGAGGAACACAGTGTGAGGCTGATCGAAATCAATATTACAAATTCCGCAGTGAACACTCTCAAGAAGAGGCCGAGGAGCATGGACACCGAAGTGAAAAATTCTCAAGCACCGCCCCCCATTCTACACGAGTGAAACAAGTCATTACGGTACGTATAATTACATTCCATACCTTCTATGGTCACACTCCCCGACGAGCAGCGATCGAACATGTCCACGTGACCTGGGTTTCTTTCTGTTTCCCGCCAATCAAATCTCCGCGATGGGGGAGATTCTCCCATTCGGTTGAGACGTTGCGGGAAAATCGAGTTTCATTCATCGTCAACCAGCCTCTGCCTCTTAAGGAGTGCACTTGTCAAGCGGAGACCAGATCGGCCAGGCGCAAAAAGTTATTTTTTTTTTTCCTAACTTCTTTTTCCTGCAAAAGTTAAAATCCCTATCATATTTCACTACCGATCTGATCACTATGGAAGCCGAGAGCCAATCTATCCATACACACTCGTTGGTTCTCCGTGCCAGCACTTGGCAAAGGAGTGGCTGCGGAGGATCGCCGCCAATCACCTCACTATTCACATGTCTCAGGATCAATAGCAACGAGCAGTCATCGTGATGATCTGAGTGACGTGTTGTGATTCGATCGCTCCGACCCCATTTGCTCATTCTTGAGACAATATTGGCACACTGATGCACAGGAATATGAAGGGTTCGGTGAAGAGAAGATGCAGTGATAACAGAGAGATATTGCAGATGCTTTCAATGCTAGCTCATGAACAAATTCATTTTTCTCGTAACTCATGAATCTCTATCTATGGGATCGTATATCATGAATTCGTGATGCATGCCCGAAATGGTGACAAATGTGGAATGTTTCGTCTCGTAATCCGGCGGATATCATTGGTGGTGGCTCTCCGTCATCAATCTCCGTTTAGTTGCCGTACCCATCTACTTTTCCATCAACAAAATGCACTCCAAAGTAGAGCTTGAAGAATGATATACGCACCTTGTCCAAGCGGTAGTTTCGCATGGTCAACCCCAAGGGAATCAACGGTAATGACACTGAGACAGCAAGGACCAAGAGGTTGTTCATCGTTTCCTGATACGCGCGATTGATGGCGAGCCGCGTTGGTGACCCCATCGGATACGAGAGTGCCTTGGTCAGGCTGCCGAAGATCTCTTCAGCCTCCCCCTGAGTGTCTGCTGGCAAATACATTCGCAGCTTGCGAGGCACTTGGTGCGTCCAGATTGCTCCTGAAATGGCGGCGCCCACTGCGCCGCCCAACTCGAGCGACGTGAGGAACATGGCTGTGGCGGCTGCGACATCTTGATGTTTGGCAGAGGCCTGTACGCCTAACTGGACAGGCACATTAATCAACCCTCCGCCGATGCCGACTAGGATCTGCGTGCTCAGAATTTGGAAAGCGGAGCTTCCTTCCTGGCGGTACAGTAGCATAGCGAATAGCCCTGATATGTATATCAAGCATCCTGTTATCACATAAACGCGATATCGTCGCGTGTATTTTATCAGGATGGAAACAGAGAATGCAGCAATGGTGGATGTAAATGCGAATGTCTGCGTCACACGGCCTGCGCTAGCAACATCATAGCTTTGTACAACCTGCAGATATGAGTACAGATAGGGCTGAACTGAAAAGTAGAACGCCACTATCACACAGTTAGTTGTCTCTTGCACCAAGCATCGGTGATAACGTACTGAAGTAAAAAAAGGCAAGGGCACATCCCGCCAGGGCCGTGCGTTCTGTAAGGATGCGCAGCGAAAAAAGGGGCTTCGGCGCAAGCCGCTTCGATGACTCCCAAAAAGGAAACAACACCAGGCAGACGCATCCGAGCACGATAGCAGCAACAATGCTGCCATTGTTCCAACCATTCTTGGACTTCGCCACCAATGTCATCGGGATGAGCAGCAGTGCCACGCCTGCGGACAGGAGAAGCAGTCCAAACATGTCGAGGTCGATGCAGGCATCACGGATAACCTCCCAAACTGATGAGGGAACTCTTTGCTTCTTAGAACCGATCAAGTGTAGTCTTCGCGCTTTTCGCTGGTTAAACAGCAGTGAAAGAGCGAGGGGAAGGAAAGCTGTCGGCAGGGCAATTGCCCACATGCCGTAGCCCCAACGCCACGACAAGTGCGCGAGGACTGCGTCAGCGATGGTTGGGCCGAGCCATACAGTGGCTAGGAAAGGTAATTCTGGCAGCATGGCAAACATGGCACGGTTAAGTAAGTCACTACTATCGGCAATAAAAACTTGTTGTAGGATCTGCAGTCCCGTCGAGCCTGCAGAGTAGAAGATCTGGGCAGATGCATAGGTTTGGACGTTGTTTGATGCCGCCATCTGAATATACCCGATCACGTAAATGACGATGCTGAGGCAAAAAGCCTCAAACCGGCCAAAGACATCCGCTACTTTGGCCATAGGCGGTTTGATCACAGCTGCGACAAGTGAGTACCTATAATAAGACAAACGAGAACGAGAAATTTGGAAGAGCGCTTACCGTTGACGACATTCTGCACGACAAGTACAGTTGAAATGAGTGAATGTTGACTGAACGCACTTGTTGCATATGGCGCGAGAGAAGCGACAGTTTGGCTCTCTAGTGACGTGCAAAATGCCATCAAAAAGATCCTGTACAACCAGTTAACCGCTGACTCGGGGAGCCGGCAACAATATACTCACCCCAAGTACGCTACTGTCAAGGATCTTCGAGTCCATGTTAAACTAACGGCTTCGATCATGCGCACTCCATCCTGGACCTCTCCATCCGAGGACGAAAAGTTGTCGTCATCTTCTGCGCCCGGAGGACCATCATGCTCCGATACCGTCGAGTACAGTAGTTGGTCATCTTCTCGATCTCCCATCTCCCTGTCACTATGCACAGTTCCATACGAACGATTGGAAGACGATGCGCCCAGTAGTGTCATGCCTATCGGGGATAACCGGCTCAATTCGCCCCCGTGTACCACCCGCCGGGAGTTTGGTTTTATCGGAGCCTATAAATCTGCAAAATCGCTATCCAAGTCTATCCATGCGTTGTGATGCGATCCGGTACAGACGATCAAGGGGAGATGTGCGTGACAAATGACCGTGGCGCGAAGGATTCGGCTGAAAGTCACAGGGCTAAGTACTCGCGCTTTGGAGAATCTTTGCAGGCAGCCAGCGCACTGCGATCTCCACACGAGCGGGGAAAGGATACAGCAACGAGGAAGAAATGGGTTCCAGAGAAGACGATGTGAAGGGCTATAAGTACAAGTACAAGTGCATCGGACAGAACAATGTGAACACGAAGGACGAAATTCACGTTGCCTTGCTCATGGCCTGTTCTCGGAGAGGCGGCGCTGACTAGTGAAGGATTATCATGCCGTTCATTCAATGGTTTCCGCTAGTCCACCAGGCTTTAGTTTTCTATTGGACCATATCACACGCTAAATCTTAGTGTCCACGGAGCAAAGATCTCACCAGCCAATGGCGATGCACCACGATCATCTGATAAGATTTCAGGTGACCAAGATTAGATTTCGAAGTCACCAGACGCCCGAGAACAGGCTCAAACGCGGTAACCGAGTGCTTTTATGCACACCCCCCTAGTTACTCTTGCCCTGTGTTCCGTACAGGTACTCCATTAGTAATTACAGCTCAGACTCGTCGTTGGCAACGCATGTGCCGATGCCCAGTATGGATAACTTTTTAGCGTACAAGACGATGCATTCCATCACTTCGTCTCAATGATTAAGTGCCGAAAGTCCACCACGAGCTCCCCCGGCTTATCAGATGGCTTGGCCGCATATGGACCAACCCAGAGCTCCACGCCATCTTCTTGCTCAAACGCCCAGGTCACCTCGCGAATGGGTACTCGAGAGATGCCTTCGACGAGATAGATCCACAGACTGCCACCTGACTCCCGGCACACCTCGATCGTGGCTGCGTTTCCGCCTGACGGCACGGGCAAGAGACTCCAATCTGACCAGCGGTCCTTGGTGACGGTGCTAACGTTCGGTCTGCCTTCTAAGAATTCAATTCCCGTTTTGATCCACTTCTTCTCCTTCCAACCGGCCGATTGAAGGACCAAAATCAGACCACCTTGGTCGTAGCGCTCCTTCCAGGGCGCGGTCACAGACACACGGGCCCGCTTGAAGGAGGATAGAGGGATGGATCGATACAGAATGGGAGCATTGAATCGATGAGTGGACGGCGGCTTCTCCCAAATATCTGTGGAAGGACTCGCCTTGATCGAGAAATCGACATTAATGGCCTCGTCAGGCGGCACCGGCTGGTCGGTGTTGACAAAAGTGTAGGTCATGATGAAACAGAAGACTGACCACCAACAGGCGAGGTAACGATAGACATGCAAGAAAGTCAAAAACCCCTCAAGACGATCGGTGCTATTTCTTGAGGCGTCGAGAACTTCCAACTTCCCCGCGGTTCAGATGCTTACCTTATGCGGGGCACTATTACAACACGGAGTTGTCCGACGTGGGTCCCGAAAAGCTTTCTTAGCTTAAGATGATGTGCAATGATGTGCACCTTGCTTCTTGAGGTAATGAGCTTTGCCGTTGACAAGCCACTGCGATACAGCCGATTGCTCAATTTTCGTGCATGATCCAGAGATCGGGAAGAACCCGTCCACTTCCCTTGGCATTATCCCAGTCAAGCTTCGCCGTAATCGTGATCTCCGACAGTTCCCGAAGCCCGTGGGACCGTGGCGCAATGGATGACGAGGCGAAAACGGGCCCATTCAAGCCTACGGTTCTATCCGAAGACGGGTTGCGGAGCGGAGCCCGGCAAGCGAAGGCCGTGACCGGCGAGTACGGCAAATATCCTTGGGATCATTACGAGTACTTACCTCTTTTAGGATAGCATGCCAAGTACGCCAAGAGGTATTGCGCTCATCCATGAAACCATACTCTGCCTATTTGGATAAGCACTCATGCGCCAAGAGGTACTGCAATCATCCCGCGGTTGTTGATCTGATTTAATCCGCTGCAAATACCCGGACTCCTCCTCTGGCCTTCTGTCCGAGTATTTAGCATCTGTATTGCCCGGTCGCGTTGCTTTGGAAGGCCACTTATGGCCTGAACACCAAATCGAAGATCCAATTGTGCGGAAACCCTTCCCGTCAATTGTGACTCCTCCACATTCGATATGACGGACACCAAACCTTCCGAGAATAGCCAGCCAGAGAGGGAAAGCACGCGCAACCAAGCTGAAGAACCTACCCAATCCGAACCAGAACCGGATGAGTATCACAGTTGCCAAAGTGATGCTGGGGAAGGAAATTCCAATGGAATACAATGGCTAGCACCACCGCCCCCGGCGAACTTCCAGACTCTAGAGGAAGCGCAAACTTATGTCAGAGATTGGGCCAAGTCCCGTCGGTATGCGGTCGTTACCGCGCAGGTTAAACGGGATAAGAATGAGCAGAAGAAGGCTGTCTATATGATCTGCGATCGAGGAAGAAAACGACGTTCAAGTCGTAATGAAGCTACACCTCGCAAACGCCTGAAGACAGGCTCCCGAAAGATCGGATGCCCTTTTCGGATAGCACTCCTACTTGAAAGGTCTTCCAAGCGCTGGAAAGTGAAGATTTCTTGCCCTGATCACAATCATCCAGCGACGCTGGATAGCGTTCGTCGTCAAAATCGCATAGAAGCACTGGACAAGGTTGAAGACCAAATTCAAGAACACCTTCTTTCCGGCCGTTCAGCTTCTGAATCCTTGGCCATTTTGCGCGATGAATTGGAGGGGAAAGTTACTCTCCGTGATCTCCACAATCGCCGCGCAAAGATCCGACGAAAGCTACGCCAAGGTCAAGATCACCTATCCCTTCAGTCAGTAGGCACAACGGAAGCCAGAACCCGTCGTGCTCAGGGCCAAGGTCAGCGCGGGCGGATGCAGCGTGCTAGTAAACAACAACCGGAACCGACTGGTCAGCAGGTTGCGGTCGCAGACGCTGCGCCAGGACAACTCCGCCGCCGCGGCCGTCCCAAGCGGGATGCCCTTGGGTCAGAAAGTACCACCCAAGAGTTGTCGGGAGGATTGTTTATGCAGTTCCGGATCAACACGGCCTGATTACATAGTATGTACATACACTTCCGAGCTGGTCTCAAATACGTGCCTAATTACTTGGGCGATCCCATTTCAGTGATGTAGTCTTCTCAATATGTACTTGGAATGTACGGCCAATTGACGAGGCAATCGGCATGACCTGATCACGGCAGTAGTGCAGCGCACAATCGGCTCCGTGGTCTCCTCGTATGTGAAAAGTTATCACAACGCATCGCCATACTTCTAATGATCTGGTGGGAGAGACTTCTAAGGCCAATGTGCCAGTCAGTACACAATATCCCGATACTTCATCCGCCTGGACGGATCACCACGCAAACATGACTGGCTCAGGATTCGCTAGACCCCCTTAACATGGGCAACACCGAGCTCGCCCTGTAGTGTTGGCTGTGCTCAAACCCTTTGCAACTGTCGGACACAACGTGTATATTTTTGACTCAGTCACGTTTCCGACGCAAGCTTAGCCGTGTATTTGTCTGTTGTTCGAAGGCACTTTGGCACAAGGTGCATAGTCTCGATACCTATTGAATCTGGTGAGGTCTTCTTGCGACAGCACGTTCATGGGAAAAGGTACGAGCGACAGCAGTCCGGAAGCAATCACGGGTCTCAAAAAAGGTGGACAAACTATGATCCGCGACAAATCCGTCCTGTAGGACGACACTTGATCTTTCAGACATAAAAGTTAGATTCCCAATTCAACTATTGCAAACAGAATGATTTCTATCGTCTATTTTGCTATGGACTGATATTGAGTATCTCTGCCCTTGGACGGTCAATCTGATGGTCAAATTAGTACTTTCCTCTTCCTCAGCGTACGCTGCCTAATGTGATCCCTGAGGCTGGCCGTGCAGGGCAAACCCAGTGTCGGCGCCGGGCCGGCCGGACCGGAAAGCATGCACCTAGACAACATCACCAACGTCCACGCAATCACGGGCATATGCATTACCTGGGACCTCTGGACGTATGAGGGGAGGGGCCAGAGAGGCGAACGTTCGTATTTGGCAGCCATATGCTTCGATGTGCTAGGTGTTTAGTTCGTGAACAGCAATTTGGAGCACGCGCGATAGTAACACTTTTTGCATCTAGTATGGTCTGTGAGTCCGTTTCGAGGACACTCTAGGATGACCAAAATCAAAGATGGGAAAGGCATACTGTGACCAGCTGAACAACTTGTGGCTGGCGCGGCCGCTTGAGATTAGGCTTCATGCCCTGCATGCCTGCTCAGTACCCGTAATAGAAGACGAAATTCATTTGTTCATGACAAAATTTCCTTCAGCCACTAATGCGTGCAGCCCGTGCAATAGATTTGGATGTTTCTCGGATGAGCTTTAACTTTCTGCGAGCTCGTGAAAAATAAGATATTGGCCGGCAGGCACATCTGCACCGTACAAAAGCGTTGAGCCAACCGTTCTTGTATATATATCCTTTGACATCGGCTGTGATTGTCACATCGATAGTCGTTGCAAGCACGGATTGCATCGATGATCTGATTCGCTGAACGATATGCGACCTGTATGACTGCGACCTATCACATTACGGATTTCGGCCAGATTCTATTTTCGTGTCTTCGTGGACGACGTAAGTAGCTATGAGAACCATTGGAAAGCAATGAAGAGATCAATCATGTCGGCGAAGATGAGTACATAAAGAGTATTCATCATACGAGTCTTCATTGCACCAGCTCTCAAAGGGTGAATGAAGAGATTGATCTCGCCTGTAGGAGTTAACCTTTTTTTTTTTTTTTGCTTCCCCTGCTTAAAATGCTCTGCACAAGTACCTCCGTGATGATGGTTGACGGTTTCGAAGCGCCGGTTCATGCCGGAGCGGGCACTGATTAGCCCGACCAGCTCTGAGACTGTACTCAACATAAGCTTCAACCTTGGAGACGGGATAGATCTGATGGATGGTAATTTGAGTGATTTGGATCACCAAGAGAAAGATTAACTTCAGTCGGAGACTCCGTGCATGGCCGAGTTTTGGCCGACATCATTGGCACCCTTAGTCTCAAATCACAACTCAAGGCCTCTTCCAATGGGTTGCGACTCTTTTTAGTCACATTTTTACGGACGAGCACGGAGTTTTCCGTACTGACCATGGAGTCTGGAATACTGTGTAGTCATCCTAGGGTACTCGTGCAAGTCGAGTCTCTGTACCGAGTACACGCTGACGGATTAACCTAGTGAGCACTCGACCGAGACGGCAGAAAGCGAGTAATAATAGTCAAGTACGCTAGTGACGAACTTACCCACATTTTCTGGAAATATCTCCGTACTTGTTAGAACCCCAAGGTCTTCATCGTCAGCGATCTCCCGCGGAAAGCGTTCCGTCGGACCGTCAAGGTCAGGCACAAAGCGGACCTATCGATTCCTTGACTACGCTAAGTCTCATAAATTGGGCAACAGACCGACTCGGAACGACTTGCATTCTTGGCCTCTTGCTAGAAACTCAAACTGGGTTTGATCGGCAGCCGGTTTGGAGCTTTTTTTTGGTGCCTGTTGACGCACTCTTGGAGCTTCAGACGTCGCGCTTGACGCGCTTCCATCTCACAGTGAGTTTTTACGAGTCAGTCGTGGATCTCTTCTGCTCTGATATACGAGTCAACGGCTCCCTATCTGGCTAACCACTACTCCGTACTCCGTAGGTTAGAGGTTAATTACTCAATGGTAATAACAGAGAGGAGCTTCGGAGGTTACGCGCATGGTTCGTATGCAGGTTACGGGAGGATTTCCTTTCCCGCGAGGACAAATACTAGAGTCCAGTTCAATAGACCCTGAATACGGAGTACTCGAGTACTGGTGGATTACCAACAGCGAGGTTAGCACAAGGACAACTAACCGCTATATTGGTAGAGGAATCCATTCTACGTAACCTACCTAGGAAGCCATGTGTGGCACGGGTCCATCTTTCTCCAAACTGGTTCCGTCTTGGATTCTCCACGAGAAGTTCGTGTTCATGCTTTGGCCAATGCGGCACGCTTAAAGCATGGAAAACGGAGTATTTGGTGACTACTACGTATTTATTAACTTAACTCCCGAGCTTACGAGAATAACAGTCACTCCGTACGCGGCAGTTGATCTGATCTCAATTGCTCAGGAAAGACGAATTGGGTCACTTCGTAAGTTATAGCTATCCATGCAGGGAAAAGGCAGTAAAGACAGAAGAGTAACCTCGCATGTATCTGGTATAACAAGTGGTTCCGAGAATCCAACTAGCGTCCGTTCTCAGACTGTACATCACTGAAATCGAACGTTCGAATAATAATAGCCGAATGGCCCTTTTTTGACGTTTCCACGAATGAATTGCTGACTTTCGACTCTAGGGGAAGCGATTGGCTTTGTTGCAGCACTCCCCTTCGCCACCATTTCCCAATCAGAGAAGGCCGATGGTCTCGACCGTTCATCCATCCGCAAGCTTTGAATCAATCGTAGCTAAGTTAAAGGACTGTTCAAACTTCGATGATGTCTGGCAGCTTGCGTACGGGGAATGGATTACTCCGCACGAGCATGAGGGACCTCCGCATCGATGATGGGCGGTCTTTTCATTCGTTTATTTTGCCTGACATAACCCAGTGCAGACGTGGCTGTCATGGATTGCTGTCAATGAACTGGAGGTCAGCCCTACGAGTTTTCAGTCATTGAACTTATTGAACAGGGAAAAGACATTGATCGGGACGCGATATGCTCTTCCTGCGATTGCTTCACTCGACTTGATAAGATTCGCCTACGGAGTACTCTTTTACCGCTCAACACGGCCTTACAAATTGAGTCATCACGTCCCCTCCATACTTAGGATTGACTCTTGACAAGGGTCTGTCGCTTGTCAGGCCGTCGGACGCGCATGGCGCATGGGCACCTTGACCAGATTAGTTAGTAGTTGCTTCGACTTCCGGAGGTACCCCTTTCAGGCGTCCACAATCCCGTTTCATGGCTGTCTCTAGAGATATAGGTTACCCGCGATGCACTCGATAAAATCTCTACTATTATGAAAAGAAGGAATTGGACTCAGCATTGACCTCTAGGAGCATACAAACACTAACAGCCCGTTGGTTAGGAGAAGGCAAGGGGATCGTCCTCCGTTTTCCGCACAGTTGCCGTAAGAAGTTAGCCTCTTGGGTCTCGGCGCAGCAACTTCCCGGCGTCGTCGGTCTCCACTCCCGGCCAATGACAGTGGCAAATACGGAGTTGATCCGTATGGTTCCACGCGAATAAGTCAAAAAAGGGGATCCTAACAGGCCAAATGCCCGCCAGATATTGATCTTGGCACGTTCATTAGAATCAGCCGATTGGATCGTTGGGCAGTTATGACAGGAAAATGGATCTATCCGCTCCAATAAAACATTCCGAATTTCATGTTTACATCTTGGCAGAACGATTAGGTGCCGTTTTGTACGGAGAAACTTGCCTATTGTGCTCGAATGGCACATCTGATCTGGCAGAGCTGAAGACTCCGAAGCAGATTCTGGTCAGCGACCCTCGACAATATAGATCACATTTTCTTGTTCAAATTCTTTTCTTCACCTTACATCTGACTTATCCACGCCATCTGTGATTTGGCAAGAACAACTCAACAAAGCTACATACTATTCAATGTCGTTGGCGGGCCGTACAGGATTAGCCTTCATTTTGGCTGCTAACTGACACCTCGGGCTTACGGAGGTACCCATCTGGACAGCGGGAAATCCGTGTCTCAATTGCGGATCTAGACCATCGATTCCGTGAAGACTCGCACAGGACAGTCGATCCTTAGTCTGATGGGGGCGGCCTAAGGATAGGTTAGCTCGTTAGAAATCAATCCTGGCTCCCTCTTCCCGATCAACTTGTTCAAAGGCCACAAAACATCAGTTGGCTTCTCCACATGCAAAGCTTGGTTCAGTCTGGAGAAATGTAATCTGATTCGGGTCGTGGATGGCTGCCAAAAGCACCCCAGATTGCGCGCTTAAAAGCCGTCCAGCTTTGACCACCCAGTGCCAGTCATATGTGTCACAAACTCTATCTCCATTCATTCTGAACCTCCTCACGTCTTGGGCAACGAATAACCTTTGTTGACTCATAGGGTTGATCCTCGATGAACCCTTGATCCTTCTGTTCCAGCCTCGAGCACGTGTTGAACTCCCGTCAGGAGAGCCTCATACAAACCATCACTCTGGGTCGTCGTCCTAAAGGACATTGAATTTTGCACGTTAATCCACCCAGTAGCCTAGTAGTTTTCTTGGCTACTGATGTATGACGTGCACGCTGATGACGCGAACGCCGTTTCGCAGAATCTGGAAACAAGTGGAAGTTTTGACAGCAAACTATACTGCAGCCGATGATTTTTGGCATTCATTAGTGACCATTCAGGTATCCCTCTGCTCGATGCACCATGTCGGCAATTGGCGTCTGATGACACCCCCGCCCAATTTATCAGCTACGAGCTCATACTTGTTCAGTGGTCTTCCATCGTCAGTCACCTGATCGTCGATTTCTGCGGCGTGACAAGGGCATGACTCATGACAACAAAGAAAATCGACACTACGTCGGCTAGTGGCTTGGTATCTAAGCGAAGGTGTAGATCGAGGAATAAGCGCCGGGATAGGGCCAATAAGGCTCATCATCCGCCAGAAGGGTTCACCCTGTGGGCACGTCGTGAAATTTTATCTGCTCGATATGTCCGATATCGACGACCCGGCGACAAACATATCAAAACTGTGTTCACCAAGCCAATTGGACATCTTCCTCTAACCCGATCAGTCTCGATTCAGAAGACATTCCGTCAGGCAAACGTTGAACCTCTTGATCCAAGGTACTTCAAGCCCAATTATTTTCCCTCCTCCTCATTAAGACAAACGGGTTCTACCATTCCGTGACGGAGTTGCAGTATCTACTACTCGTAAATATCTCCCGTTCGCATGGAATCTGCCGTATCCGTCCAACTCATTCCTGTCCAGGATGATTCGTTCACATTCTGCACGTTCCTGAACCTTTCGAGAGCACTCAATATACCCAGTTCCCTGGTGACAGACAAAGAGAAGGGCAGCCTGGTATGCTGATTGCCCGTATGCATCAAGGGGATGGTTTTCTCATTGGTAATGCACAGTTCAACCTGACATGCACAACGAGAAGTAGCAGAAAATAGTTCCCTAGAGACCTGCATCAATGTGCTGTCAGCGATCTTCTTGGCCATCAGGCTCGTAGCGCGGCTGACAAACAGATTGCTTCTTTGTTTTAGCAACTCCGATCAATTCGCCCAATCACTACAGCCGGTTGACGTTGACCGGGCTCCGATAACCCCCGGAATTCTGAGCATCGGTCACTCCTCGTGCGGCGCTGCGTGAATAATGGCGGTTTGAAATGAAGGCGGTTGGAGCGTTGCATACCGACTTCAGGTTCTTTAAAGATTTGTTTGTTCAAAAGAATTTCTAGCATGTTTTCCTGCTCTGTTAGATGTATTGAGTTAGGGCAAACTGTTTCCCTGCGCAGCAAGGTACTGGGTGTTGCCAGCCGGATCCAGGAACTGGACGTCATTGCCGGTAGTAGAATTCCGAACTTATTCTCTCAAAACGTCAGGACAGAGTCTAGGTGTCACTTTAGTACTCCAGAGTTGAAGGAAATAGGGATAGTAGGGTAGAGTAGGGATCGTTTCCTCGGATTAACCCGATCCGGCAAAATGTAATTATTACCTCCTGTAACAGTCTGGCCAGGAAAAAATTAGGACCAGACTAAGCGTCTGTCTGCACGAGGGCCCATGGTCTCCACTTTAGACGATGAACAGGCGCCGCGCGCCGTCTTTCCCCGTTAAGCCGTTGACTGATCGTCGTCAGTCATAGGAGCCCAAGTTAGGATAATTTAATCTCGTCTCGCCTTGTCCAACGGAGGAATCCTAGCCAAATTGCCCGCCTCTTTCTTTGCGTTTTCTTTCAAGCGCGCTGGTCCTGACCGAAAATGCGCCTGCGGTGGCTCCTCGTCAACGCATCATCGACGGTGCGCCTCGTGATGGCATTCAGGATCAAAGCGGTTATTCTAGCGTTACCGGCAGTGCTCCGTACAGTAGTTTAGCTTATGCAGCGTAAACTAGGTTAAGCTGGAGGCTAATAATGCTCTTTTCTTTCTTTTGGCCCAGAAGGGTCTGTGTCATTTACTCCCCGCTCAACATGAACGGACGGTGAATGCCAGTCGATCTTCATTCCCCACAGCTTCTTTGTCTACCAGTATGCTTCCTTGCATATCTCGAGGTGTGTAGTTCCGAGGGAACTTGACATGCTGCTGTCAGCGCTCCTTCGCCTGTCAGGGCCGCATCGGGCTCAGTAGGGTCCTGCCATTGAAAAGGGCCGGATTCCCCATACACGTCAGCTCAGTCGTTGAACAGCGTCCGGTCATCGGCTCGTGGTCTGTTGGTCAGTTAAGCCTTCACTCGAGTTTGTTGACCGTGTATGAAATGTCGTTCCGCCATCTTATACATCACTAAATTACTTGTTTCTTCATGTTGTTTATCCCCTTTATTGTACTCAAATATCGGCTGCGCGCAATAAATCGTCATCTTCATTCCGGACTTCATTGTTATATTTAGTTCGACTCGGTGACAGCGCTCAATTGACGCTGATCCGTGCACTCCCCTGTCACCTATTTCCACGTTAGTGCCAGGCGCGCAACAGGAGTCACAGCCGAGGCTTCGTCAAGGTACTATATGACCCCTTGACAGAATCGAGCAAGAGTGTTCATGCTCATTGTGTATTTTTTCCACCAGCTCATTTCTCCGTGTTTTCACGGTCCACATTCATTCAAAATCTTTTCCCCAATATTCTTCTGATTAGTGCTCCGGAAGTCAATCATCAGCAATTGTAGCTCGATACGTCTGAGAAATATGCGAACAACCATGTCGGATTCGGACAGGAGAATACCGATCCATGCACTCCTCAACCCAAAGAACACAGAACCTGAGTGCGGGACATCGCAACCGAGTAGTCAGCGTCAGTACGGCCACGAACGCTCAGGACTCTATCACGATAAGACAAACTACGATCATGGATTGGGACGAAGCGATTCGGAAGAAACCACGCTTGACTTCCATACACCAACGAATTCAGACAATCAGTTACAGCACTACCAACGCGACGGGTCAGTCTCGAGTGCTTCGAGCCGGGGAACCGTCCGACGGCGAGCGCCGAGGCCCAAATACGAAGAAGAGGAAATGTACTTTATTTGGTACCACCGCGTCGACCTAGAGGAAGAATGGAAGGAAGTCCAGAGATGTTTCAACCGTCAATTCTACCACCGGGGCCGCGCTGAGCGCAATACGCAGGGCATCCAGTGCAAGTTCTATCGGTTCATCAAGGAAAAGAAATGCCCGACGGTTCGCGAACAACGGCGTCTCCGAGACGGCGAGTTTATGGGTGGTGGACGCCGGTCGAGGAATGACAGATTGCCAGCTTATGGTGTCGTGAAATGGTGCGGCATCTGGTTCCCTTGGATGCGGCCCGAGCATGCCCCAGAGGCACGGCGGGCCACTCTCATCGAAGAACAGCAGGGCACCAACTCCGAACACTACGCTTCGTCCTCGCTCAGCGGAGTTTCCGAAGTGTCCACCCCATCTTCGGAACCATATTCCCCTTCTTCCGACAGCGGTATGGGCCAGACCGAGCGTTGACATGACCATAACGGAGTGATGCTTCTTTCTAAAAGTGGAGATTGGTAATGTCTTTCGTGCAACTGTCTTCATCATTCCGCTTTTCTGTCTTCTATCCCCTCAGTGCCTCTTTTCTGACTTTTCATTTGGCGTGATTTAATACCGGATTTTGGGCGGTTATTTGTTTCCTTTTTTGCATTCACAAAAGGTTCAGGAGGCTAATTGCATGTTTCGATGGGATTCAATAATCCTGTCTTGCATTGGTGGCTGTTTTGTGGTTGTTCAGTCCTTGTCCTGTTTTATTTCGGGCGACAACCTATTTTACTGCTGTGGTCTCAGTAATCAGGCTGAACTCAAAAGATTTGAATTTTATCTTTTGGCAGTCTTTTATGAGGTGGTAAGTTCCTTGTAATAGGGATGGATTCAAACACAGCCCTCTAGCTATAAATGCGCCCCTATCTTCCAATCTTTCATGGATAGTGCAGGTACGAAGAACATTTAATTCAAGTCTGCAAATGAAAACCCAACAAACTCGTTCCCGCAGCTTTTTTGCAGGTGAATGTAAGAACAGATCCGATACTATGTTGTGCATTTCCAATTTCAGATACCACTTTTGATCAATTTTCAGGACGCTGACCGTAGACGACATAGCTGCACATATCATTCGTGGTCAGAATCATATCAGATGATTGCAAATAATGTTCTTAGAAGCCACGGAAATACTCACAAGTTAAACACCATATGAATGTTCCGTTTACGACCATCGGCCCGGGCCTGGCTCGCAAGAACAATAACTTCCTCCTTAGTCCACTGCTTGTACCGCGTCAGAGCGGCCAGCGCACCGCTCTCGTACCCGTTCGCTTCGGCCTGTGCCTGGTTCCACGCCCCGAGTTTCTTCTGTATCAAGAAGTCAGTCCTGGACTACTATCTGATTCAAGTCCGGAGACACGGAAAACTGACAAGATGGGGATCCTTTGGCCATATACCGTATGGAACAACAAACTTTTCCACGTGGACGTTCACGAAGCCGGCATCCTTGAACCACTGCTCCAACTTGGGTCCGGGCCGGGCTTCGTAGCCGGCCTCTTCGAACGCGCCATAAACCTCGTCGAAGTACCTTTTGAGCGCGGTACCGTCGAAACTGCCGTCTTCCGATGTCGGATAGCCATCCCAGTCCTGGAATTCAACCCAGCCTCCGGGCTTGACGGAACTGTTTTGCGTTAAAATCTCAAAAAAGAGAGGAAAAAATTTTATGACATACCGATAACACTGTTTAATCAGTTTACCAAAGTCTCTGATCGAGATCATCAGGGATCGCGCGTGAATGAAGTCGAATGGGTTCTTTTCGTAGGTCCAGTCCGACTCAATGTCATCCACGAGGAACTTCACATTCGGTGGGACCCTGCCAAAAACCCGTCAGTCGGAAGGCCTGGTTATGAAGTATTTGGTTAGACTGACAGAGTTGGCTGGGTAGGGCTCAAGTCACAACCAATCACCTGGAACAAATAGACCAGGCCTCAGCATTCTGGTCCATCAATGATCACTCGATGCGATTTTTACCTCAGCCGACGGATGTAGGTCCCCTGCGATGAGTGAGTATTCGTGTCCTGCATCAACGAAACCCAGCAAACAAACTTACCAAAATCAATCGCCCAGATACCTGTCCCGGTCGCGAGGTCGATGACCCGCTGTGGATTCTTGATCGGGGCTAGATATAGCTTCCGGTGCAATATCTGCAGACACATCTCGTGCACCATATCTAGGCGATCACTTTCGGATTCATCGTTGGGGAGCAGGTACGCTAGATAATGAGTAATGGTCAGTTTGATTCCTTATCTTGGACGATCAGGCAGGAAGAGGCCAGCTCCTACACCCATCGCGGTATCCATGATAGCGACGGCCATTTTCATGACGGTAGTCAAGCACCGATGAGATTAAGGACGCACTGTAGGACGATCTATATGCCGAAGAATATGTGTGAGCATGCCTTTAGGGCTCAACCGCTGTGGGCCCACCCAACATACAGCTCATCTCCATAAGATGAGTCATTCTCGAACTGTGACAGTCAAGTAAGCAACGGAATTTGATATAGCGTACCTACTGCGAGGATATCTTACCGAGGTGTCGACTTCAACCCGAACATTGTTGTTGTTGTTGTTGGTGGTGGTGGTGGTTGTCTGTTCCGACATAGTGGACTTTCACTGCTGAAATTCCGAAATATTTTTGATGATTGGCGGATCACACGTTCAATAGACCTTGCAAATTATGGAGGTCGTGTATATGCAGGACTGTTACGAATTGTATCCGGGAGCTGGCATAATACCCAACAAGATCTTCACAACTTGGTTCTCTGTGGCTCTTCTCAGTGCCTAGGGTCAGTATTTATATGTGCAAGTGATCAAACATCAGGATATCCGAGACTCCGACGCCATTGCTGCGCCTCCGCGAAATTGGAAACAGCCATTGCCCCTTGAAGCACATGGTGACAAGGGTGCCTTCCTCTGAGATTGAGTAGAGCAGCCGCGTGGGAGTAAACGAACCAAAATGCATTAGTCGATGAGTGTTGATTGACTGACTTCAGTTAGGAATTGGGCGCATTCACCAGGGCTCACGGTACTCTTGCTAGTCGGATTTGTCACCGCATCTGTATTGTTACATGTCCCTCTGCAGGGGACCCCTGGTCTTTGCATGTTGCTCATCTGCCAATTAGCGCGTTCGGGACAAACAGCCCCTGCTTCCCCGGCGGCCCGGCCCAGTGCCCTAACAAATTACTACGTCCCGAAACGG
>NW_027192369.1:709961-737196 GCF_041956635.1 Thermomyces lanuginosus | reverse complement strand
TTAACATGATTGAAGGGATCCAAAGGGCTGCAGTTAGAATCGATGAGGAGTAGATAACTCGAATTTGCAAAGAGTATATTCTGTACCGAAGAAGACTAGGCCTCCGTGCGCGTCATGGGAATTTCTTTTAAGAGGAGACTTGCATAGCAAATAAGAGTATAACTAACCTTACCTACATGTTGTCAATTACAGATTTCACCTTTGTCAATGCTCAGGACGCTGGCCGTAGACGACATAACTGCGCATATCATTCGTGGTTAGAAGTGTATCAGATGACGGCGAATAATATTGTTCAGAAGCCACGGAATACTCACAAATTGAAGACCACATGAATGTCGCGTCTCCTGCCATCAGCCCGGGCCTGGCTCGCAAGAACAATAACTTCCTCCTTAGTCCACTGCTTGTACCGCGTCAGAGCGGCCAGCGCACCGCTCTCGTACCCGTTCGCTTCGGCCTGTGCCTGGTTCCACGCCCCGAGTTTCTTCTGTATCAAGAAGTCAGTCCTGGACTACTATCTGATTCAAGTTCGGAGACACGGAAAACTGACAAGATGGGGATCCTTTGGCCATATACCGTATGGAACAACAAACTTTTCCACGTGGATGTTCACAAAACCGGCATCCTTGAACCACTGCTCCAGCTTGGGTCCCGGACGGACCTCTACGCCGGCCTTCTCGAACGCGCTGTAAACTTCGTCATAGTATCTTTGGAGCGCGGTACCTTTGAAACTGCCATCTTCCGAGGTCGGATAGCCATCCCAGTCCTGGAATTCAACCCAGCCACCGGGCTTGACGGAACTACTTTCCGTTAGAATCTCAAGAAAGAAACGAGAAAAGGTCCTGATGACATACCGATAGCACTGCTTAATCAGTTTACCAAAGTCCCTAATCGAACCCATCAGGTACCGCGCGTGAATGAAGTCGAATGGGTTCTTTTCGTAAGTCCAGTCCGACTCAATGTCATCCACTAGAAACTTCACATTCGGTGGGACCCTGCCAAAAACCCGTCAGCCGAGCGCCTTGAGTACTATGAAACTTTTGGTCAGACTGACAGAGTCGGTTGGATAGGGCTCAAGTCACAACCGATCACCTGGAACAAATAGACCAGGTCTCAGCATTCTGGTCCATCAATGATCACTCGATGCGATTTTTACCTCAGCCGACGGATGAAGGTCCCCTGTGATGAGTGAGAATTCGTGTCCTGCATCAACGAAACGCAAAATCAAACTTACCAAAATCAATCGCCCAGATACCTGTCCCAGTCGCGAGGTCGATGACCCGCTGTGGATTCTTGATCGGGGCTAGATATAGCTTCCGGTGCAATATCTGCAGACACATCTCGTGCACCATATCTAGGCGATCATTTTCGGATTCATCGTTGGGGAGCAGGTACGCTAGATAATGAGTAATGGTCAGTTTGATTCCTTATCTTGGACGATCAGGCAGGAAGAGGCCAGCTCCTACACCCATCGCGGTATCCATGATAGCGACGGCCATTTTCATGACGGTAGTCAAGCACCGATGAGATTAAGGACGCACTGTAGGACGATCTATATGCCGAAGAATATGTGTGAGCATGCCTTTAGGGCTCAACCGCTGTGGGCCCACCCAACATACAGCTCATCTCCATAAGATGAGTCATCCTCGAACTGTGACAGTCAAGTAAGCAACGAGATCTGATACAGAGTATCTACTGGAGGAATATCATACCGAGGTGTCGACTTCAACCCGAACATTGTTGTTGTTGGCGGTGGTTGTCTCTTCCGTCATGTGGAATAATTGGTCACCGTTCAACAAAACCCTAAAAACGGAAGAGATTCGAGCCAGTATGCAGGAACGTTTTCAAGAACAGATCACAACGGCCAGCAAGATCTTTGCAATCATTCATCCATAGCCAGCGCTAGACACGCCGGCTCAGTATATATACTCGTACATGGACAAGGATCAGATTTAGTTCTCTGACGGATTGCTGCGCCTTTGCAAAAACGGTAACAAATTCATTTACCTTTTAGGGCACATGGTGACATGGGGTTTTTTTTCTTATGAGACTGAGTAACAGGGGGCGGGGGGCCGGGGGGGGGGGAGGGGGGGTTGGTCCAGGCGAAGTTTGTGGAATCAAGCGCACGCGAAATCAGTTCGAGAGAGTCAAACATTCGAAACATGCTTGGCCTCATTACTCTGGAAACTGAAGATTGTTTTGGGCGTTGTTCTTGAAATGTCCCATTCGGAGGAAATCCTCCTATAGGTACCATTTGAAAACAAGACTCTGTATAATCTCGCAATGTTTTGGTAATACACGAGTCTGACTGAAGTCTAGAACATGGATGCATGGTTGCGTATCCGAACGAATTTATTCTGTAATGCTGCCTGAATTGTTGCGGCTTGCAAGGATCCCAGGCCAACTGCGAATCCATACACGGTGCGAGTATTTGTACCCCATAACTCGCTAGTAAGTTTTCACAAGTTATGTGGGGTGCAAAAGAGCGCACTAGCCACTAAAACACCGCGCATGAATGAAACTAATCCAAAATAATCTAAAATTTTCTGTCCAATCACTGAAAAGCCGTCGTCAGTTGACGGAGAAGGTACGGTGTTTCTCCGTAATACTGACGAGTTTGAGGCCAGCCTAGTCTGTATTGTTTTTGTTCTTACACCGTCGGGCCGAATGCCCTAGCCATTTGCCTTACGGCCTTGTCCCTTCCTATGATACAAAAAAGCCATTTCCCCAAGGGCGGGATTTATACAAGAAGTAGTTATTTGTACTCCGTATGCTGCTCTTGTAATAAATCCGTAATTTTTCCTAACCTCCTCGCTTAAAATGGTCATGCCCTCGTGTGCCATGACCGCAGCCGCCCAGTGGGGTGGGGTGGAGGGCCGATGGGCAGCTGCCGTGACGGCCATTTCGTGCGTTACTCGTGCCCGCACCCTGGTAGTGTGCGCACGAGTACCTGGTTTAGTTGATCATGTCCGCACTATCAGCTATTTGAAGATGCAACCTGTGCTTTCCTAGCCGCCACGGCGGCTTGAACCATTAAATTAGGCGGCTTGTCCTGTCCCGATTCTTTACGGATGTGTCAAAGTCGCCGTACGTTCGCGTTGCGAATGGTAGGAGGCGTTTTGCCGCAGCGTCTTCGCAGTCAGCCCGTTATATGGATTACAGGGCTCCACTCAAGTGGTACTAAACAGGCACATACATACTGGGAGCACATATCATAGAATACGGAAGTCCTTTTCACTCCGTTCGTTTCAGAGGATGGAGTTGATCTGCGGATCTCGGGAAGAGACAGTCGGCTACAATGGATAGAGTACTTGCTAATAACGCTTATGACCACTTTTTCTATCCCTTCAGTGAAATTCTTGCAACCGAGACAATGGGTTTGCGGTTGCGGAAGATGCAGTGTTAAATGATTATCATACAATACATTTAGGGCTAAGTCAACCAGTTACTGCTAGTGTGCCGCAGGTGCTGCTTAGCAGTCATGCGAAGAGGACTCCTCATTTCTACTTAGCTAGATGAGGTCGTGCGCTAGAGGTGTGGTCGCCAGTAATATCCCAGAACTGCTGAGCTTGGGACCCGGTCAATAGGTTATGAATTGCTCCGAAACGAATGAAGGCAGTGTAAAGGCCCGAATCCTGGTATTTAACCCTAACCACGTGACATAGATTTGGACAAGTATGGAGTAGTTTGCTGCTGAAATCGATGCTTTGGAGTTCCGTCAGCTTTCTGGCCGGAAAGCTAGTAAAACCCCCTTTTTGTGCGACTTATTGCGATTGTTGCGAAACACCGTGATCACTGCCATCTATCCAGTTTTGTTTGCTCTGGTTTACTCGAAGTCTCGATCCGATTTCTCAACTGAGTAAAATTCTACGTAACCATTCTCTAAAAATCCCCATGAGAATCTGACTTTTGAGTTCAATTTCGTAAACTAAGCTTTATTAGGTAGGTATTAGGTAGGTATATAATTTGTCGATGACCCGCCGCATTGTCTTTTTGATCTCGCACGGCTGCCACCAAGGGTGAGATGATAAATTCAACCTGCCAAATTGCTGGTGAAGTAATTAATTACTAGTGGTCGCGCATGAGCCTAATGTGGTCGCAAAAACAGGCGACATATCAAGCACCTTGCTTGGTACAATGATGAAAAGCACGAAATCATTGATCATTGCCTGAGACATGACATCCTCTATCCTCTACCAAAATGGCCAGCGGACGGTTTTCCTTGTCGACATCCCTATCTCAATTGCAAATGCGCAACAGCTTCCCACATCGTCTTGCACAGGCACTCAGCGGAGGCTGATCTCCTCGCCTCCTTTGAAGCAGCCTTACCCGTCACCGCCTGAGCCGAAGAATGAAAAAGCGCGAGCGAATGTACTGCAGATGATGTCCGAATCGCAGCTGCAGCTGCATGAATCAATCAGACCTGTTATTGAAAGAGGACTGCAGGAGATTCGGGACTCCCTCGCTGTTGGGAGCTTATGGTGTCTTCCAAGAGCATGTAGTACAATCGACGAATCTGATAAAGGAGCAAAAGAGAACACTCTCAATACAAGAAACAAAGAGAAAAACTTCCAGCTAAAAGCGCCGGGGAATAATCTACCGCGTCCGCCAGTGATCCTCTCCCCAACCGACAGGAACTGCTTCTCCCACGTTTCCGACCTTCACGGCTCGGAGGTTCGAAATCCTTCGTCAAGTTCCGTGTTTGTGCGGGTCGCCGCTGACTCGCAAACATATACCATTCCGCCGGTATCATCATTTGTGCTGGGCGCGCTCGCCACGACAACAGAGTCCGCAAACAGCAATCCAATTCCAGGTCTCCCGCAAGACCGCAAGTATTCTCTCATTCTTTTTGATCCGCCGTGGCCCAACCGCTCCGTGCACCGAGCGGCACAATACAGGACTCACTCAGAGAATGGCAACAGTTTGCGTGGACTAGTGGCATTGCTACGTAGCATCATACGTGTTCATCTGGATACGAATAACCAGGCAAACCCACCAATAGTGGCAATCTGGACCACTAACAGCGCCAAATCACGCCAGGCAGCGCATCAAGTCTTCCAAGAGACCAACATGATCCCGATCGAAGAGTGGATATGGGTGAAGATAACGGCGTCTGGAGAGCCGGTGACGCCGTTGGACGGGCTCTGGAGAAAGCCATATGAAATCCTGATCATCGGAAAGGCGGCAACATCCGCACCGGAAGTCGCTGGTGCCGAGAGTAGAACCGTCGTCGATAGGAGATTGCTGGTTGCAGTGCCGGATGTGCATTCTCGCAAACCGAATCTCAGAGAAGTTTTCGAGGCTGTAGGGTTCCTTCCGGGCACGGATCCAGAAATGGGTCAGCGTTACACCGCGTTGGAGGTTTTTGCACGGAATCTCACCGCGGGCTGGACGGCTTGTGGAGATGATGTGATGCGGTTCAACTCTGATCGATGGTGGATTTGATTTTACATTGATTCCGATACCCTACCATGTCAAATCCCTCTACATCCATAACGCCCAACCCATGTTGATAACCTCCCAAGTCACTCAATTGGAAAATATACAAAGCAAGGACATCACGTAAAAACTGGTCCTAGACTGACCAGACTGAACCTCAAATCTCCCGCGCCGTCGGCTCCCTCCGCCTCCTTCCGGAGGAAGCGTCTCGGGCCCAGATCCAGGGCCTTGTCACTGAGCACATCCTCATCGGGACTCAACTGGCCCCGTTGCAGGGGGCCTTTCCTACGCCCGTCCAGCTCCCAGAGCCGATTCTGGCGGTCCTTCACAAACGCAACAAAATGCAGGTCGACATCCTGAGACGCGTCCGGCGCCGCCGTATCCCCTTTCACCGCAGCATCCGCATGCGCACTCTCCAGCGCTTTACTCTCATAGAGCAGATCCGCGCGGGCCAGCGGTTTCAGCGGCTCCGCCTCGCGCAGGAGCTTATCGAGGTCCGACCCGGGCAGAACTTGGTCGCGGACGACACCGTTGCTCACCGCGTGCAAGAGGCCAATCAACCCGCATGCGTTGCGGATGGTCTGCTTAAACCACATGACGGGTTCGTCGGGTCCGGAGCCATCGTACTCGGGAAGCTCGGTGTCCTCGGCGATCCGCCCAGCTTCGTACCGCTGGCTGACAGGGAACACGAGGAGGAGGGCGTGGGAGGGCCGCGGGACGAGAGCGAGGAGGTCCGGCTCATCGATAGAGTAGACATCGGTGAAGCCGAGGGTTTCCGGTAACCCAAGTTGGTGCATGAGGTGTGACATCACCTCGGGATTGTTTTCTTTTCAGTGTTAGCGACAAGTTCTGGAAGGACGGTTCGGGGGCACGGTTTACCCAAAGGCACAAAGGCCTTTGCACTGCGTGGAACATCCGGATTCTCTGCCATTTTCTCGCCTCGATTCTCACTCTCACTTGATATGAATAAGCAGGCACCATGAGGGAACTTGTTGCTCGACCACTAGCCAAGGCTGCCAATTATGCAAACTGAGCAAACAAGCCGTCCAAACGCTGCAAACATGCGGGGAACGGTAAGCCAGTTGACCAAACTTAACCATTAAACTCGGTAGATCTATCGGTCTACGATTTTGCCTTCAATGGCCCAAAAATCTCCCTCCACAGCTCACTCTCGTCTCCAACAACATACGAAAGACTCACGTCCGCTAATCCCGTCTCTGGCCCACCTTCCATCACTCTCAACTGCGCGATCAAATTCTCCAACCCAAACGCCTTGCCCACCGACTGTGTCATGCCCGCTTCCAGCATGACATTTACCACATGAATATGAAAATGATAATACGTCGGTTGATAATGCACATAAAGCTTCAGCTGATCCGTTTCCAGCTCTGGATACGCCTTGACCGTAGCATCCAGCACCCGCTCCCGCAAGCTCTCCAGGTACGGAACATCCTTCTTCCTGAGGTCACGCAGGGACCAAATATCGCGGCGGTGCACCAGCGCAAGTAGATGTAGCGCACCCATTGTCTTGCGGTCCCAATTGAGATCGGGTAGGAGATGGAATCCACCCTCCCCATTATTGTTGTCGGTGCCGTAGTCCCGCGCAATCACGTTTTCCTGCTCCGAGCGACCCTCAAGGATATTGTAGACCCAATTCAGCCGGCCTTCGGCACGTTTCCGTTCCATGTACGGCCGGACGTACTCGCGGTAGATTTGTGGCGTTTCGGTGACCATGCGGAGGGTCTGCGTGGAGTACTTCCGGATATGTTCTTCGGTGCAGGGCCAGATGAGATTGATCTTTAAATCCGCCGATATCTCATCTTCCCCTTCCTCTCCGCTATTATTATTGGAGGAGGGCGAAGAAGTCGAGGCCATGTACCAGTGGTAAATATCATTATTCCCCAGATTCCGCACCCGTGTGATCGCCGCGTGTAACGCGCGCAGGGCTTCCGGCGACTCAGTCGCAAAGGCAGCACGCTCGATAATCAAGAGGCCGTGCTTGCCGTGAATACGGCCGAGAAGGGCTATGCGGCGGTCATGTTGATCTGCAGAATGGTCATGGGAACTAGCGGTCAGTGTCCGCGGAAGGACGAGTGAGACGAAGAGGAGCAAATGGGCGAACCCTTGTTCAGTAATCGCTCGATTTCGAACAGCGGAATTAGCGCTTCGGCGGTCGCTTTGTCTTTGGTGCTCATTGTTCGTGCTGGCGGGGGGCGGCAGGAGAGTTTTGCTGTCAATTGTCCGTACCTAGAGTGTAGATACATGAGAGAGCGACTTATCGCCTTCAAGCTTATCATTTGCGTGCCTGTATTTTCAGGCAAGATATCAATTACGAGTAGTTACACGTATTCTAGACTCGAAAAGGAAGAATGAAGCGCCGTAGTCACATCGAAAGCTCTGCATTCATGACCACTCCTACAGCCCTGAATCTAGCAAGAAACATTTCAAGCCAAGTCAAACTCCCCAAATCAATCAGATAGATTCGCACATCAAACATCCCCTCTCCAATTGCCGCAGTAAAACCAACTATCGGTCAAGCCAAAAATGGTACACATGAATGGTCAAGGAAGCAAAGCAAATGATAGTAATAGCCATCACACATGTACGGGAAATAAGAACTCGGTAAGATGAAATTTGTAGATCCGCAGCATGCAAAACCTCCTGCGGTGACTCCTCTCCTCACGATCCAGCGTCGGATTGAGGACTCGTCTTTTTCTTTTTGCTGAAAGGACAAAAAAGAAACAGAAAAAGTTTATACAAAAGAACCACAAAAAAAAAAAGGAAGATCGTTATATTGGTTCCTTGTTTTGCGCGTCATGCTCAATACCCGTCAAACATCAATCACTTTTGGTCACCGCTAGAAGCTAGTTAGCGTTGACGTAGAGTCATGGGACAGGACAGATCATACCCGTCCACGTCGTCCATTCCCCGGCTGGTTCGGAATAGCCTGTGCTTGCGGATAGAACGGCGAGGGATAATACATTTGGGCCTGGCCCACCGCCGGACTGTACTGCGGCGCCACATATCCAGGCTGCGCCAGCATGGGAGTCGGAGCCATCTGCGATGGGATCGATGCCGGCTGCAGGCCACGGAGATTGTCAACCCCACTAGGGGCGGCTGGGAAGCCAGGGTAGTTGTTACCGCCCATGGCTGCCGCCGGATACATATTGGCTGGCGCCAAGCCTCGCGACTGGAGATAGGCCTGGTATTGAAGCTGCTGCGGGTTCATCGACATCATGGCTTCCGGCCCAAATGCGGGATTCATCGGAAGGCCATTGTTGTAGTCGATCGGCTGCTCATTGTTGCGTGGAGCCGAGGCAGTATTGTCCATGGGGCCTGCATATTGTTGTCCGCCGGATTGCTTGTCACCGGCCATGCCCGAAGTGTGTCGGGACGTCGGGCGATGCTGCTTATCGCCGTTGGCACCACTATCTCTCCCTCCATGATGGTCACGAGAGCTGCCCCGCGACGACAGACCGACTTCATCCATCAGTCGTTTGTAGCCCTGGCTGGGAGTGACCTTGAGTTTCGTCAACACCTTGGACACGTTCTTGACAACCTCGGCGCGCATCGACTCGTCAAAGAACGGCGTGGTCAAGACCTTGAAAATCAGCGTCGCACCGGAGGAGTGGTCCCTCAAGATGTTCTCCAGGACCTCATCATTCGGACTGAAGAAGAGGGCCTTGAGCACGATCTCGCGAGCTTCCGGTTCGTTGCGCTGATTGATAACCTTGAGAACAGTCAGGTATGCAACCCTGTGGGTGCAGAGATGCACCAGATGCGGCACGAGCCGCGGCGCAAGAACAGTTCGGCGCCGAGGGAACGTCCAGGTGTCAAGGTACCAGGTGAGGAGGATGGCCCCGTTGGAGTTGGTGACCAGTTTGACGCTATGAAGCGCGATGGCGGCGGCCAACATCCGTTGCTGCTCTTTGCTGGTATGGTGGCTCTCCAGGCACGCACGCATGGCGCGCGCACCGAACCGTCCCTGGGCAATCTCCCACATCCGGCTGAGCATCGTTTCGAAAATGAAATCGTTGTAGGGTCTGCCGAACCGCAGGCAGCATTGCAGCACGTAGTTGCCGTACTGATCGAGGAACAGCGGAACAGTATACGGCCGTAGGCTATCCACGATGATCTGCATCTGAGACGTAGTTTTGGTGACGTCGATGATTTTCTGGGCAGCCCACGTCCCATTCTTGTGGACGCCGATCTCAGCAAGGTGTGGCGCAATTCGGATCAGCATCTGCTCCTTGACCGGCTCCGAGCAGTACTCAAACAGTTTCTGCACGACCGTGTTGCCGATGTAATCCGACGACAGTTCCGCGATCTCGGGGAGCATGTTATGTGCAATCTCCTCAATCTCCTGGATGGTGCAGAGGCCATGGTCGATGCGTTTCCGAATGTCACGTAGCTTGGGCGCATCATGGATCCGGTTCGGACTCGGTTCCGGGATGGGCGGGATTTCATCCACAAAGGCTTTGTAGGCAATGGCTCGCTGAACGCTGGCGTTGATGCTGCAAGTCTCCTCATCCGAGGCGCCAAACTCCCGGACGATTTGGGTGAGTTCTGACTGAAGCTCAGGCAACGGAGGCACATGGGGCGTTCTCGCTCCGGCTCGCTCGGCCCCAGAGCTGCCATCGCCACCAGCTGCGTTAGGGTCCGGAGTGGAAGTCTGAGCTCCGTTGGGTCCTGTGGGTGTTCCCGGCACCTTGGCGTATCCGATGCGCACCGGACCAGCACCAGGGAAGATTTCCTTGCCGTTGAGCATGGACTTGGCCTGGATGGCGCTCTCGATCCGCTCGTAGTTAACGAAGCCGCAGTTCTTGTGCGTCAGCACCCGAGTCGACTCAATCTTGCCATACACGCCAAAGATGGCATCCAACGAGGTCACCGTGGTTGACACGGGGATGCTTCCGATCCACAAGGCTCGCGTGGGACCTTCGATGCCTCCCTCCTCCGTCGTCTGCTCCGTCGTGGTCCGAAGACCGCTGGTAGTAGTATTGGCATTATTATTAGCATTGTTCATATTGTTTCCTCCGCCCATGTGCATCATCTGAACCGCCTCAGACAATTCCTCGTACTCGTTCCCCTCCGCAATGCGGAGGTCCGACGCGCTGATGCTGTGGTCCAGTCGCGACGGGGTCGCAAGATAATTGCGAATAGACGAGCGCTGCGGTGGAGTTTCAAGAACTCCAGCCGTCCGAGCCCGCGGTCGACTGACAGATGCCTGGTTGGCAAACGCTTGGACCGCGAGGTTGTGCTGATGAATCTGAGCCTGTGTCGCAGCCAGCTGGGCAGCAGTCGCGGCAGCCGATGGGGTCATCGTGCCCGAGGGAACCTGGGAATACGGTCCGTATCCCTCATCATCCTCGGCATACTGCTCCTTGGCGTTGACCGAGTACGATCGGAACCGATTGTTGTTTTTCATCATGGCAAGCTCCGCCAATAAGGGGGGCAAAGACGACTGCTGCTGCTGCTGGTGCGAGAGATCGACGGACGACTGATCCAATTTCGCACCTTGCTGCTGCGGCGTTTCCGCCAACCCAAGGTAATCGAGTGTTTTGACGTCAGTGTCGGCCAAACCATCTCGGGAGTACGATGACTGGGCTGGAGATGTCGGGCCTTCGGAAGACCGGATGCTGGCAAGAGTACTGGCGCGTTCGCGACTTGACGACCAGTGGGTAGAGAAAAGCGAAGGTCCGAAAGGACTGCTGGATGATCCCAAGATGTTTGTCCGCTGCGGCATGGATCCGGCTCTTAGTCGTGACAATGTCGTGCCACTGCCACCAACGCCCACGGTTGCCGTCTGCGAGGTCGATTCGACACCGGACAATCCCGGTGGTCTGAAGGGACTAGTAGACGGCGTCGGGCGCGAGGTCTTAGACAGCAGGGATTGCTGCGACAGGCTGCTTCCGTTCAAGGAGCCTACGCCGGGAAACCGAGACGGCATGGTCCCAGCTCGCGTCCTCCGAGCCGGGCTGTGCAGGGACTGGTCCGTCGCAGACGGAATCAAGTCTGGAAACTCATCCTGGTTGGGTGATTCGGGGATGTTTTCGCGAAGAGGGGTGGAGTGGCCACTGGACGGCGGGCCCCAGATGTTCGGGGAGACGCCTTCCTGGGCTTGAATCTCTCGAGCTCTGCGCAGCCAAAGGGGTCAGCTGTATGAGATACAAGGCCAGAGATTGATTCACATACCGTTTTGAATAGAGGCGAGTGCCCATGTCCAACGGGGAACCAGCCCCCAAACGGGCTGCCCCCAGTGACGAAGCAGCACTACCCAGGCCAGTGGAGGCGCCAAAGGCCGATTTCACGGAGCTAGTTGTATGGTCAGTGGGCGAGTTGCTGCCAGTCGAGGTGCCCGAAATCGACTGCGAGCTGGGAATATAGCCGAGGCTGAGATGGCCGTCTGGCCGTGACACCGGAACCATCCTGACCGGATTGTAGTTTCTCCTTTGGTTCGCGCAGACGACTCAACTGTTCAAGCGACTTGGCCAGACAGAGTGACGGAGGCGAAGCCCATAAGGTAATCCAACGACCGCAAGGTTCCGCCTTGATCTGCTCAACGCTGGCGGCGACGGGCCGCGCAAACCATGTAGAGCACACTGAACAACTGTTTTGTCCAACTGTGAATCCAATCGACGATGCCGTGGCAGTCCGTTCGCTGCGACCGGGGTTCGACTGGGAGTGACCGAGGGCACGTGAATGTACACACTCGATCCAGAGGCCCGATCCGAGTTCGATCGATCGATGAAACGTAAAGATCGGGGAAACGAATCTGGCTAAGGGCGGCTTAGCGAAGGCGGCCCATGTATTCGCCGGAATCGAAGGTATCCCGACGGAGCTCAAAAAAAGGCGGTCGGCACGACGAAAAGCGAAGAAAAACCCGATGTCACAGCACAATTAATCAATTCTCGTGGTGGTCAACGAAGCGAAGGAGGCAGAAGAACAGAAACAATGATCGAGACAGCTCAGCCCAAACAGCCGTCAACTTGCAGACACAGCTGGTGAAGATCGGAGAGAGGGGACAGGGGGTTGGGTGAGATGAAGCGGCAAGGAATTGAAAAGACCGGAAAAGGGCAACGAAGAAGGACGATGAGAAACTGGAGAAAATGAAGCACAAGGTTGAGGGGGGAAAAGAAACTGACTACTCGTAGAATTCAGAGACGAAGAAAAACGGTACTTTTGTGACCTCTGGAGCGGAATCAGAGGAGTGAACTTTTTTAGTGGCTTTTTTGGTTCTTTTTTCAATTCATTTTCGCCCCTGGCTCCAGACCCCATAATTACGACGACTTTTTGAATCCCGCCTCTCCCCCAGGATGGCCCTCCGCCTCCGACCCGCTGCGGAGCGCCGGTTTATGAAGCCAGTCTTCCCAGCGGATTGATGAGTCCTCTTTGAGCCGCCAAGATCATGGAGTTCGGTGCGAGATGTCAATCATCCCCGACTATCGGTCCTGAAACACAAGTTTGATCACCATCTCCTCCTACGCTATGACTCGTTACTATATGTATTTACTCTGGTCCCCATCTTAGAAAAGCACGGACGTGTGCCATCTCGTTGGTGTCGCTATCGGGAGCAAGGTCTCGTGGGCTGAAATGATTCCATCGCGCTAGTCCTGAGTCGAAACGGGCGCTCTTCTAGAGCTATTCAGCGGCCGGAAACACTCAGGGACAGCGAGTTTCAGACGCGCCGTTCAATCCCGGCCAGGGGCAAATGCCTTCTCAGGGCCCAGATCCGCCCCCGAATCAGCGCTCGCTGTCACGTCTCCGCACGCCAGCGACCAAGATCGAATCGAAGATCTGCCGGAGGCTTTTTAGCGCCCGTTCTCAACTCTGCCCAGTTTCCAGCGTCTTGAATTTCACTGGTCATATTGACGCTGAGCCCAACTTAATTAGCGAGTCACGGACCTGTCTACCGTCTTCAAGAATGTTTCCATCTGCAGGTCCTTGGAACGGTTGAACAATGGAGACATGGCATTACACAACGCAATTGGCGTGCTTCCGGCAAGGATGGCCATGCACACAGCTGAGTAGATACCAATCGCCAACTCCTTGCAGAAATCTATACCTGGAGCTATGAATGACTACCATGAGGCAATGATAACAAACAAGTTTTATTATTCTAGCAAAGAGAATGGCCTAGCTATCAAGCTGATTGTACTCAGTATGGAGGGAGGTGCTGTACGCTGATCCTCGTAAAAGAAAACAGGGATTCTCGACCCCTGATCTGACTGATTGGTGGCGGCGCTTGAGACGGAGTGGCGCACATGCGCCACAAAAAGATCACTAGCCACAGAAAGGGAAACCGGATCCGGGAGAAACTTTACTCCGATTTTCCGCGTCACGTGTTGAATGTTCTGATCGTTTATTATCTGGGTTCGATTCGCGAAATTTACAATTGGCCGAGATGACGAATTTACGTTGCTCATAACCCGGGAACATGGCGTCTGACGATGAAGATAGATCCCTCTCGGGGGACTCCTCGGAGTCGGAGCCCGTGGAGACCCTGATCGCTGGGCGTGAGCGGCGGAAGAACGCCGGGCGGAACATGTCGACGCTGCTGGACGCCGAAGCTGACGATGAGCTAAATCTTCTGTTTGCCGAAGATGGAGACGACGCCGATTTTGAAGAGGAACTGGAGGAAGATGCTGAAGATATGATTATGGACTCTTCGTCGGATGAGGAGGATCAGGGACCCAATGCCGGCGAAGACGACCTGGAAGGAGAACGAGAGCTGCAAAGAGAGCTGCGGGCGGAAAGGGCGAAGAAGCGCAAAGCACAAGAGTCGTTGAGATTGGCCACACTACGGAAAAAGGTCAAGATCGACCCAACTGCGGTCTCGAAAACCACCCAAGATGCGAGCACGCCGCGACCAAAGAAGAAGTCGGAGCGGACATCGTGGCTACCGACGCCCGAAGATGGTCCAACGCGGTCATCCTCGCGTCGGCAAACCATGCAGAACAAGGAACTCATACACGCACGGCTCAAAGACAGCGAACAGCGACGGCAGCGACTTCTCGCGACCATGGAACAGGCCGCGAAACGAAAAGAGAAACTTAAACCGCGACCGATGACACAAGCCGAACGCCTGGCGGAAGCGGTCAAGGTCGAGCAGATGAACAACAAGAGCCTCAATCGATGGGAGGAAATGGAGAGAAAGAAGGCCGAAGAACGCAAGGCGAAGATGGAGGCACTGAAGAACCGTCGGCTGGACGGGCCTGTAATGTCGTGGTGGAGTGGAGTTGCTACATGGGTCAATGGAAAACTGGTGCGCGTCGGCAAGGCCGACGTTAAACAGAAGCCCGACAAAGAGGAAATTGAGCGTCGGAGGAAGAGTAGAACTGCAGCGGAGCAGACAGAGCAAGTCAAGCAGGAACCCGCTGCGGGCGATGATGCATCTCAACAGCAGCCACAGCTACTCGCTGGTCAGCAGACAGGCTCGGAAGCAGCCGCAGACCACCCGAAAGACTCTGAAGATGCGCAGCAGCTCGGAGACAAGACTACAGAGGGTCCACCGCCAGATAGTGAACAACACACTACCGCCTCTGGTGACAACCGAGATAGCAGTCCTCCGTTTCGGGTCGTTACTACCAAACCACCGCCCGATATTGCTAATACAGAAGCGCAGACACCAAGTATGCAAAATGGCAATGCTGAACAAGCAACCCGGGATAATACAGAACCCAGTGTTCCCGCAACACCCATTGACTCCAGCCTTCCATCCACTCCCCGGCCGCCGGCTGCAGAGCCCATTCCGACCCCCACAAAGGGTCATAACGAACCTGGGCCCGACCAACACAGTCCGGTAAAATCCGAGGAACCAACAACTGTCGATCCTGCTTCGGACGCAGTTCCGCCCCCCACATCGGTTCTTCCCGAGGTGACCGAAAAGACGGGAAGAAACGCCATCATTCTCGACAACTTTGACGAAAAGACGGCACAGAGCCGCGACTACAGTATCTATTTCAACTCGAAAAAGCCTCCGCGGTTGACGAGTGCGTGATTCTTCAACCGTTAGTTCTACGGTTTGTCGAATGATGCTGACTTAAGTTTAGAAATCGCATCTCATCTGTGTCCTATTACTTCGCTCCCGGCTCGTTATCGCGATCCTGAGACGGATCTGCCGTTTGCCAACGCACTGGCATATCGGGAAATCCGTAATCTGCTCGCGCACAAGTACACCTGGAGCTCGATGCTTGGGTGCTACGTGGGCAACACTAGCGTCGCTGCCAAGGGGGTTCCCGAGCAGTTCCTGACGGGGATCAAAAAGAAAGAGGTACCCAAAACAGCGACGGAGTCGGAAAATAAGGCCACTGTGGAACCTGTGCCGAAGAAAGAGGCTGGGGAGGAGAAGAAATGATAGATGGTTAGTTGATGCCGCTGGACGGATCGCAAATCATCGCATCATCACATTGATAACCTGATAGAAATCATACGTTGTATGCACGACGACGGCAGTATTCACTAGTAACCGCCAGGTTGTCATAATGAATTCCAAACGATAAACACTGCAGGAAGGTGTGGCAACCCACATTGCAGAGTTGGACCCGGTCACCCGATAGCAACCCTGCAAAGCTTGTTTGGTGGGACAGCGTCATCTGTTCACTGTACTGAACTGGAGGACCCTGTGCGCGGACGGGGGTTGTACTGTTCTAGGTTCACTCTTGGACGGTCTTTCTCCGTCGGTACCTGAGTGTCTTGATTTGGTCCGATGTTGCAGACATGGGCTGCCATGCTGGCACTCGGCAGTCAAGACGAAGCCAGACCGAATTCAACGGTGAGCGAGCATTCTACTTTTTTGATCAGTGAACGTGCTTCGATCATAGGCCTTGGAATGGAGTAAATAATTGGCTATGCATTGGCATCGGGCACTGCGGGTAAAAGGCATTAGAAAAATCTGAGCGTGGATCGGCGTGGCCTCGGCCGTTCGGAGCACATGGTAGATCAACGATTTGCCATTCGACTGGTTGAGCGGTCAAGCCTGATGTTGCCAAGGGCCCAAGACCCGGCCGAAAGCTCCACGACAGGGATGTCTGCAAGGTCGGGCGATTTACACAACGGTGCCAGGAACGTTGCGGAGAATGAGATACACAAAGTTGCCAGTCCCACGATTGCCTGGTCCACCGTGCGTACATACTTGATGGATTTCCATGAAGCGGATTGATCATCCTATTTGTACTAGAAGATCCAATTGGGCTCATTTCTCAGATAATTTCGTTGGATTCTGCAGTCGGTCCCGTATGGGGCGAAGGGACGATGATTGCAGAAACGCGTTGATGAGGTGATTCGGATGATGATGCCGCAGTCCACATGCGGAAGACGTGATCGACGAATGGTCCTTGCCCGGGAACGTCACTAACCTGATTCGGAAGCGAGCGGAATGTTCTATTTTCGGCAGGTGATGAGTCATAAAATCATGTGACTGCCAGCCAATCAGAAGGGCCAATTGAGCCGTTATCTGCCCTCCGAGTTCAGTCCCCCTCATAGGGCTGAGGCTCGGGTTCGTTCTTTAGACAAGTCGCAGTCGGAGGATTCTTCGACCACGCGCCAATACTGCATGCCGCGGAGGTTCTAGATTTCCGACTGCAGACAGAAAGGGGACCGAAGTGCTGCAGTGGAGAGAGATGCCCGATTTCGTCAGACATGGAGAAGAGGATTCGCGCGTTGGAGCCAGGATTACGTGACTTCTGCCACTAGGGCCAAGGTTATCATTTGATTACGTCGAGTGGATAACCGACTGTTCTAGGCGTGGGAGTCGATGATTCCTCGGACAATAGAATAGATCATGGAGTGGTTTGACTCTCCACTACGAGTAGTATTTGACCCAGCGAGATTGCATGGGAAACAAGACAAAAATTTGACTCGGAGCCTGCATTCATCATATTAATAGAGTTCCCGGCTGATAACGAAAGCATTCGTGTTTGCCATCTTTTCTCCGGAGTCTGGACAGGCCAACGAGAACACAGCTCTGCCGGGTGGCTTATCTCTCTTATCTCTCACAGTCGGTATGGTATCGCAAGTCTCTTTTGATATGGGAATTCTTTATGAAGGAGTCTCCCACATGGAATCATTGTTTGTCCCATTGCTAAAGCTGCCATTGACCAGGTTCCTCTCCCGTCTGTTGGGTAGTCTGTACCTTGCATCGATACACCAAGAGTTACACGCCATCTCGACACCAAACACGCAGGGAGAAACGAACAAACCGTCCGTGCAAGCCGGCGATCTGTCGATGCGCCATTTTTATCTGATTCCGCGCCCGTGACCGCTCTCTCTTGCTCAGCTCGTGAGACCTGGAACCCCGAACCCTCCAGGGTGGATCCCCCCTGGGGCGATATCAGAGAGACAGAGATAGCAATAATGCATATTACCAAAACCTCACCGCCATCCATGAAGCCTGTCATAACCACTGGTCCAAAGAAAGGGTCAGCCGTCAGGCATTCCCGGCCTTTACACCACCGCCGGACCTCGTCTGTCCAGCCTTTTGTTGCCCTCAACACGTCCAAGTCCTATCAATCGATCAGCAAACTGCTCGGGGCTGGCGGCGGCTCGACTGTTCGGACAACAAACAGGATTGACGACGAGGACATGGCAACCAGTTTTCTGCAATATTGGTATGTTTTGGGTCGATCAATGAATTTGGGTCCTTATCTCCCCGTCCTCGTATTGGCAACACGGCCTACCCGGCCTCGCCTCCCTTCCGCCCGATTGTTGGTCCCTTTTGCGATCCGACATTTTGAGTCATACATTCCTTGCTTGTTGAACTCAGCCTCGTTGTGTCAGGATCCTCGGCTAACGCATATCATAAACCATAGTGCCATGTGTGAGACACAGATAATGATCCCCGACAACAGTGTTCTTTACTGTAGTGAGAGGTATTTATTTATCCCTTCCCGGTCTCGTTCGACTGGCTAAAACTAACTCTTGTTTTCTTTTAGGTGTCGCGAGATGGATTCAAGCAAGCCTCTGTCAGCATCTTACACATCCACATCCTCGATGGCATCCTCGCTAAGTCCACCGACGTCGCCTCCCATCTCGCCGCGCAGCAGTACAACGACACTCTCAATGAGCGCAGCTCGATCATCACCGCGGCCAATCCCCGGCAAACACCCTCGGATGTCGTCGGATATGGACGCCTCAATGTCCGGTCCGCGATGTCGCCATGGCAGCTCCCTGTCTTCGCATTCATCGACCGAGGCATGGAACTACCTTTCCCAGTTCTACTACCACCAGCAGCCGTTGTCGAGCGCCGCGGGCACGGCCGACGACGGTCTGGTTCTAGTTGTGCCATCCCTCCATCGTCGTAGCGGAGGAGACCCTCCCCCCCATCGGAGTTATCCCAGCATGCCGCCCTCCCTGACACACACGCCCGCCACGACTGCGGCATCGTCACTCAGCAGTAACGCCGACCTTCCCCCGAGCGGGTACCTGCATGATGAGCACCGTCCGTTGCCGCCACGCCACAACCCCTGGTTCTCCAGCACAAGTGGTGGGACAAAGGGCGTGCAGCTCGTCGTCCCGCAGCTTCCGACCCCTCCACCGTCCTCGACTGAGACCTCCATTCATCCCAAGGCAACAACTTCCTCCTCATCCTCTTCTACCACTGTGACGGAGAGACCAGTCGCGAGCAACGACTCCCCTGCCGTCTCGTCGCTTTCTACGGTGTCGACCCTCGTTGAAACCAATCAGCAGGTCTGCAACTAGACTTTCTTCTTCCCTCTTTGAAGAGGGGAAACAAAAAAGTCTTTTGTCTCTTTCCATGTTCGATTCTTTTTTCGAACTTTAATACCGTGGGATCTGGTCTGGCTACCGTCGCCCCCCCTTTTTTAATACCCTGTCATTTGTGTTTGTTGTTGAGGACTCTCGGATAATCATGATACCTGTGATGTACCGTTGATGGTTAGGATTTCGAGGTTTTTGAAGATAAAGCAGCATGCCTTTTGTTGGTATATATAATATAGAATAGATTGGGGGTTCGGGTGAATGACTCAAATGCCATGATTGTTTAATTCACGTCTTTTTTTAACCCGATTACTGTACGAGGTATCTGCACATTTTGAGTCAAAAACTGGTCATCGTCTCCCAAATTCGAATTGAAATGAATACGAATGCAATTTTCACAGTAATGAAAATTGATCGAGTAGTAGCTACTTTTTCCTCCGGCCAGACAATTAGAAGTTCGAAAAAAAAAAAAAGCATAAAGAGTCATTAATATGAAAAGGAAACTTGGTAGTTAACTTAGATGGATGGTGACATAATACACTATTGGAAGAGGAGTCGGAATCGGTCTGGGCCCGGGGTCAATCTATCTGCAGAGATGATACCAGGTAGGAGGAATGCAGGGATTAGGGTTAAATGCATTAATCAGGAACAATTCTAGGCGTGGATTAGGCTCAACACAGATGATGATATGAGGAGGAATTCCAGTAAAACCCTGAAATTTGAATCTATTCTACTCCGACATAACATTAGGAAAATAGACGGCTGTATTCAAGGGGTACATCTTCCCGTGAACCGCGGGTACAGGCAGCATTCTCGAATGGTGTAGCGGCCGCAGATCCACGCGAGGAACCGTTCAAGCCCAAGACCGTATCCACCATGAGGGGAGGTTCCGTACCTGGGATAATTTAGCATCCTGTAACTTATCTCTGAAAAGGAAAAGAAAGGTTGGTACTTACTTTCGCTGGTCCGTGTACCAATAGTACGGGCTCGGGTCCATGTTCTCCCGCTGGTATGCCGCAATGAGCTCGTCGTAGTCGTCGATCCTGCAACTGCCACCCACGATCTCGCCCACGCCCGGCATCAGGACGTCCACGCTCTCCGTCACCCGCGGGTCTGACGCGTCCTTCTTCATGTAGAATGCCTTGATCTCTGCAGGGAAGTGCGTCAGGAAGATCGGCTGGTTGATGGTGTCGGTCATCTTGCGCTCTGCAGCTTCGGCGATATCGTCGCCAAACTCGTGGGGTTTCCCTTCCTCATTAGGGATGTCGTGCTCCCGCAGCCATTCGATTGCCTCCGCATACCGCATCCGTTTGAACGGCCGCGCGGGGGGCTTAAAGTCAGGATTCATGTCATGGATGAACTTGGCGATTTGCGGGTCCTCGAGAAGGAGCTCTATCACGCGCGAAATCACTGTCTCTAGGTGGTCTAGTAGATCCTCAAAGGTGATAAAGTCCAGCTCCGCCTCAATATGCGTATACTCGGACAGGTGGCGCCGCGTCAGCGACTTCTCCGCCCGGAACGACGGACAGATACAGAACACGTCGCCGAGTGACGGCAGGCACGTTTCCAAGTACAATTGCGACGACTGTGTCAGGTACGCTGGCTCTCCGTAGTAGTCAAACTGGAAAAGAGTCGCTCCGCCTTCCACCTGCGTTTGCACCATCGCCGGTGGCGTCACTTCTAGTAGCCGATTCTCCTCGAACGTCTTACGGAACGCTCGCAGCGCTGCCGCTCGCACCTTCATCACCGCCGACGCTGTCTCACCTCGGAGAACCAGGTGACGGTTATCCAACAGCACGTGCGGCTCAGCATCTGGGGCCACACGGTTGGTGATAGCCTCCTTGTCGCCCGCGGCTTTGCCGATGATGGTGAAGTAATCGGCATGCAGTTCCCGGTTGTTCGGAGCATGCTGCTTCGGAGGCACCTCCCGCATCTCTCCGTGGATTGCCATCGACGTCTCCAGCGTCAGCGTCATTGCATCATACGTTCTGGTCAGGTCACCCGTCAAGATGCACTGCAGGTACCCGTAGCCATCGTACAAAGTGATAAAGATGACATCCTTTTGCGGACGGAGACGGTGTACACGGCCGAGCACACGCACGCGTGTGCCCTTCTTGGACCCGTCCGGCGACCCCAGCTGCACGATATTGGGATTGGTCTCGTCCAATCGGATCCTCACCGGCTTTGGAAGCGAAGGATCCTCCTTAATCACCACCTTCTTCGCCTCTTCCAGTACTTGACGACGCTTCTCAGCTTCCTCCTTCTCACGCAAGGCCAGTTGCTCAGCCTTGGCCGCTTTCTTCTTGGCTTGTTCCCACAAACTGTTGGCCTTTTTCATGGCCGACTTCGTGGCCGGCTTCCATTCCAACCGCGACGCTTCATTGCCATCCTCAACCGGCCCAGTCTGGGATTTACGTGTTAGGTACTGGATTCCGGGAGTGGTCGGAGGGTGATGCTGGAACGCGTAGGCGAGCGTCTTGTAAGGAGCTTCTTCGGTGCCTGCTACCGAGGGTTCGTCCTTGCCGACATCCTCGTCGATATAAACGACTTTTTGCTCACTGGCCGCCATTGTGGGCCGGCTGACTCAAGTCAATTGCTCGAGTCTGAAAAGTTTCAGATCGCTGGGAAGCTCGTCTACGTCGTGTACCGAGTGCTGCCAGAATGGAGCAGAAACCGTGCGTCAATTCACGCTGCCGTGGTGATGAGCAAGAGTATAGCCTTACCAGTGCAGTCTCGGCCCTCGATTGAGTGTCAAAGCCGCAGAGATAGCGCTGATTGCCAGATCTGACCTCCTCAAGAATCTGCGATACAACTGAAGGAGGGGCTGACTCATTGAGGGACAGAATTTAGCTGACCGCTTTCCAAAGCGGGATGAGATTATCGGCACCTTATCAGTCTACTCTAAGTAGTGCCTGAGGCATCAATGGGATTGATAACGGGAAGGACCTGCTGGAAAGAGCTCTCTGGGAATGCGTCACAAAAATAGAGATTACTGTAACTGTACTCCATATGAGTCTTTGGGATTCATCCTGAATGATCATTTGTTAAGCCAGATGGCGAGTCTGTGCGTCGTATAGATTCAGAACCGGTATGCTCTGGGACACACCCCATTGTCGTGACCAGGAGCTCGTGACACACTCCCCTCGCCGCAATGCCTCTGGCATTGGCTGTATCATGCAGTATCCTCACCTGATTCTGTGGCCAAGACATACTGTACCGGTTTGGATCGTTCAAGTCACTGAATCTTTCCCCATAATCGTCTTGTCCGCGTTCCCTTGGGTTCTTGAACTTGAAATCGAACCGGCGAACAGCGCTGACTGCTCATGATTAAGGCTGGCTCTGTTGATTGACAGAAAAGTCGCCCCAGAATTGTCTGTTGGAAACCAGCTATGGCTGCGGTATTTTCTCTCTGCGGAGCATGCACAAGGACAAGGATGCACTTATACTCGAACCCTTCCTTGATGTTCCGTCCACGAGATGTCCTGGTTTTGTATTCTGGTTCATGGCGTCGCTGAGCCATGAAATGCTTGAACCGGGAGAAAACCCAGATGCTTGGATCCAGCCGCTTCGGTTTAACGAAGGAGCAGCAACCATGGATTTTTCGACATGCTCAGGGCAGCTAGTGAGATTAGTCAGGGGTTTGCCGACTGTTGCAAGCCAGCGTCCCGTGCTCCACAGCCGATGACCGGCTCAAAGGACCAGAGCGCTGCTTGCCTGCTGTCCGTGTTTTGAATCGCAATAAGTTCAAGCCGAGCACGCTGCTAGGATCGAAAACGCTAACTGCGATAACTTGATAAGCCATCAGGGTCTTGAATACAGATTGCGAGAGAATGCGGAGGCTGGGGGCCTCAGGCTGGAATCCAAACGACGCTATTCCTCTCTCGGAACAGTCTAAGCTCTCGAAATCCCTGGCCCATTGCCCAATCAGACCTCTGGGATTCCGGGAATGTTCCTCCAACCACAGGGTTTGCGTTGAACTTTGACGCGCCTTCCTTGGCTTTTTAGGCGGTCGGATCCTTGTCCCTGACCAGCTACAATTCGTCGCACGCAGAAATCAGGCGCCCTGGCGGTTCGTCACGAGAGATGATTCCATCTCTCCATCACTGGCACCAGCGATGGCCCCTTTGATCGCCGTGGGCACGGCTGACGCACCCAGCGAACCAATCTTGGACGATCATGAATGCCAAGGGGTGGGATCCAATCATTCAAGCGAACCACCGGCCAAAGGGGAAAATACAAAATCCAAGTCCAGGGGAAAAACAAAAAGTCATTGCCCGTTGCCCTGTTCGTGCGGCTCTTTTCTGCAGCCGCAAAACAATTCAACAAAGCCTCGAGCATCGGTCAGGACAGAATCGGTCTGGCGTCTTTCAGGCCATGTCTCAGAATTCAAACGGCACAGATTCGAGTCACTTCTGACATGGGGCGTGCCAGTTGTGCGTTGAGTCAACCGCGGAGAACTCAAACCCCAAACCCAGACGGCCCCTGGACCACTGGGTGAGCCTAGTTTCCAGGGGCATCCATCCTTGTATGCACAACATCAAGTCGGTCAACGCGGTCGACAGTCCGCATGCTCGTTGTTCGCAATTAATGCAGCGGCCAATCTGTCTGCAGCCTGCAGGCACCCTGATCTCCACCGCGTAAAGATACCCACTCCGTTGGAATCTCCCGGTCCCGTAAAGCCCAAAGCCCTAGGCCGACCGACTCCGTATCGCTACGTACTGTACGTGTGTGTACTCACTAAACAAGACCGCCCGGTGATTATTAGTTCGCCCTAAGTTTGTACCCCTTTTGGCCCTATTTTCTCGCGACATTCGTTTTCGTCTTCTCCTGGCCCTTTACTTCTCTCATCATTCTCCTTCTCTCCACTTCACCCTCATTCTTCCTTCCCCTGGGTGCGTGGCTGTTTCTACATACCTTTCGTCCCATTCCTTACTTCGCATCTCATAATTATTAATTGCCTTTTTTAATTGTTCATTTTGCATTGGCACTGGCGGCTGTCGCTCGCTCTTCGCAGCCGGTCTCTAATTTTCACCCCCCTTAAATCAATTTCTTTCTTCATTCGGGCCTCCGTCAGTTTATTTCCACCTTTTTTCTCGTCGCGACTTGTGTTCGCGTCTTTGTCCCATTCCGTGTGGCATCGTCCGTTGGATACCGGCTTCAATCAGGGGCCGCATGCTTGGGACCCTTTTCCCCTGGCCGTTCACCGCGTCGACATTCCTCCAGTTTCGTCCGGCTTGCCAGGCCAGCTGCTGATCGCCGCCACGCTGTCTGAATTGAGCCTCTAGAACCCTCTAGGTGCGTGGTCATTTGTGTCCATTGTTCGCTCGCTGCGACATCGCCCGTGCATTCCAATTGACAGTTTGTCTCTCGACGAGTTCGCGTTCTGAAGGCCGTTCCCTCCATTTTCGTGTTCTGCACGGTGATATCATCTGTCCGAATCACAGCCAGCGCCGTGTGACGCTTGTCACATCGAGACTCTGAGGTTCCCTGACCGCCGCGTTCGCTCGCCATGCAAACAGCGGATGCACCGACTGGGCCCAAAGATTCTCGTCTAGTACCGTCGATCTCGAACCTGTCCAACGACCCCAATCTTCCTTCACACGGCGCCTTCAACGCTCACGAGCCGTCCATCCAGAGCTTCGGTGACCGCAGCACCCGCCGGAACAACACCCCTTCCATTAACACCGGATCGGTCCCCCAGAACGGGAACGATTTCGGCGCGCCAGGATCGGGCATGGATATCAATTACGCTCCGTTTCTCCCGTCCCAATTGCTGCTTGGAAGTCCCTTTCAGCCTGGAACCCCTTCCGCATACGCTTCGCCGCAGTTCCCCAACTTCGGTGGCTTCCCGCAGACGAATCCGTCGCACGGCCAAGGCACGCAAAATCAGCTCGGAAGCCCGACCTCCCAAGCACCCCAGAACCCCATGTCTCCTCCACTCTATCCCGGCATGACTTCGGCGGACGGATTTGGTGGATCGCAGATGTTGGGTGGACCACAGTCCTCGCTCGGCGCGTACCCTGGGCTGGGTAATGCCGCCTTTGGGCCCGCCGGCGCGGCACCCGGGATCATGCCGGGCACCAGCCGCACAGTGTACCTGGGAAACATTCCGCCCGAAACGTCGGCTGAGGAAATCCTCAACCATGTGCGGAGCGGCCAGATTGAGTCCGTGCGGCTGCTGCCGGATAAGAATTGCGCATTCATCTCGTTCCTTGACAGCAGTTCCGCCACCCATTTCCACTCGGATGCAATCCTGAAGAAGCTCGCGATCAAGGGCAATGACATCAAGATTGGATGGGGAAAGCCATCTCAGGTTCCCACCAGCGTTGCCGTCGCGGTGCAGCAGTCGGGAGCCTCTCGGAACGTGTACCTCGGTGGTTTGCCCGAGGACATTACTGAGGATGAACTACGCGAAGACCTGGGCAAATTCGGTCCCATTGATACTGTCAAGATTGTTCGGGAGAAGAACATTGGCTTTGTGCACTTTTTGTCGATTAGCAATGCGATCAAGGCGGTGCAACAGCTGCCGCAGGAGCCGAAATGGCAACCCCCGCGCCGAGTGTTCTACGGAAAGGACCGTTGCGCATATGTGTCCAAGACCCAGCAGCAGAACGCCGCTCAATACCTGGGCATTGCTCCCGGGTACGCACACCTTCTCAACAGCGCGGATCGTGATCTGATCTCCAACGCCCTGGCCCAGCAGTCGATTGCCGCAGCGGCCGTGGCCACCAGCGCTGGAGGTGTGAACAATCTCGGCAACCGGACAATCTACCTGGGCAACATCCACCCGGAGACGACGATCGAAGAGATTTGCAACGTCGTCCGAGGTGGCCTGTTGCACCATATCCGCTACATTCCTGATAAGCATATCTGCTTTGTCACTTTTGTCGATCCTACGTCAGCCGCCTCATTCTACGCTCTCAGCAACCTGCAAGGACTGATGATCCACAATCGGCGGCTGAAGATCGGTTGGGGCAAGCATTCGGGTGCCTTGCCGCCCGCGATCGCTCTCGCCGTGAGCGGTGGCGCGTCGCGAAATGTGTACATTGGGAACTTGGATGAGTCCTGGACCGAGGAACGGCTGCGGCAGGATTTCTCGGAATACGGAGAGATTGAGTTGGTGAATACACTGCGGGAGAAGAACTGTGCCTTCGTCAACTTTACCAACATTGCCAACGCCATCAAGGCGATCGAGGGCATGCGGAATCGCGAGGAGTACAAGCGGTTCAAGATCAACTTTGGTAAAGACCGATGCGGCAATCCGCCGCGCCAGCTGCTCAACAACCAGCACAACCGCGGTGCGGGACTTGATGGGCAGCAGTCACCGTCTCTCGGCCTCAATGGCTATCAGAACCAAGGAGGCGCGCAGTCCAGCCCAACTCGGGGGGCTCTTTCGCCCGCTCCAGGAGCGAATGGGTCGAGCCGCCAGAACCTCCAGCACATCTCTCCGGCCTCGATCCTCAATGTTGGGAGCAACAACCCGTTGACCATGTATCTCAACCATATCTCGGCGCAACAGCAGCAACAGCAAATGGAGCAAGAGAATCGAATGGCGGATCCCACGACGCTGACGTCGCTGCCGCAGCAGCATCATCCTAGCCAAGCGCTCGCTAACCAGCAGCCGACTCTGTACAACAATGCTGCGGCTAACGATATTCCAGCGGGCAACACCATCGAGTCGTCCTTGCACCACCAGCAGCATCATCCGCAGCCCCAGCCTCAGCACCAGCACAAGCCGTCGGTCAATGGTTTCCTCAACGTGTCGAATGGACACGCCACGGCCCCGCAGCAGACCTCGACGGGAAGCAGCAACAGTCTGAGTGTGCCTCGAGCGCAACACTCCCGTGCGGTCAGCCTGCCGTCGTTCGGCCAGGAGCCATTTGGGCCCAACTCGAGCCAGCCGTCGCAGGGCCGGAGCAGTATTGCCCATCATCAGCCGCAAGGAAGTTTCTCGAGTTTCGGCAAGGGTCTGGGAGGTCTGAACCATAACGGGTTTGGATTGGCGATCCAGAACGAGTCCTCTCTCTCAGGCTGGGCTGAGGAGGGGATCGGCGCAAAATAACTTGCTTCTCTCCTCTCTATT
>NW_027192369.1:654648-709447 GCF_041956635.1 Thermomyces lanuginosus | reverse complement strand
TTTGATTGATTCCCCATTTCCTTCTCTGTATCCATTTGTTTTTCCTTACTGTTATCTGTTTACATTTCCCTATTCCCCCAATTTCATATTGACCTAATCTTCTTTTTAATACCCTCCCCCTTGTATTGCTAGCTGGCTACTACGTTCCTTGTGTGTTTGGTTTTTGGACACGAGATATCCTGGACCAGATATACCCTTTCTATCCTGTGTCTGATTTGCGAAATTTTCCTTCCCTTCGTGCATGTTGTTTTGCCCATGTTTCTTTCTTTTTGTCTTAAATGTTGATTTCCGCCATGCCATCTAATCTCTGGTGAAGTGACTGAATCATGACCCGGGGTTGGAGTGAGATAATGAAGGGCAGTTTCTTGGGATGTAAAAAAGGGAGCATTTAGAGGTCGGGATATATAGGCACAAGCAATCTGAAACATAATACTGTATCCTCTGCATATGAACTTCGTTGTCTCCTCGAGTCCCGTTGTTGACTTTGCAGAGCGCCGACATCGAAGTTGGAACTACTTCTTAGTCACGTGATTATTATTATGGATGAATTGGCGGTTGAGCTTGTCAATGGAGCTGTACGAGCTCCGTCGGTCATCAAGACTCCAGGGAAAATGGCGCTTCCTCCAGAGCAGATTAACATCAAGCGCCGCCGAGAAGAGGAGCCCGTGGAAACGCTCTGTATGTACTTGACCTTGTTTCATGTGAACATATTTTCCTAACTGTTGTTGAAACAGATATCCAAACTGAGCTCCACCAAAAGAAGCGACGATTCACAGACTTCATCTTCCAGCGAGTGCACACCAGTGACGACCGAAATGCACCCCGCGATGCTGCTGCACTGCAATCGCCAAGGACAGCGGCAATCAAGAGCCCGCGATCAGTGAGCTCGACGGTATATCCCAAGCGACAAACCGCGGGCGGCAGTAATGGTATACCTACCGTGCGGGCAACGTCCCCCGGCGCAGAGTTTCGCGAGGAACGTAAACTAGCTGCTGCGAAGCGCGAAGCAGAAGAGAAGCGAAGGCGGGCACTGGCGTCGCCTCCCTCTCTCCAGCCTGCCGCCGACGAGAAGAAAGATACTGCTGCTCCGGCTACAACAGCGCCATCAGACGAATCGCCGTCGCCGACAGTAACGTCCTTTCCGACGACACTTCGTCGATTTCACATCTCGCGCACCGCAGGCAGGTCTGCGGATGGCGGTAGTATACTGAAGTCCTCGACGGGTGGAATTTCGAAACGTAGAGATGGCAGCTCTCCAGCGAGGGCCGTACTGGTGGAAAAGCTGACACGACCTCCATCGCTGAGGGGTGTTTCCGCGCTGGAAACTCTCGAGAGGCAGAAGAAGGAGCAAGGGTCAGAGGGTGCAACTGCTGAGGTCGATACGCTGGCGCAGACCGCTGCGAGTCCGAAAAAAGATGCGCAGAGAAAGCGCCCGGTGGTCAACGCCGCGGAGAAAAAGTGGCGAGAGGAGCAAAAGGCGACCGCAGATGCAGCAAAGAAGAAGCTCGCGAGCAAGTTCGACGATGACTCAGATGATCTAGATCGCTTGGCGCGAGAGCTCGAAGCCGTGGCTATGGATCTGGAAAGGGAGGAAAATGCCATGGACATGCGCGACGATGCCCCGGCGAGAACTGCTACTACCCCGAAGAAGCCGCAGCTGCCAAAAGTGCCGCCGCCGCCGTTGAAGTATAGTCCGCGACCGAAGCCGCGCGGAGCCGGGCGAGTCGAATCACCTCCGTCCACGGCAGAAAGCGGCCCTGCTGCTGAAGACAAACACGAGAGTGATAGTGACGATGGCGACTACGTCTACGACACATACATCCGGGTTCCGGTGCGGCCGGGCACCGGCGCTCCAATCGCGACGGCTATCACCAACTCCGAGGCGGACGTGACTTTTGCCTCGGCGGGTTTCCCGTACGGCATCGACCCCACGCGCCGGGACGTCGGGGTGGTCGTGATTACAGCAGAGGATGAGGAACTCTGGGACACCTTTCTCGAGGACGAAGAGGGCGACAATGAGAACTGGGATGGGGAAGATGTGGACTCAAATGGTAGCCTTCCAAATGGCCATATTCCTATGGGTAATCTACTAACGTTACTTCCTTCATCCAGCGGAGGATAACCCTGCAAATGACTATCCAGATAGTGAATTATCATCAGCGGACGAGTTCGACGACACACATGCGATCTACGCGCGATATCGCCATGGGGCGTCAGACGATGAGCAGTGGGATGACGAGTATGATTACTACTACGGATCGTGGGATGAAAAACGTTACGGCAAGGGGTTTAATTCCCGGTATGGACGGGGGGACACAGATGATGACGATGACGATGTGTGATGACTACCTTTATTCCTGGACTTGACCAGGTATATAGAAGCACAAGCTGGAGATGCATAATCCTGGCGGATAGAGTGCGAGGCATGCGCATAGAGTGATGCCTTGTGGTCCATGCGGTCAGGAATGGCGGATCGGGACGACGCTGTTAATCGGCGCTTCCCGGCCAGGAGGCAGTCAGTCCATCGACGCCTGAATGATCGCTGCGGCCCGTCAATCTGCGAGACGGCAGGGGCTCTTCTTCATCCAGTCACAGAAAGTAGATGCCGTAAACACTCCGACACCCTACCTGGCTCTCATTTCCCTTCCTCCTGCGATGATGACGGTGCATGCATCTTATCAACCCTAATCAGCCCTTTTGCCCTTTTTTACTCCAGAAGCACAGGCAGGACCTACCACCGACGCAAACTTAACCCATTCCTCCACACCTCTCACATGCGGATCATCCTCCGGCGGCACATTTTCATGACCCCAGACCACAATAGCATCGAACGTGCCCTGCTGCTGGAGCGCCTTTACCGGCTCCTGTTCTTCTTGCTCTTCATTCTCAGCGGCGGTAGACGGGGGTAGAGTTCTGTCCGTTGGCGTAGCAATAACTCCTTTACATCACCCATCAATTAGCGAGGAATTAAAAGGTATATCCAAGTCAAAAAGATATCATACCCTTGTATCCCTCCGGAACCTCCACGCGTCGACCTCTAAGCTTACGGCCACGGAAGTATGCCGTGTAATGTTCCTCTGAAAGAAATTGCGTTAGTGTGTCTATCTGGTTCCCGTGTGCGGAATTGAGAGTCGTACCATTGTCGTCTTTTGTCGGCTGCCAGTGCCGCGTGGAGAGGTCGATGGGTCCGTCGTGGTGGATGCGGCAGGGGAGGACGTTGATGGTGTAGGATTGGTTGGCGGAGGAGGAAGAGGATTGAGTAGTGTGGAGGGAGAACATTGCTTTTTTTCCTATTCCTTTGCGTTGCTGTATGGTGATTGAGTTGGTATGGAATGGTTGTAGTGGTGAAGAATTGGACGCGTCGTGTCGCGGTTTGATTAACTTAGTGAGATCCGAGATTCTACCGGGAAAAGACCGACATGTACAGATATGCAAGTCTATTGAGACAAGTACAGCAAAGAACCAAAGGGTATAGACACAGTGGTATTATAAGAAAATATCACCGCTTCCGACTCTTTTTCTTCTTTTTCTTTTTCGTCTTCGGCTTCCCACTGCCATCATTCGCCGACGGCCGTACTGGCCACTTCTTCGCATGCTCCCGCTCAAACCCTTCCTTATCTCTTCGATACAGCATCATCGCCGTTCTGGCATCCTCCACACTAGAATGTGCACCTTCCTGGATCTTTATCCCTAGAAATTCCGCAGCCAAGACTTTCAACCGCGGCGACCCGCCCCCGGCGAGCTTGCGATAAGGGGGATATTTGCTGGTATCGCGGATATCTCGTTTCGGGTGACTGAGCAGCAACGCGTCGAGGTCATTGCGCACCGCATGGCCGATCAGGATCGTGCCGTCAAGAATCTTCGCGACGTCCCGTTGCACTTCCTCCAGTGATCTCGCATGCACCATGTCCTTGGGTGTGATACCGCTCACAGGCGTCCGCCAGTCGGTGACTTTCTCTTTGGGCCGCACAAACGAATCGTAGACTTGCTCGCCGTGCCAGTTGACGATACTGACGCGCGCCAATGCGGAGTCTTTATCGGGCTCCGGGCCAACGCCAACCATTTCGCAGTCAATGGCGACGTATTTGCCTATTTCTGCTCTGTAAAATTTTAGATTCCCAAACCGTCTCTCTCCATGCGGTAAACTGGAATACATACGTTGGTGATAAGCCCTCATTGACCCGTGCACGCGGCGATTTCTCCTCTTGAACCGATATAGTCGAGTCCCTCCGCGTCAACCCATCTTTTCGTTCCTGCTTGTCCTCTTTATCCATGCTTTTCTTCGTCGATGCCTTTGAAGCCTTCTGAACGTCTTTTGTCTTGTCGGGCCGTCTTCGCTTCGCATTATGCTTGTCCGCTGACTCGGCGCCGCCGTCAACAGCCGAGATCTTGCGCTTGGTCGTGCAACTGTCCTTCTTCAGCTTCTCCTGAAGTTTCTTCCAGTTGCTCGAGAGGTTGCTGAGATCCATTGTGTCTACCCTCGGTATTTGAAAGCCATTGTGATTGATGCTTTCGGACTCTCCCTTGAGCAAGTCGTGCCTGTCAGCATGGAATTTTTGATAAGAACTGGTGCAAGCTTTGGCAAACATTGCAAACTATGCAAACATAAGTCGAATGGTGAGCTCCCCACCAATCATATCTTGTCTTGATCTACGGTCCATGCATTGAAGGTTGAATCTCGAGTTTCACGTCATCAATGTTCACAAAGCAGTAACTCGCTAGTAAATATATACAAATTCATCGTTCTGCCGATCCGTCAAATCATCAAAGGCATGCTCGCCCAAGACAACTCCCTCCGGACTGGTCTCCTTGCCCTCGGCACGGTACGTTGCGTTCATTGATTTGTCCTCAATGACAGCAGACTTGCCGTTGCGCACACGTCGTCGGGCCTGGAGCCGGTTCAGGAGGATCAGATTCGCAAGTTGGATGAAGACGCAAGCGATCGCTGCTACAAACACGGCCAGGACAGCGCGCAGGCCGGGCAGATAAAAGGGGGCGTCCTGTGACTTGAACAGTAGGGGTCCGATGATATTCCCCGCGGACGAACCGGCCTGGAACAGAGCCAGCGTCGCCGATCGCTTGGTAGCACCACCCGTATTTCCAACAATCCAGGCGAGAATAAGCGGGTTGCCAGCGAAAAGGAATGCAAGTAGGTAGTAGGCGGCAACGAGTGCCGCGCGCTCAGACGGGCCGCGGTCCAGCACGTACAACATAACCGACCCAGCAATAACCGGCAACAGGAACCCGACGAGAATGGCGAACTTGATGCGGACCTTATGCGCGGCATAGCAGGCACCAAAGATGACAATCATTTCCACAGCACCAAAGGGGATGTTGAGCAGAGAAGTCTCGAATTTGTCAAAGCCGAAGCTGGAGAGGACGAGAGGACCGAAGATACTGGTCACGGATGCGCCGATGTTAATGAGGACCGCCAGGCTGAGCCAGAGGTAGCTCTTGGGATCAAGCGCGACTTCCCACACCTGTTCCCATTTGAACTCGCGCGTGCCAATGCCGGTCTGGTTGGCACGCAGTCGCTCGGCGGCCTGCAGCTTCTCGTGGTCTGTCAAGAAGCGGGCGGACGGAATGTCATTGTCGAGCTTCCAATAGACAGGGAATGCGCTGACGATCGTCAATAGGCCGACAAATAGAAAGATACTATATACGTCAATTCATCGATGGATCCCACAGCAGAGAGGTGAAGTTTAAACTTACATTTGCCATGGTTTCAAAAGATTAGAGGGGATATGCCCCAAGCCGTAGGACAGCGCAGACGCCACCATAGTTGCAGACCCATTCTGGCCGTTCCACGCAGCCACACGCACGGGCTGCTCCGCGCGGCGATACCACTGAGACGTAATGACACTAAACAGCGGCAAGCACCCGGCCTCGAACAGACCGAGGAAGAACCGCGCAGCCAGCAAGGCGCCAAAGTTGTGGCACGCGGCCATGCAAGCCGCCGCAATGCCCCATCCCAGCACGAGCGTGGGCATCAGAATCCGATGCGGCACCTTGACGATCAGCACAGTCGAGAACGGCTGCCAGGCCAGCTGTGCGATGGGCGAGATGGAGCCCACCAGTGAGTACTGGTGGCCCGTGAGTCCGGTGTCTTCTTGCAGATTGAAAAGCGACGCCGTGCCGAGGACAGCTTTATCGAGAACCTAACCAACATCTCAGGATATAACCAGACCAGTAAGACCCTGATCAATCGTACCTGTAGGAAGTAGATCCAGACCAAGATTGTGAGAATCACTCGATCCGTCTTTCTTCTGATGCGCTTATCCTGTACATATCGATTAGCATCGGTTCTCAATTTTAGAGCTCGAATTGGTCACGTACATCCTCCTCCGTCACTTCAACCCTCTGCTCTGCGAGCGTCGCCGCCACCGCTGCATCTGCTCCTTGGCCCGGTCCTCCAGACCGCGGCCGGCCCTCAACATCCTCCACCCTCTGCTCCGAAGAGAAGGGCTTTAGAATTCCCATCTCGAGTTCTAATAAAAAAAATTAAATATTAAAATCCCAACAACTCGAATCACAAACCCGGCGCAGCATAGAACCCATGTCAAACGCGGGGGGGAACGCAAGAGATTTAAATTGACGACGCCGCAGAGCTTCCTCCTCCTACCCCGGATTTCTCCATCCCGCAAAAGAAAAGAATTAGATAGGAAGCTAAGAGCAAAATGATTCATGAAAGTCCACCCATTCTCCAAGCGATGCCGATTTAGTTCGTATCGGCGAATGGGCGGTCGCCGTCGGGATGGCGGCGGCGAGGAAGCCGATCGGCTCGGGTCGGCTCGCATGCGCTAAAAAGAGCTCTAAAAGAGCTGGGGAAGTGTACTCCGTGACTCCATATGGGGTTATGGGGGAATCGGGGATCGTGCCGATCGGATAGGTAGAACACATGATGGTGTTTCAATACTTGGAAAGGAGGTCATTGTAAGCGATTGGATCGCTTGTGCTGTTCGTATAATTGTTGAGAGGTAGAGGATGGGTAGTATCTACGTGGGATTTGAAATGCAAGACTACAAAAGATATCCCTTCTACATATTTCCCGTTGCCATTGGGTTTGTAGATTCGTGTCTGGATTCCGTCATTGAATGCAAAATGGGTTCCGCGAGCAAGCCATTCCCTCCCGGTGTTCATGTTCCGACGTTAACTTTCTTCCATGGCAATCCTCGGCAAGATATTGACTGGGACACTCAGCGGGCACATCTGGAGTACTTGATCAAGTCCGGTGTGCACGGCGGTATGTATCTTCCAACCAGTTTGGTAGTCTTACGCTGACGGAATGGGATGCAGTCGTTGTCAACGGAACCAATGCTGAAGCCATCTCCCTCACGCCAGACGAAAAAGGGCGCCTGATCACAGAAACCCGGGATATCGCTATCAAATTGGGCAAACCCAATCTTCCTCTCACTGCCGGTTGCTCTGGTGGTTGCACAAGAGATGTCATTGACCAGACCATAGCGGCACACCGGAACGGTGCCGACTTCGCGCTCGTGCTGATTTCGAGTTACTTCCACTTCGCACTGACGCCGGCCGCGATTGTCGACTTCTTCCGCGAGGTGGCAGATAATTCGCCCATTCCTATCGTGATTTACAACTTCCCCGACGTCGTGGCTGGGCTGGATGTCAACTCAGAGATGCTCGACAAGCTCAGCGCGCACCCGAATATCTGCGCCGTCAAGTTGACCTGCGGTGGAATTGCAAAGGTCGCTCGAGTGGCAGAGACAAACGACCCGAGTCGGTTTGCGGCTCTTGCCGGTCAGGGAGACTGGCTATTTCCTGCGCTGTCAGTCGGCGGGACGGGCTGCATTGCGGGCATCGCCAATGTGTTTCCTAGGGTAACCAAGTTCGGCCCATGTCGCCATCGAAATAGGTGCTGACACAAGTAGATCCTTGTTGAGATCTATAACCTGTTCACACAGGGAAAGATTGCCGAAGCAACCAAGCTTCAAAAGAAACTGAGCAAGGCCGAATGGGGCCTTGCCAAAGGCGGGCTCAATGGCACAAAATGGATCGTCGTCAAGATCCGCGGTTACCCCGAAACCAGTGCAGACTGCCGTCGGCCAGTGCCCAAGTTCGTTGACGCGGAGAAGCGGGAATGCATCACCAGCCGGGTGTACGAACTGTTGCCAGTGGAGGAGCAATTGGCGGCCGTAGCTTCATGGTAAATAGACCTGAGGTAGAAAGATGTAGACCTAGACAATGGCAAAGCTACTGTTGAATAGTTCCATGGACACGGTTCGTATGTCAACGCGCTGTCCACGTTCTAACTGTCGTCGCTGAACCTCTTGTAACAGATTGGCCACATTGGCGGCATTCGTCACCACATGCTGCAGACTGCGGATGGTGTCCACGATCCATCGACATTCCTGGGGGTCATCCTCCTCGCTGCCCCAAAGGAACAGTGGCCACAGAATATTCACTGGAAGTGGTTCCCCATTCGCCATCATGCGATGCACCAGGCCCTTAATCTCACCAATCGCTTTGATCAGCATCTTTGACCGCGGTAGGTGCCGGTGCGCCACGCGGTGGATATGGATGTAGCAAGCGTAAAAGTTGGCAAGATATGTCCGATAGGAGCGAATGATGGCTTGGGCCAAGTGCCTGGCAATGACATTCTCGCCCAAGTCTCCAGCGACAGCATGATCCATGATCGACGGCCGGCAATCATACAACGATGCCAAATCCTTCATAATTTCGGCAGCCGTCGCCATGACTTCTGTCTCGTCTTCGACAGTTCCTCGACTGCGTCGGTAGTGATCGATCTTGGTGATTCGCCCGGTTATCGACTGCACCTCTTGAAAGAACGCAAGCCCTGGTTGGCAAAGCAAATCATATACGATTTCTTCGATGTTGCCGTTTGTACTTTGGCTTGTCCGTTGAGGTGTTGAGCCAGAGGCTCGAGTCTGAATGGGCGGTGCGTACAGACCCGTATTATCGTTCACAAATGGCCCTTCACCCCCAGCCGTCGCTGCGCGTGCGTCAAGAAGTCGAATCCAGGAGATAATCCTCCTCTCTGAAATCCTGTGCATTAGCCCATGTCAGATTGAATAGCATCTTGTAGCACAAACCCAAAGGGCCAACATCAGTCTTCTTCGATCGCTGAATAGCGTTATGTGCTTTTTGAATATTCAAATGGGCCAAATCAGTCCGATCAGTTAGTAGCTGGACAAGTTCAGCATTCGAACATTCCAAATTCGTAGGGTAACCTACATCAATGTACGCCAGGAGGAATACCGTAGTCAAGATGCAGACCAACTCCTCATCGACAGCCGGCGTCTTCCCGTCGGTTTCCAGCAACTTCGCCGACAGCTCTGTCGCAGCACGGTCATACAAGGGCCGGTAGTCGACACTGGCCCGTCCCTGCGACCTTTGTGACTGGATAGCTGCAAACGCCACGACAGCCGAACGGACCATCGTAGATGACGCCGCCATTCTCTGGAACAACGCGCGTGCTGACGCCCATTTCGGACCGTTCTCCACGGGCTCCAGGATCGGAGGAACCGTCATCTGCAAAGCAGTGTCATCAACATCCGACGCATTGCTTGAGACCGATGTCGTCGGCGCATCCATAAGCATGCCATCTGTCTGAGTGGCATCAAAGCCTGTCGACCCCTGGATAGACGGCTCTCTGAAGGCAAACAAATCCGCCAGAGGATCCATCACATATCCCGAGAATCCCATGGGATCCCCAAAGGGGGTCTGCTGCTGCGGCTGCTCCATTTGCTGGGACATTGTCACGGTGCCAGTATGATTCATGGGCTGATGGAAGCGAGCCGGGTCACCGGCCGGAGGAGTAGGTGCATCTGCATTTTTCCAGTGGCATTCCAGGCGCAGACGACTACAATGACCGCACACCGGCTTCTCTTCGTTGCAGCGAACTTTTCGTCGCTTACATGTCAGACATCCATTGCGTGATCGGGGAAGTTGAGGCCGGCGGCTGGTCTGTAAACGATGGGTCGCGGCTTCTGGCATGGAATGCTACTCCCGCTGAACACGACACCAGCAAGATCTCGATCCACGTTCAAGCTGATTGATCGAGACTCGTGTTTCTCGACGAACAAGTTACGATTATTACATAATGTGGATTGTATGTTTCCTAATACGATCTAGTGCATATGCTCTCCGCAAAATGACCCACTTGATGGGGCAAAGTATAACTCCGAATAACTGGTATACAGTTCTAAAGTTACAACCCGTTCTCCGTACTCGTACGTAGTATCTTTTGCAGTCTATTATTCAGGTCAGAACTTGACAGCAGTAGATTATAATCCAGGAACCTTGAAATCCTTGTAAGCCCACTTCTCGGTGGCTTTCGTCTTGGGCTTCTTGCGTGTGACCGGCTTCCGGTATTCAATCTTCCCATTGACGACCAGATTTCGATATCGATCGTCCAAGAGGTTGCCCTCTGGCTTCAGCAGGCGTAGAGAATCCTTTAGCTCATCAGGAAGAACCAGTTCTAGCGGTTTTTCCGGGGGCCTGACAACAAATTAGTCAAATAATTATAGCCAACTCTTTGTAGGGGAAATGCGACTTACAATTCTTTCCCAAGTGGCCGTCTTCGCAGGACCGTATCATCGCCTTCTTCGGACGAATCGTCTTGCTTTTGTAGTTGCTTTCGTGCCTCTTCTCTCTCGGCAATCTCGCGGGCAATCTTCTTCGCCTGCTCTGCCTGCTGATGCCGCTTCTTCATCTCAGCTTCCCACTTCGCTTTCTGCTCAGCCTCTTTCCGCCGCTTGATTCTGTTCCGCTCGGCTTTCGTCTTTCTTCGTGGCTGCTTCTTTTTGAGGAATTCGGGATTCTCATATTCGCTCTCAAAGCCCTCCCAAGCGCTCTCGTCGTCAGACTTGACTTCCCCGTCATCATTCTTTGCCTCCTCGGCCAACCGCTGTCGCTCTGCTTGCTTTTCGGCCTCTGCAATCCTTTTTTTCTCGGCCTCAACCTCTTTCTCCCCTTCTCTTGTCAAGGCGCGATCCCATTCCTCAAACACGGGGTTGTAACTGACGCTGCCATCTGGTTTCTTGACCGATGGCACTGGTTTCCCATTTGCAGCTAGAGAGATCGGCGGCTGCTTTAATGTCGGCGGCGGAGTGATGGGCTTCGGCTTTTCCACAAAGTCAAGCTGGGAATCCTTCTTTTCCGCTGACGAGTCTGGTGCATCTGCCCAAGGATCGTAGGTTGCTTCGTCCTCCGGTCTTATCGCAGGATTGTTTTCCTGCGCTACTTTTTTTAATCGCTCCCACTCTTTTGTGCTGACCCAATCGCTACCCTTTGGCCTTTTTGCCTTGGGTTCAATGACCCCGTCCGTGACCTTAGAATTCGGGCGCTTGCGGCTATCAACGCTGGGAATAGCGGACCGCTGCGCAATAATCTCATCTGCCTTGAGTGGCTTCTTGTGCTTTTGCGATTTTGCAATTTCTTCGGATCCGGTAGTGTCGATTGTGAACAATTCCTCTGACGGCTTCTCTGAAATTACCCCTCTTCACACACCCAAGTCAGCACATTGAGAGACTTTATTTTGCAAAGCCGCTGTATACACACCCTCTGATTTCCTCTTCTCGAACTAATCGGAGTCCCTCTTGGATATCCGTCACATCCACGTGTTTTCTCCATGCTTTCTTGCCCTTCCGAGAGGGCTGCTTGTACTGTTGAGGAGCGTCCATTCTGGTTGAATGCCGTAAGGGTTCGTAATTCCCTGGGTTGAATTGCCCATCCGCAGATATTCTGTTGTCCAAATTTTCATAGGCGGCAAATAGAAGAGATTCACGATATTATTGGTCAGTCCTGTGCGACGATATACCCAAACAGGTAAGACTATTATCATTTTTGGTAGCTGCCACGACCCTCTAGTATCTATCAGGGCGCAGTGCTCATCGCGATCCGTTTACTCTCTGCAGCGACAGTTGGAGCTGAACCGCAACTGTGATTTGTCTCGTGAGGCATCGCTGACGAGACCAGCGGTTGGGCACGATGCCAGTCGTCAAAGGGGGCGTCTGGTAAGTGATTTCGCGTCTGCTAGATCATTGCTTGGACTGACGCCATCCAGGACCAATATTGAAGATGAAGTTCTTCGAGCAGCGGTACGCCTTGAAATCGATATCAACGCACCGACTATTGGCTGACATGATAAATAGGTCTCGAAGTATGGGCTGAATCAGTGGGCGCGAGTGTCGTCGCTGCTCTCGCGCAAGACCCCGAAGCAGTGCAAGGCGCGATGGCAGGAGTGGCTGGATCCGAGTATCCGCAAGATCGAGTGGTCGAGGGAGGAAGATGAAAAGCTTCTGCATCTCGCAAAGTTGATGCCGACGCAATGGCGGACGATCGCGCCAATCGTTGGACGGACTGCAACGCAGTGTTTGGAGAGATATCAGAAGCTGCTGGACGAAGCCGAAGCGAGGGAGAATGATGAGTTGGGTTTGGGAGGACCCGGGTCCGAGGCACAGGCGCCGAGCGCTGATGATGTCCGAAGACTGAGGTAAGCATCCAGGAGTTTCTGTTCTGCAATCGTAGCTAACAATACTAGACCTGGAGAGTTGGATCCCGATCCCGAATCGAAGCCCGCTCGCCCCGATACGATTGACCTCGACGAAGATGAAAAGGAAATGCTCAGCGAAGCCCGCGCTCGCCTGGCCAATACACAGGGCAAGAAGGCGAAGCGAAAGGCTCGCGAGCGCCAGCTGGAGGAATCGCGCCGACTCGCTGTGCTGCAAAAGCGCCGAGAGCTCAAAAGTGCGGGGATCAACGTCAAGGTTGTGACGACCAAGAAAGGCGAAATGGACTACAATGCGGACATCCCGTTCGAGAAAGCTCCGGCGCCCGGATTCTACGATACGACGGAGGAACAGGCCCGCAACGAGCGCCAGCGAGAGATGTTCGATCCCCGAAAAATCCAACTGGCAGGAAAGCGCAAAGGAGAGCAAGATGAGGAAGCCGAACGCAAGAAGCGAAAGAGCGACAAGAACTCAACGTTTGCGGCGGCAGCCAAAGCCGGACGCATGCAAAAGATTCGGGAGGCTGAACAGATGAGCAAGCGACGGCCCCTCAATCTTCCCGCGCCGCAAGTCAGTGAGAGCGAGCTGGAGGACATTGTCAAGATGGGCTTGGCTGGTGACCGAGCAGCCAAAATGGCGGGAGAGGAGAACGACAGTACTCGAGGTTTGGTTGGCAACTATTCCACCATCGTGGGAGGGACTCCGATCCGCACGCCACAAGCGCCACCGCAAGAAGATCACATCGCCAACGAGATTCGCAATATCAAGGCGTTGACAGAAACGCAATCGTCACTTTTGGGTGGGGAGAATGCGCCCCTTCACGAGGGGCCCGGCTCGACGGGTTTCGAAGGCATCACACCGCGCAAACAAGATATCGTAACACCAAATCCTATGGCCACACCATTCCGTCAAGCTGCGGGCGGCGTCGGTGCCACTCCTATTCGCGGGGGAATTGGCCCTGGGGCAACCCCTCTCCGAACACCTCGAGATCAGTTCGCTCTGAATAAGGATGCTGGCGGCCAGCTTGTTGGAGCCACTCCACGTGAAATCAAGATTCAGGAGAATCTGATGCGCCGGAAAGTCCGTAGTCAGCTGGCATCGCTCCCCAAGCCGAAGGAGACGGAATGGGAGTTGGAAGAGCTCCCGTCCGAATCCCCCGAGCCTGTCACGGGCCCAGAGGCCATCGAAGAAGATGCTGCGGAACGGGACCGTAGAAATGCTGAACTGCGTCGGAAGCAAGCAGAAGCCGAATTCCGGCGTCAGACACAGGTTATTCAAAAGTCTTTGCCACGTCCAAGCTCCTTGAATGTCACTGCGCTACTGGAGCGGGCATCCCAGGTCACTGACCCAATCGAGAGGTTGATCGCAGAAGAGGCTGCCATCCTCATTGCCAACGATGCACGAAAGCATCCGGTTCCCGGAGCCAAGGTGGAGGGTAAGGTCCCGGCCCTTGAGCGATTGGACGATGCACATCTTGATGCCGCACGGGAGGCGATCGCCAAAGAGCTGGACTCGGATGATCTCAAGCAGCGGTGGCAAGCCGATTTCGAGAGCTCGTGGACGTCGCTGCGTGACTCGGGTGCTCTGCCGGGTCTGAGCGCGTACGATGATGAGGAGGGCAACTACTTGGAGCAAGAGCAACGCATGATTGACATGTTTGATAACGTGCAAGAGGCCCTCATGGCCACCGCGGAGCAAGGCAACAAGCTCGAGAAGAAGCTAGCCCTACATTACGGTGGGTATCAAGCTCGAGCAAAGACGCTGCGATCCAAAATCGTCGAAGCCAGCGCCGCTCTCGAGAAGGCCAAGATCGACCTCGACACCTTCCGCACCCTTCAGATTGCCGAGGATGGTGCGCTGTCTCGACGCCTTGAGAAGCTGCGTGATGAGGTCAGCTTCATCACTCGGCGCGAACGTGAGGCACAGGAATTGTATCGGTCGCGCAAAGAAGAGCTGGAGGAACTTGAGGCAGCAGTGCCGGTGGTCAATGGAGCACATTGATGGTTTTATATCTACTATCATGACCACCATGTACTTAGAATCCTATTGCTGGCCGTTGAAAATAATGTATGTGAAATGCAGCAGCTGCTGTCACAGGACGTTTCTGATCCCCATTATGCATCTAGCCGGTGAATACCATCTAACCTACATCTCTTCGTGCCAACTTTCCACTTCCGTACCCAATCAAAACAGAGACCGAGTGGTATGCGAACCACTGCGGACCAATAATGAGCCCGTACGGAGTACTCTCCATCCTCTCCAGCTTCGTCCCGTTCCCTGCGACTTCTCGAAAAGAGACCTTCCTTCTACTATCGACGTTCGGCACCAAAGACGCGAGGTTCACACGCCAGTGCAGACGCAACCGATTCATCAAGTGAGGCAAGACCGAAACAGAGCTCTACAGTATCTCTCTTGCCATGACCATCTAGCTTATATTTTCATTAAGATGGATTGGGTATGTCGGAGGACAGTGAGTCTCCATGCAGTTATTTTATCCACTACCCACCGTTGTTCCCGATCCTATACTCTGCCGGAATAGTAGGCTCGTAATTTTTTTTATTTTTTTTTTTTTCCCTTCTGCTAGAACACTTCATATTTGTGTATAATGATTTTCATTGCGTCGGTATCGAGACGGGCAAAGACGACTTTGGATTCAACGCGGATGCATCACCTACGAAACTTGGATTTCGGGTTCCTGACAGGCATGCTCGACCGGAGAGTAACGTGAGGGAAAGCAGCTCTTCCAGTGCATCACGCACATGCCGCCCGTCCTCCTAAGCCAGTAAATTGTTAGTCGGCAGAATTAGAGAGATCATCTGCTCGTATGCCTCGCTTCCCCTGGGCCCTCTGGACACTTCATTACCTGCATGAACAGTCATTTCGCTGGCAAAAATGTAGCTTTCATACTCCCGGTACTTCTGCTGTATATGTGTCACGTGACCGTTACATCTCGTCCAAAGTGTAGTTACGTAGCAGGGAGAAATTAGACCGAGGTACATATTCAAAGAATACATCTTGACCTGAAATTATTGGCATATACTCAGTCTCGGAATTTCGACAAGAAATAGTAAAAAGTTGACACTATTGGCGTCGTGTTATGGTTGTCAACAAAGCAGGAATTAGGGTTGGACTCTTTGACGATAAGAAGGGGCTACCAGAACGGAGTGATGCGGTGGAGAGTCAACCTCCCAACCTGGACCAGTTGATCCCGAACCCGCCACCCTAACGAAAAAGTCCATCAAAATCGCCAGCCTTTACCCGTTTATTTCATCGCAAAAACCACCCTGGACAACTCCACGGCCATCGCAGTCGTTGCTACAGCGTCCCTGGCACCATGGTGGCCCGAGACGACGCGACCGGGACGCCCGATCCCGTTGAAAAGGGGTTCGCCACCCTGAATACGCTCAGGTACGTCGTGCTTTCAGTCGGAAAAGCCATCCTAGGCATTTTCGACCCCTAGTTCCACGGTCGCATGTGCTTACTTTGATGATAGGATTGGTGTGAAGGCTATGGTAGAGAAAGTGAGTTGCTGACCTGGCCGGGTGAAAACCCTGCCGTTGAAAGTCACGTGATCATATGAGGCCTAACCCCAATGCTAGGATGGCGAGTATCGGAAAGCAGAGCTGTTGTCAATGCGGACGCGGGGAGATGTTCCATATTTCTAGTAAGTCGATTCTTGCCAAGTATGCGCGTACTGTGCTGACAGGGTCGTTAGTGTCCACTATGTGGATTTCAACAAGCGACTTGATGGTATGGATTGCGATGTCGACATTGTCTGGACGAACGGGCTGACATTTCTCTCTAGAATGGATCCCGGCCTCCAGAATCGATCTCAGCCAAGAGGTTGAATGGCCGGCACCGGAAAAGCCGGACAAAAAGAAAGCATCAGGCGGACAGAAAGCTCCTGGCAAGAATCAGAAGCGAGCCCGCACAGAGAGCCGGGATGTTTCTGCAACACCCGATCTGTTGACGGGGAAGAATACCAATGTCAGCAAGGCCCCCCGACCGGCAAAGGCCGGTGGCAAAGAGAACCGTGTCGATGGCACGCCGCATCCCTTGCCAGAGGGCGCTTCTGCCTCGGACACCCCGAAACAAGCGTCGGAAGATGTAGAGATGATGGACGTGAGTTTCACAGACGCTAAGGCTGAAGGGGAAGAAATGAAGACCATGACTCGCGAAGAGGAGATTGAGAAGCTCCGAACCAGCGGCAGCATGACACAGAATCCGACAGAAATCCACCGGGTGCGCAACCTGACCCGTCTGCAGATGGGCAAGTATGAAATGGAGCCATGGTATTTCTCGCCGTACCCGGAGTCCTTCCAGGACGCCGAGTTGATTTATATCGACGAGTTCTGCCTGAGTTATTTTGACAATCGGCGTGCCTTTGAGCGACACCGCAAGAAGTGCACGCTTGTCCACCCGCCGGGCAATGAGATCTATCGTGATGATCACATTTCTTTCTTCGAGGTCGACGGCCGGCGCCAGCGCACCTGGTGCCGCAACCTGTGCCTTCTCAGTAAGCTCTTCCTCGATCACAAGACATTGTACTATGACGTCGATCCTTTCCTGTTCTATTGCATGTGCACCCGGGACGAAACTGGCTGCCACCTGGTCGGCTACTTTTCAAAGGAGAAGGATTCCGCCGAAGGATACAACCTTGCCTGTATTTTGACGCTCCCGCAGTATCAGCGACGTGGCTACGGCCGGCTCCTGATCCAATTCAGCTATGAGCTGAGCAAGCGGGAAGGAAAGCAAGGGTCTCCGGAGAAGCCTCTCAGTGACCTAGGCCTGCTCAGCTATCGACAGTACTGGCGGGAGGTTCTGCTTGATATCCTGCTTGAGCCCGGTCGCGAGTCCGTCAGCGAGAGTGAGCTGGCGCAGCTCACTGCAATGACGGATAAGGATGTCCACGAGACCTTACTCGTACTCAACCTGCTCCGTTATCATGTAAGCTTGAACCCCGTGATTCCTCATGAAACAGCTTCTGACCTGGCGACAGAGGGGCAACTGGGTTATTGTGCTACCGGATCACATCGTCGAGCAGCACAGAAAGCGTCAAGAGAAGGAGAAGCAGAAAGGCGTTAGAAAAATCGATCCTTCGAAGCTTCAGTGGAAACCACCTGTTTTCACGGCTGCCAGCAGGACTTGGAACTGGTGATGTACTCTTACTCTGTGGTCTGTTTTTGACAGCGTCGGCGTTTCAGTGCGTTTCTGGGAGGTCTCGGGCGTTATGGTATGGGTTAGATGGTTTGTATCAGCTGGTTTTGCACTAGATTCGTAATTTTTGAACTGGGATATTCTGTCAGCTGTCGCAGGGACGTAATTGCTTGTTTGATGACCGAATGAACACGACTATCGAAGCTTCATGTCCAGCTTCCGTTTTGATTCTGTATCCAAGTCGAATACGGAGTATAATTGGCTGTTAATATAACCAATGAGAAGCCCGGGATTATCGGCGCAAATCTTATCAATGCTTAGTCATCCAAGGATTTTATCTGATGTCTGCAAGAGAAAGTCGAGAAGAGCATCTCGAGAAGCATTCCACGCAACTAAAATGGGCAATGCTGGCGTGCCGGGCCCTCGAGTAAAGCGGCGCAAAATCTCGGCAGAGAGGAGCGGAGATGCGGCAAGCAGCGGCGCCGGATCGATCACCTCCCACAAGCAACTCCGGCGTCTGCTGCTGCTGAAGCAGGATTCGCCCTCGGAGACGCGGCTAGGTATGCGCGAGGCTCGGTCGTTGGACGGCTGAAGGTGCATAGCTGATGAGACAGCAGGGATTAATGCGTTCAAGGATTTCCTCAATTCCATTAACCAGCCCGAACACGAAAGTGAGAAACCCAAGAAACTGGAAATCTTGAAAGCCTACTGCGACTCGCAACGAATTCCCGGCAGCGAAGACTCCCCAGACGCCTGTTTCCCGGATCTTATTCAATGCTGGAGGTTTGCAGACACAAACAACAATGACAGTTTGCTGGTGCTGGTGCCGTCGGTCCTGGCGATCTTCCTGAGAACTGTGTCATCGCAGCTGGAATTTCGTGACTTTGGTGTCGCCCTGTGCAGGCACTTGCTGCAGAAGGAGCAGCTGCGGCTGTTTAACCGTAATTTGACATCGCAGAAGGCCAAGGAGCATCTGATTTCGCCATGTTTGCGTCTGCTCACCGAGATCGTTGGCTTCGATGGCGGGGCTGTAGCGCGGCTCGCCCACGCAAAACGGGATATCGTTCTTAAACGGCTCGATATTTTTCTGACACCGAATAAAGCACAAACGGAAGGCGACTCGGAGGATGCAAAGAAGTCGACTCTGCGACGCAATGCGCAGCGCCTGGTTCTTGCGAACTTGCGGTTTCAGCATGGTTCAGCAAAGAGCGAGTTCATCGAGCAGCACAAGATCATGAGGGCCTTTTTGGAGCACGTTCGACGCGACCCGCCCGAGATCGTGGCCGACATCGTCAAGGCGATTGAGCAGGACATTGCCCAGGATGCTTCGGTCCCACGGAGTACAAAGACCAAGTTCTTCAACCGTTGGAACCTGGAGCGTCTGGTTACGTTGTACGGCTACGATCAGGATCTGGATGACTCTGTGCCTGAGGATACTAGGATTGCCAATCAGATTCACAGAGTCCTTACAAAGGTCTGTACGAAGCCCGAGATGGGCGTTCTCCTGTCCCAGAACGGCTGGTATCCGCCCGGATATGACCCCGAGTCCCCCGAAGAGGTCGACGAAGGATACATCGATCTGGGGCTGGATTCGCCTTATTACGAGGACCGCTACTGGGAGAACGTGCCTGTCCGGAACGGAACTCTGGCAGCTCTCGCACAAGTTCTTCGTCCAGAAACAGACACCCGTCAGATGGAGCTGTTGCTACAGATGTTCAGGGTCGCGCCCGAGCTCATTGCAGACTACTTCACGAAGCGGGTCATGTTTACATCAGATCCCAAGGCTACACCGTCGTGGTTGGGTGAATCTGCCTTCTTGTTCTCGACGGTCCAGCTGCCCGTCCCGGCGCACTGTGGCTGGAAAGGCGGATACCCTGTTATGCCTCCTCCAGTCTCGATCGTCCTAGAGAACATCCTGCCACGGCCGTTGACCCAAAAGATTCTGACAAGGTGCCTAAATCAAAACGCAGAGATCGTCACCTTGTTCGCTGTTCGTATACTCACGGCTTCGATTCGGAAGCTGCGGAGTGTTCTGAAGATGTTCCTGGATGATCAAGGATATCGCCAGGACCTGTGGATGCAGGCGGCCGACAGGCTGCGCGATGAGTTCTGTAACCGTTGCCCGTCCTTAAAGGATGTGATTCTTGCATTCAAGCGGACGGCTAGCGATGATATCCAGCAACAGGATGCCATCATGGAGCTAGTGGCCCTATTTTACGAAATTCTCCCCCTGGCGGCAGCGGAAGTAGAATTCGACGTCACGTTGACTTTGACTGAAATCCTCGGCAAGCTTGAGAAACCGGATCTGTCTTCGGATGATTCAGAGACATTGTTGGGTTTCTTGCAGCATACTCTGACTGTCGCGGAATGGCAATCATCGATGCGCTGGTGGCAGCATCCTGGTAAGTTTCGGTCATCTGCTGCAGGTCGAGTTCAGCTAACAGAGATCAGCCTCCTTGCAATACTCCGCCTTCACCAGCATCCTCAAAGTTGTCGTTCAGACACCGGACAATCCCTCCATGAGGCAAACCTGGAAATTGCTCCAGGCTGTGCTCTTCCAGCATCATGCAATGATCAACGCTCCAGCCTCGTTCGATGCATTGCTGTCCAGTCTGAAATCATCGGATTCCGACTCGCTCCACGTGCAGTTGCAATTTCTCGACAATTGCCTGACCCGCATCTCCAAGCAACCTGTCCATTATCGGGATATTGTAGACTCGCTTCGCAAGGATACACCGCAAGAAGAACGACGACCATTGAGTCCGTTGGTGGGGGCCATCCAAGAGCAATGGGCTTTCGTGGTCAAAGCGAACGATTCCGATCGTGAGAAGGTCGTCGCTGCGTGGGTTGGCTCGTTCCTTGCGAAACTGAAGGAAGCCGGGGAAGACGGTGCCGCGTTGGATACGGTGCGCCTGAACCTGGTGGAGCAGTCTGAGTCGAAGAAGGCCAAGTCGACTTTCAAAAAGGCGTTCAAGGGCTTGGATGTTAATCACGAGGCCGCGGATATTCCTGCTCCTGCCAAGGACACGCAGCCCCAACCAAAGCTTAAACCATCGGCTGACATCGCTGAGGTGTTTGGTCCTTTGCCTTCGGAAAGCAAGAACCACACATCCCTGCAAAAATGGGAGAGCGAAGAGCTGGAGATGGCCATCGACAACGGCCGTGTGCGAGACCTGATTCTCTTCTTGTGTTCGGAGCATGAAGAGATTCGGCGGCAGGCCTTTGCGGCTATTAGCCGTCTTATGGTGAAAGTCAAGGTACGCTTCGCGTTTGACAGCCGACATTGAACTTGGACTGACAATGATGAAGAATTCCAAATACACAGAGTGGCGAGCGACCTATATCCTCCTGGGCGAATTGAGGGAGACAGCCAGCCAATTCGGCCTCGACCGACCGCTTCCGTACATTGTTGGCGAGTGTGCTGCCAGCTGCCTAGAGGTGCTGACAGACCCGCTGCATTTCATGTACGCCAAAGTCAACAAGTTCCTCCAAAAATACCCCAGCTGGGAGGTTGGCAAGATCCCGTCCTATTGGATCGATAAGGTCTTTTTGCAGGCGTCAGAGGTAGAGGGCCGACACATGGATGAGGTCCGATGGCTCTTGTCGATATTACTACGAGGCGCCCGAACCGCGCAGGTGAGTACATCCACTTCTTGTCGTCCGGTACTTGGATATCTGATCATTCTTCGCAGGACGTGGATATCTACCGCCGGGCCAAAGTGTTCGAGCATCTGCTCGTTCTCTACAGCTGGCCAGATCTCGACGTATCAGTCAAGAAAACCATCCTGCACATCTTGTACCGCATTATCCAGGCTGGAGGCAGCACCGTGCTCGTCACTCGAGCCGCAATCGTTCACTGGATCGCCCAGCGCATCTCCATGGGCGACCCTCACGAGGCACTCCTCCGGCCGCTGGCGCGCATTGTTTACGACACGGCCGATCACGACCGGGTAGACCGATGGAGTCAGGGAGGAATTCCGCAGGTTCTAGAGGGTGTTGGAGCATAGACATGGCTACTCTGTAATATTACGGGCTACGAAGTATGACAAGAGCTTTGATAGAGGACACTGCACTATTGGCACATTTCGGACGCCGCAAAACTACGGTGTGCACAATAAGACGGAAGCGAAGTTTCCCTTTTGGGCGATTTGCCTCTGGAACAACTTTTCCCCTCGCTGAACCAGACACCTGAAGACCAAGGCAGGATAAGAGACAGGATTTCCTTCGCGACGGCCCTGTTTGAGGGTTGTATTTTCGAGTATCTCTCGATTTAACAGACATTTCGTGTCCTTTCCCGAGGCCTTTTGAACGGCTTTTGCTCTCTCCGACTGGTCAATTGTAGCAAAGTGTTCGACAGATCCTCATTTTGACCGCTTTTTTTTTCTACCTTATTTTGATCTATCTGGTTTCTCTGTCCTTCGCCACGAGCTTCTCATGCTGGACTTTTAATTTGGCTGCTATCGTTGCTCTGGTTGGCGCTGTCTTGGGTTCTGAGAACGTGCGCTTACTACGAGACATACAACCAACCCCGACATTAATTGACGAGAAACGAAACACTTGACGCCCGCTCGCCCTCTCAACATGCAATATTTCTGAGTTTGACTCTTCTTCATTTCTTCCTTGATTTGAACAACGTTTCTTGCGCACGCTCTCGCCAATGGCGCGCCGGTATGAGATCGAGGAGTTGCTATGGCTGCGCAACTCCCCGCTAGTGACCCGGCCAGAGAAGCTCCCCCCGGTCGAGGAATGGATGGGGTGAGTGCCTGAACCCTAGAATGTTCGGAGATGGTCGCTAATGGAATTTAACTTGCAGCCCAATTCCCGACCCGAATACAAAGCGATATAGCAAGAACTCAGACCAACATCAGAATGATTCGCCGGGAAATCGGAGGCCGAACCTCTTCGATAACCGACACAATTCGCGCCTCTCGTCAGGTACGTGGAGATCTGCGTTCACAAGTGAGTCGTATGCTAAAACAGTGCTATGTAGAGGATATCGTCCTTGGCCCTCCCAGAACATCATTTTCGTCAGCTTCAAGGTCATATGGAAAAGGGTCGAACGATGCCAATGATCGCACATCTAGATCCAACGACGGTGATGATGATCGAATAGGATTCAGAGAAAAGTTTTTCCGAGAACGCGATGGCGACTCAGACCGTCGAGATCAGCGATATGGTCCTTCCGGCAGCCGTCGAGGCGACCGAGAAGATTGGAATGCTGGCCGATCGCGTCGCTCGTATGGTGAAGATCAGGATGGTCGACCTAGGCGAAACGGGGTCGACTCTGACCGATGGGACCGAACAGACTCGGGCTCCGGTCGCGGGTTTAGGGACAAGGAAGGTCGTTTTGACAAGGAAGGGCGGTTCCCGAGACGGGATGGGCCACGTGGAAGACACGAACAGAGTTGGTTCCGAGACGAAGGGACGTCTGGGGCTGATGGGGCGGAGCCTGATGAGGAGAAGCCGTCGTACCGGAGCCGGGACTGGCGCCGCGACCGACACCCAGCAGACCGCGACTGGAATCGTGGCACGCGAGTTGAGCCGGAGCCGGAGTGGCTGGACTCGACGGACCGCGGTGAACGGAAGCCGGCGCACACGCAGGAGGATTTTCAGAGGTGGAAGGAGAGAATGAAAGCGAGTTCCGGGCAGGCATCAGCGGAAGAAAAAAAGGAGGCCGCAGCAGCGACGCAGCCTGCACATGAGCAGCGCAAGGCGGAGCCCAGCCATCTCGACGGTGAACTGTTTGCCGCGCCCAAGGCCGGCTCGCTGCAGGTGGATACCGGATTGGAGAAATTCTTTGGAATTCTCGGGGATGTCAAACCAGCTGCGCAGGAAGTCAGCACGCCGGGTTCGACCGAGTCGGGGCCGAAGCGAGAGATGGGATCGGTCAAGGGGGCCAAGTCGTCGCGCTTTGCGGGCATTTTCAGCCCGCCGCCGGGTGAATCGAAAGAGACAGATTCGAAGACGCAGACGGATCACCCCGTATCGACGACAGATGAAGATCAGGAAGGTTTCAAACGGATATTGCAGATGTTGGGCAACACCAAGTCGCGCAATTCGACACCGAAAGTGGACAATAGCCAACCGGCACAAGCACCGAGCTTCCCAGCACCCGAGGGCGGACGACCGTCGCCGGGGACATCACATGCGGAACACATGTACGGGCCGCGAGATCCGCAGGCCCAGATGCGTGACCGAGAGAATCTTCTCCGCCTGATGCAGCAGGTGAGGATTTCATCACCGACTGGGTCAGTCCCGGGTTCTTCCGCGCCTGTATCCGCACCGACGGCCGGAAACTTGCCGCCAGAGCTGCTGGGGCGACCGGGGAGTGTTCAAAAGGGCGTCCTGGACGACCCGGCGATTGCACACATTCAGCGACCGGCCAACGAGGAGCCGAATGAAGCTGCACGGCGGGCAATGGGTTATTTTGACCAGGGCTATTCTGGCGGGGGCCAGGCCACGGCCGGCCCGATGCGGTCACCACTGGAGATGCAAAGGCCGCCAGGCCTCGAGCACCAGATGCCGCCGCCGCTGCCCCCGGGATGGGCTGGCCAGCAACAAGCGCAGGCGAATCCGCATGCCCAGGGCTCGCTAGCGCCGCCGCCGGGTTTGCCGACGCCGAATCGGGGGCCTGGCTACGGGATGCACATGCCGCATGCACCTCCGCCGCCACCATCTCTTCAAAGCCCGCCCCCTGCCGGCAACAACGAGTCCGGCCCACGCGGTGTATTCCCGCGCGGAGCAGCACCGGCAACGACCAGCTCGCCGGCAAACGGGAGCGCCTTTGGGCCGCCTCACCATCTTCCCCACCATCCTCATCACCCACCACCACCACCAGGCATGATGCCGCCGACTGGTCCGCCCATTCCTCCGGGATTCATGAACATGATGAATCCGAACATGAACCCTACATCCACGACAATGGGCCTCAACTACCATCATGGTCACCACCCGGCACATCTGCCGGCCGGCTTACAACAGCAGCAGCAGCAACAACAGCGGCAAACCTCTTCACCTGAGACCCCCGCCGGAAATTACCCGTCATCACGGCAGTTACTGGAGATGTTTGCGCAGGCGCAGGCGGGCGGCCATCATAATACTAATCCAGCTACGGCGACGAGCGCAGCCACAACCGCTGCTGCCGCTGCCGCTGCCGCTGCCGCAGCAGCCGGTCATCACGGTGGTCCGATGATGGGGCAGTACCACCAGTGACGGGCACCAACCGAGTGACTCGGGTGATGGATTGATTCTATTCTCTGCTTTACTTGATATTGCGTTTTATACTTTCCCTCCGTTATCCGATTAACCTACCTGCCTCCCTGATTGATCAATAGCCTAACGAACGACTGAATGGAAATCGAACGTATGAATATCAATCATGAGCTTATCGCTCCATCATCCTATAATATCTTTCCAGAGTATCGTAGCTTTGCCAAGTCGTCGACATGATTGGCTCCCTCATCTCATGGGCGAAGGTTTTCGTCTAGGATACATATACAGGAGAAGCTAAGCTAGCCAGCTCACTCCACAAGGCTGACACCAAGCTAGAGCTGAAGCAGATCGCAGATCGATCAAATATCAAATATCAATAATATATCCATGACCATCTGGCGCCGTCATTATTGAGTCACCCTCAGCCCGGAAAAAAAAAAAAAAAAAAAAAAAAAGTAAGCCCAAACCGATTCCATTTTCATTTTCCTCCATTATACCCTAGATATTCCCTTACCCATTTCCCCCCCAAAAACTAAAAATAAACCTATAGAGACAGGGAAAAAGGAAAACAGAAAAATGGATGATAATAATTAAATCAAATCAAACGCTTTCCTGTAAGTACCAAGAAGAAAAAGAAATAAAAAATCCCAGCCCAGAAAATAATGACCCACGCATGGAGAATAATAATAATAAGAATGATGAATTAAGTCCGTAGCCATATCGGAAATATCATCGATCGCATCACATAGCAAAGAGTTTCCAACGCAAAGCAGAAAGAAAAGTCGAGAGTTATGTTTTTTTTAAATGAGGACCCTGTCCCGAACCCGAACCGAACGAACCCGAACGTCGAAAGGAAAGGAAAGGAGTACACATGATATCGCGGAGATAATAGAACACATGAATGGGTTGAATCGTTCTCATGTTACAGGTCGCTCCATACCGCGGAGAGCCACCCCGATGGGTATCCCACCTCGCTGTCGGTCAGGTTCGACCATGTGTCGCATGTGCTGCCCTCGATGAATGCGACGACGTCATCGCCGCCGAGACTCGCGGTCCAGATTGTGCTTGAAGAGCTCAAGCTGCCCGCTGTGGGGCCCGGGGTGGGTATCGACGTGGCTGAGGTGAGAGGGTGGGAAGATGTGGCCGTTGTGGCGAGCGCGGGTGGGCTGTTGCCGCCGCTGCTGCTACTGCTGGTGCTGGCGCTGCTGGGTGGTGCGGCGACGGTGCTTGGAGGTGGGAGACGCGGGTAGTTATGTGTGGGCGGCGGCGGTGCGGAGGAGGAGTTGATGGGAGGGAGCGAGTGTCCGTATGAAGGAGGAGGAGGGGGACCAGCCCAGGAGCTGAGCGGTTGCAGTCGATTGCCGGTTGCGGCCGGTGAAGGCGGGAATGCGGTGCTCTGCTGAATCGAAGGCAGCGAGAAGCCCGACTGCGGGGGCAGAGGTGTGCGACCTGGCGGTGGTGGCAGACTCGGGCGACGGTCGAGCTCGTTGGTGTCGGGTTTGGGCGCAAGAGATGTGGCGTTGCCGCTGCTGGTGGAAGGAGCGCTTGTTGCCGCGATGGTGGGAGAATTGGAGGGCCCCGCGGTGCCGTTGACAACCACCCATGACTCGCGCCGGGGAAGAGCTGCCGGCGACGGAGAGTCACCCGACTCGCTCTTGACCGCGTCGCTACCCGAGGGCAGTATCGGAGCGGCAACCTGGCCCGCAGAGGCAGCCGTTCCATCGTCGGCGTCCTCTTGCAGCCGGTCCTCGGTCTCGCCAGACTCCAAAAACACCTTCTCGAGAACTTTGTGCTCTTCTGGTACTCCTCCGCCCAGCCGGAAGCCGTCAAACTCTGTGTGCGTCGGGGAAGCGGTCGCCCGCGCGTAGTCCTTCTTGACCTTGGTATAGTAGCTGTGTAGCCGGTTCAGCGTGCGGAACCAGCCAACGGCCATCGTCAATCGCGGCCGCATGTCACGCAGGATCTCCAGCGACCTCCGTGTCATCACTGTTGCCGGCGCCGGCGCCGGCGAGGAGCCGCTGCTCGTGATATCCGCCGATGATCGCCGTGCCGTCAGCATCCCTTCGACGTCCATCTGGCCAAAATGCGTTGCGTAGACTCCCAGCAACGTCGCATGGTACAGCGCAAAGCCCACCAGTGGTGACTCCACCAGCACGCCGCGCTCCTGACACGCCTTCGCCAGGTCCATCACCTGCCGTGCCGCGCGGAACACCTCCCGCGCGCTGTCCCGCCAGAACCCTTCCGGCGCCGCGTACTTGTCGCGCGAGTACGTCGGTTCGTCCAAGGGGCCCATCGGTTCGCTGCAGCGCAGCGGCAAGAACGGCAGGTAGGCGCGGTGTAGCACCATGACGGAGAGAAAGTACACAACATGCATCACCGTGTACGACGGCAATGTGTGTTTGTACATGATGTGGGTGTCAGTGTTGCGCGGCGAGTACTGCAGGTTCCGCGGCAGGTTCTCTTGGAATTCATTCAGCCGACTGCGCAGCTGCGCAAACCGTGACTCGGCTTGCCAGGGTGCATAAGGATCAGACCTGAACTCATTAGCATAAACTCGGCAATGTGACATGTCAAACGGAAACATACCGTCGTCCGCCCGCACAGCTCCATTTGGCGACACTCCCCCAGATCCGAATGATTCGAATTACCCGGCTCAATACCGACTCCTCGGCGCCGACTTCCCAGCGTTCGACGCCGTGGTCGACCGAGTCGCCGCGTTGCAGCGACGGCGACCCCGCCGGTCGCAGCTGGTCATCTGCGTAGCCGAGGCTCTGGCGCAAGCTCGGGATCTGCATGTCTTGAGCGTTCATGCCAAGTGGCCGGCGGCCCGATGAGTCGCACAGGCGCGACGTGCGAACGCGCTCGCCAAAGGCAAATGCATTGTCACTCGGCAGTTGAATACCGAGGTCGCGCACCTTGACCATGCGCGGGCGATACTTGCCGCTGCTCAGGCAGCGATCCAGAATGAAGCAGGCCCAAAACGTGCGCCGCTTGGTCTCCTCCAGAATAATGTCGTCCGAGGACGGCTCGCGCGACTCCCGGCGGCGCGGCAGTCCAAAGTAGTCCGTCTCCCACTTCACTTGGGGCTGCCGTGAGGCCGCCTCGCTGTCCAACTCATACGGGAGACCCATGGCCTGGGACAGACGTATGGCAACGCCGGCATAGACCCAGGCGTTCTTGCCCCGACACATGTCCCACTCATGTAGGGCCAGCATCAGCAGCGCCTGCACACGGCTCAGCTCGGGGACGGCCAAGCCCAAGCCATCGGAGCCTGCCAGGCGGCTGCGCAGGGCGGCTGCATAGTATTCGGAGGCCACGAGCGGATTCGACGGGTTGTTCGGCGTAGGCGGCGAGTGGTAGGCGACCAGCTGCGGGTGGAAGCGGGCCGTTAGGGCCAGGACGCCCAAAAGGATCAGCGGCGACGGTTCGGGCCGTGGCGACTGGCGATCGGGGCCATCGGATGTGGACGACGAGGACACCTGTCGGATCTGGTTGAGAAATGTGGTCGGATGTAGGAAGGGTAGGATAGTTGCATAGTGCGCCTGGAACAGGTCAAACAACGTCTCCCAAACCTTGAGGGTCAGGATGGACGAGTCGAGCACGTCGGCGGCCTTGGTGACATCTCGACCGCCCGAGGTGGTCGGCGCAGTCTTGCGGGAGCGTTGACGTTTCGGACTATCCCAGTCGCCGTTGCGATCGTTGTCCCCGTCAATGGCGGCGGTCAGGTCGCGTTTCGCACCGCCGATAGCGATCGCCGGTGCCGGATAGACACACTCTCTGTTCGAATTCTCGCAGGCCCGACAGGTGGTGTCGATGCCGGCATTGACGCATTTGATCTTGCTGCGGCGACACCGCGAGCAGGCGATGCTGGAGCGCATCTTGGGGCTTCCGGGGCGAGCCGTGGTGATTGATTTCCCGGAGGCACTGTGGAGAGGAGAGAGAAGCTCAAAAGAGGGAGATCAAGTCAAGAATGAGCGGGAGACATGCACTCGGAGTCCGGCAAATGGCCCAAGGGTTCGTGTGATTAGGCAAGACGGGTGACCTGACTGGACGGACTGGAAGGATGGTCGGCCCAAGGGATACCGCGAACAAGAGCCGCGAGCCGGAAAACGAAGGGCCAGGACGAAGACCCGAATCCCCGGAAATTGACCGTCTGGTCTGGTCTGGTCTGGGGGGTCCAGCGGGACGAAGAGGGTCGTCTCTCGGCCGGCGTTCGGGATGTAACTACGCGGCACGAGGCGAAATGGATCCTGTACAATCAAGCACCACTCGGCGAATTCAGGCCCGAACAAGAGGAAATGAAAAGGCAGAGTTCAGTAGAACTCGATACTATGAATTGAGAAACGAGACCATTAGAAAGACTGATGCGCAAGAAATTTCTTTTACTTTTTTTCTTTGGGAACTTTTTTCTGATTACTATTTACTTTTTTTTTTTTTTTTTTTTTTAGTCAGCCACGGACTTCCTGCAGGGATGCGCGCGCCTTCGCCCGAGCGACGGGACACAAGCGGTGGAGATGCTGCCGACCGACCAGGAGTCGACGACTGGCGCAAGCCCGGTGAGTTGGTCTGGTCGATCAAGGCCCCCCAGCCAAACTCTGTCCGTGACAAAGTTCCGTCTCCTTGTCCGTGACTCCGTGCTATCCGCCAGTCCCTGTCCGTGCCTTTTTAGCCTTTCCCCTAGCCGATGCCGGGAAACGGTGAACGAGACCCTGTCCTTGCGCAGGTGACGAAACTCGTATTTTTTTCTGCGTCTCATTTCCCGTCTTCCTACCCTTACTCACCCCCCTGCCTCAGCGTCTCCTGCGGCGGCGCGTTCACTTGCCGATGTGGTGCACGACCCAGGCCAGCGTCTACGGGAACCCTAGCAGGGCTGCACCCCGGAAAGGGACGGTCGGAATCGGATCGGATTGGATTGCAGGCGGCGCAGAGGGCCGGCGCCATTGGATGGCGGGTCTCAGATCTTGGCCTAACCTCTAGTGGGACTGGGCCGTGGTCTGTGCCTCTGTGGTCGCCCGGCTAGGCTCTGGGCTACTGGACTCTGGGGTGAGAATGGGGGAAAAATTGGAGTCGTCTCGGCTGGTCGGCGGTGAGGAGCACTGGCTGTGGTCGGTCGAGCCGGTGAGTTTCTGTGTGCGGGATCCGCCCATGTTGTGTCCTTGCGGCGTCGAATCTTCTGATGCGCTCCTGAATGCGTGCTGTCAATGACTTCATCCCTCTTCATTCCAGCCGGACCGCCAATGGCTCCGAAACTCCCGCAGTGGCCGTGGTTCGGGGGCCGCAGGATTCGGGGTTTGCCGATGGTTCCTTGTGATTGGGTTGGCCAGCGCCGCCGGCAGAAAAGGAATGCGACGCCCGAAGTGGGCGAAGAATGTAACACCGTGTATTACATAACCTGGTCTTTAACCACCTAACATGGAGGTACCGAGTTACCAGAAGTGACTGTCCCAAACGAGTTGGGAATGACTAAGTATTACTGTATCGGGAGAGAGAGAACGCGTGGAACTGTCAACTGGCCCACTGCAAAGAGGATTCCAGATCGGGAGACGACCGGGATGTCCATCCCCGGAATCCTCCCCGCAACGTCGGCTTCTTTGTTCTGTTTGCCTGATCCATCGAGGCCAACCCAACCGAGCAGGTCGACTCGTGGTTCATGCCTGCTGGATACGGGATCATGCGACAAAAGGGGCCGCGGGAGAGACGCATCGGGCAGGGTTCCTATTACTATTCCGGGAATCCCAGCCGATCTGGGAGCTGCAGAGACTTAGTCATCATGGACTGCATGAACTTACATTTGCTTACAGTTTACAGTTTACCACTTTCACCTTCCCAGTCCGTTGGCCGTCGGGATGGACGACCCGACGCAGTGCCCAGCCGCGGCTTTTCGGGATAGGCCGCGAACTGGGTCCGTCAGGCCATCCCACACCCCCCCAGCAATACTACATACAAACCATCACTTGATCAGCCCCCGTGTCGTTTCATTCACCCAAGCGGGAGCCATCGAGCTCCTCACGGCTCCATCTGCATCCCGTCTGAATTACCTCGGCCTACGCGTGCAGCCGTGCGGGGAAACACCGTTGCCAGTCATCACGCTTCGGATGAGAGACCGAAACACGGAGAGTGGGAGCGGAGATTTTCACCAACTCCCCGTCCGATCGCCGCTCGTCGAGGACGAGGCCGCAGCGGACGGATTCGCGATGGTTAATATTAATAGCAGTGGCAAAGGAAGCACGATGACGAGTACGGCGGTGCCTTAGTTACTTGGCTCCCAAATCAACAAAAATCGCTCGACCGTACTAAATCAGGAACTCGGAAGCAAGGGGTCTTCCATTTAATTAATAATGATCCCGAGGAAGGGCGAGATTCCGGGATGGCAGACAGCGCTTCCTCGGTCAAAGGGATTCGATTCCGAGAAATTACAGTCGTGGATTCAGCCAAGACTTCCAGAGCAGGAGCCCAACCCTAACCTACTCCAGATGCATGGTTAACCCTAAACCCCACAAGACTGTTCGACCCAAGGAAATGGAACAATCGACCGTCAACTGGCCTCGCGAGGACCCTGCCGAAAACGGCCAGACTCCGTGCAACAACACGATCATGCGAGTAACTTAGTTCTTTCCTGCCGTAGCCTCATCACTCCCTTGCCAGAAGACTTTTCCATGGAGAGATATTGCCATTCGTGTCAATCGACCAAAGAATACACGATGCACTGGTGAGCTTATCACTGCTCTCGTACTCCCGACGAAGAGAGTTCGTCCTCCACCCGAGTTTGTTCCTGAAATGGACGAATCGCTTCTCTCAAGTAAACAATAGATCTGGTTCAGTTCATGCAGGGAAAAGCTACGATACCGACTCCTGCAAGGTCAAGGGGAACCACGGACGGTCTGAACCTTGTTGCAGTCATCTAACCAAGCTGGGAGATCAAGACATTTTCGTCTTACCGAGGCACGAGATTGGGTCAACGGCTCCCTCGTGCGAGAAACGTTCACAGTAGTAGATGGCCGACGACGAGTAGCAGTCTACGCCGGACGCAGCAGGGAGCTCCGTGGTCAAGGACGCCATGCTCTACCAGTGACGCAAGTACCATTGCTGCCATGTAGTGTACTAAAGCAGCAGACCAATAGTCGACTCGCAGCAATCTGGTCATCCCTGGCGATGCAGTCAACTGACCTGCATGTGACAAAGCAGTTCGCAGCCAAGACTTACAATGTGGAGGAGTTCATGGCTGAAGGCGTGACATCATCGCGGCGGGATGCGCAGCCATGCCCAGCCACAAGTTGTGGCTAGTGCCTGCATCAAGGCGCCCACCCTCTCCGCGCTGATTGGTGATCGGCTCTGACCGCCTCCCTATCTGAGTGCTCGACGATCGGCGTCCTCCAAAGTCTGTGTCCAGGCGCTGGCTTGCGGACTGGTTCTTCAACACCACTCGTTCGTTCCCTTCCACCGTCAACCGTCCGTCCAGGTGCCAGGAATGGTCACCGATTCCACTGCATGGCGCAATTGGCAAGCGACTGGCCGAGAGGATGATGCCCCGAGCTCCCTCCCGAGGGTCGCATTTGAGACAGGTCAGCGTGGCCAGCGATGTCAGCACCTCGCCCGAATCCTCGACGGCCCTTCCGAGCGGCAAGTTCGGCTGGCAGCAGCCGGCAGTAGGCCTCTATCGTCGCAAATGCATGCTGTGGATTCATGACGAAAGCTTCTCCAAGGAGGAATTCCTCTTCAACACCGCCGCCTTGGGGGATATCAGCGTCAGTCCCGGCGATGTCATCGAGATCCTGAATGCCGACGATGCGTCCCCGAACTTGGATCTGGGCAAGCGAATGCCCAACGATACCTCCACGGACGGCGATTCAAGCAGTTCCCGCCGCACCAAGTTCAATACCCCGCTCCAGCAGCGATGCCTTTTTGTAGTCAAACCGTTGCCGCCAGAGATCCGGCAGCGGCATCCGAAGCTGGAGATCTCCGTCACGAGCAGCGTTGCCAACATCTTTGGCTTCAAAAATCGATCGTCGGTCTTCTTGACGCAATTGGACCGTTCGCAATGCTCCGCCTCGCACGTCGACATCACTCTGCGCGACCAATTCCTCGTCCGTGCCGACATGTGGAGGCTGGTCACCTCGGAATTAGTGCACAAAACTATCTACAAAGGGCAGAAGATCCTTTTCATGGGCACCATCAAAGCCACTATAAAGAATATCTTTATCGGGGGCAAAAAGGTCCTCTCGGGATACTTTGCCCCGAATACAATCCCCGTCTTTCGTAGTGAGGCCGCGCGATATGTCCTTTTCATCCAAATGGCTCGGGAGATGTGGGATTTTGACGCCGAAGGCACAGGGGATATCCTCTTCAGCCGGGTCATCAACGGCTTTCTCCCCGAACTCTTCAAGCGCTGGGCGAGCATCGATGCCAAACACCTCGTCACCATTGTCCTCTTTACTCGGGTCGAGTACGATCCCGTTGTAGCGCACGGTGGAGAGTCATTAGAGCAATTGAAAAAACTCCCCCGCGTGGATGGTCCCTTGACAAGGGACTTTTATCGCGTGGTCGTCAACGACATCGCGAGCGGCCACTGGACCGCGATTCTAGACGAACTCAAGAAAAACTTTCGCACCTTTCTGCGGGATGTTTCTATTTGGAGAGCCCCCAGCGCCGAGGGGGATCATCATACATCACAGCCTGACTCCCTCGAACAGCCGCCATCGATCAACGGCCGCCCAACCCCGGCTGTCCGCGGCAATATCCTCGAAGCCATTCACTTGGCAACCTCACATTTAGCCAATGATCACATTGACCGGGATCTCACCCGCACTGGAACCTCGATCATCGTCATCACTCCCGGCCCGGGGTTCTTTGAGGTTTCGTATGAGTCGCTTGCGGCGACTTCGGAGTCTCTCACAAACCTGGGCATTGCCATCGATCTCGTCAGTCTGGGCCCGATGCCGCTTCATTCCGTGCCGCTGTTCAAGTATAAAAATCCGCAACACCAACAGCAACCATCCGGCTTGAGTGTCACCGATGCCAATGGTGTGGTTGCGTCTTCAGGCGCTCAGCCCGGAGCGACGAGCTATGCGAGCAGGGCGTCGACTCTCTCATTGAGGTCTGGGTCAACCGACGTGCACACTGTTGCTCGTCCTCGTTCTCGCCACGTATCGTCCGCGCACTCCAGCGAGTGGTGCTACGGCATTCCGCACTGGGTAGACATATCGTATTGGAATCCCACCACATACCGAGAAGATCGACGGATCACCAAGAAGGATCTCAATGCCCCGATACCGTACACGGTCACCCGGAGATCCAGGCCCTTCGTACCGCGGGTGCGGATGTATGAAATCCAAATGATGGGAATCATGGAAAGCGAACAGTCCAACTTTGCGATTCCGTATCTCTCCGAGAAAGACTTTGGCTTTCAGAGAGATCCGCACCATCCTCCTGGTTTAACTCCGCCGCCCACCGCGCGGCCTCCGTTGTCTCCGGATCCGTCTTCTCGCGACCCGCTCAGTGACAGCTTACGGCCGCAGCCGTTTCTGTCCAGTATCACGGACCCTAAAGAGATCCTACTGCGCAACCCCGTAAAGCGACAAAAGAACATGCTTGCCTTGATGGATGAATACGACGAAAAGGTCTTCGTTCCACTACCTAAAACGGAGACGTCGAAGAAACATGCCAAAGCCAAGGCACCTCCAGAACCTGAGAACCATATTTCCAGTCTACAAGATCGCATATCCGCACGGTCCGTCAGCAGCCTCAGGGAGCACCAGCAAGGGTCGTCTCCGACAATCCGGAAACGAGAAGTGCCATCCACGCCTCGGAGTTCTACCGCTTCGCCTCAAAGCCTGTCCCCCCGAAAATCTGCCCTCAAGTCAGGCCGCACTCCTCGAATGTCGCGAACCATCAGTTTCGCCTTGAGAGGACTAGGGGTGGCACCTCCGCGGGCGCAGCCCAGCACAGGACTAAACGCAGAGCACGCGAGAGCGTTACCCATGCCGAGTAGAACCTCTCAGTCCGGCCGGTTGACGCCTTCCGAACTGGAAATTGGTGTGCGGCCTCCATCGTCGGATGGCTCGGCGAGCATTCGGAGTGACTTGAGTCAGCGCCCTCCATCAGCACATAGAATGGCAGATCCACTTCCAAGCAGTCCAGAGCTGCCCCAGTCGAAACCTATTTCGATTCGCCAAATGACCCAGAAAGCGGTCGATGCACTAGAGGCAGAACGGCACCCAATATCTGCCACACCGTCTCCGAGAGAGCACGAACTGCCCAGCGACCCTGGCAGCCATGGCGGCCACGGGGCAATGTTTGCGAAGCGGACCGGCCGGCGATTCGACATGGACGCCGAGTCGTCGCACGATTCGCTGGGAAAGATCTCGCCCAACAGGACGTTGGCACCGTGGGTCAAACTAGTTAATCCTTCCAACACCCCCAAAGCCGCCCTCCGGGACGAAAGTTGGTTTGGCCGCTGGCAGCATGCCTACCCACGGCCGCCGCGAGTCGCAGTGGTGAAATGGAAGAGCCTGAGAACTCCGGCGGTGCTGCCATTAACGACGGAAGAATTTCCCTCCCGCACGGAACTGGCATCGGAGTATCTCCAGACGCCGTACCGCGTGTTTCCCAACGATGACGAACATACCGATCTGTCAAAAGCTCGAGACGCTATTTTCCGCGAAATGGTTGCCCTGAGACTGTCGCACGGTTTCCAGATTGTGGTCGGCAAGAACGTCGCCGAGGCGACGGGCCAGCATCAGCTGGAATCGCTCAACGTCTTTGACCCTCAGGGCTTGGCCGGGGACGGAGCGACGATCTATCTGTCCAAGGGCCATGTCATCCATCGACTGGTCTGCTTGACGGGCGGAGAGATCGAGGTGACCCGGTATACGCGACTGTCGCCTGGCCTGATGCTCGACCGGGACCCTTCCTCCATCTATACGATCGCGATTCGGACGATTCTCGCCAGGCAGTTCGAGCTGAGCCAGGTGAGGCTGCATCAGCCGACGGAAGAGTACAATTGGAATTATGCGGACAATTATCTGGCCAGCCACCGCGACCACCTGACCAACCCAACGGAGCAACTCCGGTTCTGGAGAGTTCGTTTCGTGCTCATCCCGATGAGGCTGTCGCAGAATAATCGGCGACACGGCCGCCCCATTAACGAGGACGACGAAGAGGAAACCCACATTGCCGGCATCCACGAGCTGACGAGGCTGTGGCAGCGCCATCGCTACATTCCGCCTGAGGAACGCCGTTCACAGGTTGCGGAGCGTAGAAAGAAAGGGGTTAACCCGTTGAACATCATGTACCAAACACGGGATCCCTCTGAAGTCGTGGCGGCCGAGCGGGATCGTGTGCTCCTGACCGATCCCGGGCTGGACAACCCGGTTCAGCTCCTCCCCGAATCGGAGTTATTGGAAATACCGGATACGCTGACTCCAGAGGTCCTCCGCTCGTTGGCTGATCTGATGCAGAGTGACAAGGGGGTCCGGATGATGGATCGGCGATGGCATGTGCGGCTGCACCGGAATTGCTTCGTCGGATCCGAGTTCACGACGTGGCTGGTCCAGAACTATCGGGACATTGACAGTCGGGAGCAGGCCGTGAAATTCGGACAGGAGCTCATGGATGCTGGGTTGTTTGTCCACGTCAACAACCGACACAATTTCCGCGACGGCAATTATTTCTACAAGCTCCACGATAATTATCGGACGCCGCGCCCCGAGTCGAGGGCGGGCTGGTTCGGGACTAAAAAGCCCGAGTCGGTGCCGCCGTCGACGCCCAGGAGCGGTAAGACGGCAGATAGTAGTACGCTCGAAGACGATCGAGCCAGGACGACGATCAGCATCCGGGACGAGGAACCTTCGACCGCGGGCACCACTGGGTCGACTAAGAAGAAGAACATGGCCACGGTAATGCTGTCGAAATCGATGAAGTACGACGTCGACCACCGGAAGCGGTCAAACCGCCCGGAGGTGATTGACCTGCACTATGATCGGCTGCACAATCCTGACAACTGCTTCCACATTGAGCTGAGCTGGATGAACGCCACCCCCAAGTTGATCGAGGATGCCGTGGCGCTCTGGGCGACCGTCACGGAGAAGCACGGGCTGAAGCTGGTGCAGGTGCCGATTGCGGAGGCGTCGGCAACGGTCAAGACGCAGAGCTTCCGGCAACTGTACCGGATCCAGCTGAAGGTTCCGCCTCCGCCTCCTCCAGCGCCAGTACTGGCGCCCTTGTCGCTGCATGCAACATCCTTTGGGGAACAGGACAAGCCGGACAAGCATTTCTACCAAAAGGCACTCCTGAAGAAGTTCGACTTTGTGCTCGACTTTGAGGCGGCGTCCGCGTTCCCGCCGGATGTGGAGGTGCTCTATTCGTGGGGGAAGCCCGAGTATCGCTACCCGCAGTACATTCATCGGTCTGGGTGCCTGCTTGTGCAGATCTCGGACGAGGGGGACCTGCTGCTGCTCGCCAACCGGCTCTTCAGCACCAAAAGCGCCGCCGGCCGTGACAAGTTCGCCTCCGAACGTGGCGACGGACCGCCGCGGCGGGCGCGGGCCGGCACGTATTCGTACGACCCCATGTCGTCGCCGCATCCATCACCAGCCATGCGGCCGTCCCCGGAGCCGCTGATAGCCAACCACCACCCGACAACCAACACCTGGGCGATCGACTCGGCGAACCTGTACAAGACGCCCGAGATGCTCAAATCGCAGATAGAAGAGTTTTGCATGGACGAGGCGCGTCTGCGGCGGTTCTATCAGGAGGTGCAGCAGCAATGGAACTCGGCGCACTCCGGGCCGCTGATTTCCTCCTCCGTTTCCTCCTTCACTTCCACCCCTGCTATCATCCCACCTTCCCTTCCGCTCGCCCTGCCCGCGCCTCCGTCGTCGTCCGCTACGGCACCACCCACCACCACCACAGCCATGGAGGCGTTCATCCCTTCGCTGGAACTTCCCGCCAGCGTCATCGCCCACCGACTCATGGCCCCGCCGTCGACGTCGTCCTCCTCCACCGACTTGACCAACCCGCTCGTCGAAGCGGCCAACACGGCGATGGACTCCCCGACAGTCACTCCGGCGGCTACCCCGAGGGCCGCACCCGTTTCAACGCCGCGATCTACTACATCGTCCCGTGAAGCGAAGAGCCATGACGCAGACAAAACTGACGGAGCATGAATTTTATGTAATGGTATGACCACATTTGGATGGTTTATGAACGGATCATGTATAGTAAAAAATAAAAAAAAAAAAAAGTAAGATGTTACGAATGTCAGTCAATCAAAGTGATTGCGATCATGATTTTCAATTTATAGTTAAAGCCATCCAATCACGCCAAACAAACAAACAACCAGGGCCATCTACCTAAATCACATACCTGCATGCTGAGAAAATCACACGAGAACACCAGAAACAGCAAAAAGCCAGAGCATTGATAAAAACACACGTGTGCAGAAGGAAAAACAACATGATATCAAACATACATACATACCGTCAGGGTATCATGATCATCAACATCAAATAAATAAAACCATTACAACTCGTAAATCAATTCAACATAACGAGGAAAGAAAAGAAGAAGGGGAAACAAAACGAAAAAGGGCTAGAGGGCTAGATAGCACCTTCCTCGGCAGCGGCCTCCTGGAACCACTTCCTTATCCCCTCCCGCAGGATATTATCGTTCCATGAACTGCGGCGGCTGCTACTCCGGCCACGGCCGCGTCCGGTTGTAGGAACGATAGTGGAGGAGGAAGATTGGGGAGGGGGATGATCGGATTGGTGGTGAGGGTGGTGGTCGGCGATGGTTGATGCGGCGACGCTGCGGACAACTTCTTCCAGGGCTCCCAAGACCATTTTTCGGCATTCGGCGCGGGGCACTTCCACGGGTTGTTGTTGTTGGGGCTGTGTTTGAGAATCGTCTGGGTTGGTGGAGGTGGTCGTGCGGTCGTCGGCGTTGCTGCGTGATGAGCCGCGGTGTGGTGATGGGGCACGAGAATGTGCGAGGGAGGATTGGCCGCTTTGGACGAGGACGCGCTCGATGGCATCGACGAGGGTGCCGTCAACGTCCATGATGGGTTCCTCGACGAATTTGATGTCGTCGTCGTCATCGAGGGCGCCCTCGGGGGCCGACTCGGTGGTGCCGATGCCGGTGGTGACGCTGATGGAGTTCTTGCGTGACCGGCTCGCGCTGCGGGAGAAGAGGTTGCTCATGCCACCACCGACGCTGATACCACCGCTGGTGGTGCCCATTGCGGGCTCTGAACCGCGTCGGCTAGAGCCGCCGCTCTTGGTGCGTGCTCTGTTTTCACTCTCGCGGCTGCCGTTGCCACCGACCCGGCGCCGTAGACGTACCCGCCTCACCGTGCAGCTGCGCGTGTCTGCGATCAGCGTGGAGGCAATATCCACCCATTTCTCATCATCGCCATCGAGACCTGTGGTGGCATTTGGCGGCGTCGGCTCGCTGAGCATGGCGCGCTTAATGTCCGCCTCAAGGCTGGTGTATGGCCGGACGGCCTGCAGCAAAAAGTCCTCGTGGAACACCTTCAGCCAGCCGGCTACGTTGATGTTGGGAGTGTTATCACTGTCCCTCAGTGAAAAGTAGTTACTTGAATAGCTGCTATAGCTGGAGCTGCCGGCATCCACGCTCGTGCCCGACGCCTTCGTCTTCCGCGGAGATGTCAGGGCCGAACCTGCCGAGGAAAAGGACGATACGAAACCCCGCAGAGGCAGTTCAACATCCACAACACCGTCGTCCTCTTGCACCGACAACTTCAACGGCGACTCCTTTGCACGATTGCCCCCCTGAGAATCGCCTTCCTCATCCTGTTCTACGCTTGTGCGTCTCGGTAACGTGTTTGAAGCTGTCGGTATTGATATCGTCTCCGTCGACGAAGGCGCCGTAGGAGAGGTCACCGTCTGGGACTTTTGAAGCGCCGTCTCTTTGATGCTTGGCTTTCGAGCGGTTCCCTCTGTCGGACGAGGGCCAGCAACCGCTGGTGCTGAACCTCGACGATGTGCTCCCGTGAAACCACCACCACGAGTAGTCGGCCTCGCTGCTGTCCGTGACGACCAGAACCCCGTCAAAAGGTTCCCCACCCATCTGCTGCCGGCTGTGGATGTATTCTGCTCGGAGTAGTTCCCGGATGCCTCGCTCCTTTGGAGGTTTTGAAGGAGCTTTGCGGACGCATAGCTGTCGTTTCCATCTCCATCGCCCGAACCACGACGATCAGAGCCCTGGCGTTGGCGAGCTGTGAAATGCGGGACAGGCATGGCTGAGCTGTTGGTCGTCGTCGACGTCGTGGCCGTGGTTCGCCCATCGCTCCCATTGATCGCAAAACTCGCAGTTCTGATCGATCGGACATCCGAGTCCCTCCGATTGTGCAGCTGCGAGTATTGGCTTTGCCCAGCTGTTTCCCCTTCTTCTGTTGGTTTTCGGGTATCCGTAGACGAAGGACTAACGGACCGCCGGTCGTGGTCGGTCTCTTCCACGTTCAGCCGCTGCACATGTGCTCGTCTATTGGCAGTCTTTCGAAGCGACTCTTCTCTCAGGATAGAATATGTAGGAGGACTTTGGGACTGTGGTCGCGCTGACGTGGACGTCGCAGGCCGTAGGGGTGAACCCATGGCCTCAAACCGCTGTTTAGCAGGCAGAAACGCGGAAAGGACGAAGATGAGCCGGCGTGCGACCATTTTGTTGTCCGAAACAATCACAGTACGATTCGACAGTATGGGATGATCCGAATCCTGTTGCGCCTTATGTCGTCTTCGGCACCACTCCGGCCCCAGAGTGTTGAGCCACTCAGTATGGTTGCCCAGAAACGCTGTGATCAACACGAGGAAAAAGAGACCATGCTCCTTGTCGGCCATCAGACGTGCAATCCAGCGAGCCTCTTCGCGCCATACACCCCATCGGCTCTGACCGATCACGACCCGAGGTATTCGTAGAGCAAAGCAGATCCTCTGAGCACTCAGCAGTGTTTGTTCCTTGAGCTTCGTATTGAATGCGAAGACGTTAGGCCGAAGCTGCAGAATCTTCTGGTTTGCTCGTGCGTGTGGTGCTCGGGCAGCTTTGGGGAGTGTATTGACCGATGCGTCGACCTTCTTTAACAGAGTGAGGATCTCACGACGAGCAACCCTTTCAAGATGGCTTAGAGTGCGCGTGATGATATCCCAGTGATCGACCAGGAGATCGATTCGGTCATCAAGATTGGCTGGAGGTGGCGAGGCATCATCCCAGAACGCAACGGACCACCGATCCGAGTCAAATGAAAAGGACATGGACCCCGAACTTCTACCGTCAACAGTTGCAATGCTTGATCGTCTCAATTGCCGGATATGATGGCGGGCGGCCAACGGAATCTGAATCGCGATGGCTACAGCATACATTGGGGTCTTCTTTTCTCTGATTTTCCGCCGCTTCATGGCCTCAGATAACGGGTAATTTTGGTCCTGCATTGAACCTGAGAGCGAAGCAGCGGGGTCAGGAGAACCTGTAGGACTTTCTTGAGTTTCGGGCAAATTGACGCTAAACATGCGCGTGATTAACACGGTAACCTTTGTTACTGGCTTCACGTCGAGGTTCTCACTTGTTTGACCTTGAGACCCAGATGTATAGGTCCTGGTCATCGGTCTGCGAAGTGAAGCATGCCGACTGATTGGGAAATCGACGTCTCTCTGCACCGGAGAGCCAATAGAGCCAACGGGAGTTCCCGTCGTAGAGTCGGAGTCTGTGGATAAAATATGCATCTTGGTTGACGATTCCCGATAGCTGAACGCACTGCTCCCGAAGATACAATTTAGAAGACCCAAATCGGCGTTATCAGGCGTATGGCGGTTATGTATAGTTTCCAACATTCCCTCGGACGGGCCAAAGAGGGAGCCCACGGAGCTACGGCCACGCGCGCGGGTGAAAGCGCCCGCGGGCGGCGGCCCCTGCCGCCTGGAATTTGCAGCTTGCGAGAATGCACTTCCCTCTGTCAGAGAAGTCGACTGCGTTGCCTGTATTGAGCCGCGACGGGAGGTAGCTTTTGAATGACTGGACGACCGACCGTGTTTGTTTTCCTTTCTTTGCTCCACATCGATGCCCAATCCTTGTGGATGCGGTTCGGGTGGCGCGCGCGAGTCCAGCAGAATGCATGGCTCATCTCGATCTCCAATCGCATTCTGAGCGATGATGAAGCGAAAGTCCTTGACGGGATCGAGCTCGAGCCCCCCGCGATCGTCATACGCACCGGCTGATGATGCATTCGGCGAGTTGTAGTTGCTCTGCAACGGGTAGGCATGAGAGTTGGAATGTCGTAGCAGACTCGCATCGGGAAACAAAAGATTTGATGTGTGCTCTTCTTCGGTGACCGACTCGAGAACGGCCGGATTCCGTGACGATGGATTGCTGAAGGTGCTTAGAAGGCGGCCCAGCATGTTGACGCTTCGTCGATCGGGTAACGAAGGAAAAAGCCGCACGGACGACGGACGCTGAATTGAACGAAGGGATTTAGAAGGGCAGATTCTCACGACGCATTCTCCATCGCCATGGCGAAAACGAGCGCGATCACCAGCAGCCCCTCCGCGTCATCGACTATTCGGTACCAGGATCCCGAGCCGAGTTTTTTGGGAGGTAAACAAATAACCGCGACGGTACACACGACAGTCCAGAGCGAGAGATGCGAATGGCAGACAGGCCGATTCGGAGGCCCAGCAATGCCGTCCTCAGACCCTTCTCTGTGCGGATTCAGGCAAAAAGCAACGCAGGGCTCACGCAAGGCATCGGCAACGCAGAGTGACCGGAAGGGCGGTGAAGGACCGATCGCCGAATCCGGAAACCCTCAGGCTCGGCAATTGGTTGCAGGCCAGTCAGTCGACAACCGCTGATTGGCTGCCCGCGTTAGTCATGCTTACGTCAGGTTTCGGGCCGGGGTTCTCTAGGAGCCAGATAAGCACCGAACTTTATTATTCTCGGTTTAACCTACATTTTGAATATCCGTTCTCAGGTTAGTCTATCTTATCGGATCGAAGATCACTGCCGATTTCTAACCCTAACAACCCTACTGTGAGATCTGCCTGATCAGCATCTCAGATCGTCGTCGAGAGTCACCGCTTCTTTATTTACTGAACAATGGATGCTCACGAGACTACTAGATACGAGCATTGGCCATATTTAAAGTATTTGTAGCGGAAGGCTCGTTACCATTTTGAAGTGAGCAAGCCCTCAGAAGATGGGGTCTGTTTAGTATTTAGGAGGAACAGCATGTAGAGTAGATCCATAAACTCCTATGGCCTATGTACAATTCATAACAGAAGCAAACAATCCACCAATACAATCATGACGATTTCTTCGTCTTGCTTTTCACTCGGTCAACCAGCTTCTTCAGGTCATCGTCCTGGGGCGAATCACGAGCAGCATCTGATGCCGTCTTCTTGGACTTCTTGGTCCGCTCGCTCGGCGCCTCTCCGTTCTCCTCCTCGGCCTCTTCTCGCTTTCGCCGCCGCTTGCGAGTCTCTTCCAGGAGCGCACGCATACCGGAGGTGTTCCTAAACTTGGGATTGGTCGGGTCAATGGCGAATTCATGGCTGTCGTAGAGACGGGCAAAGCGAGGATCATTGACATCGATCTGGAAATCGCTGCCGGCAACCTGCGTGTCGCCCGCCTTCTTGCCCTTCTTGCCTTTCTTTCGTGCCCGCTTCTCAGCCTTTTCAATCTCGTTCATGTCAAAGTGCTTAATGCCCGACTGTTCGTCATCCATCATCAGCAGCTCCAGCTCCGCCCGCTTCGCCGCCGCTTCGGCCTCCTCAGCCTCCTTCTGCTCGCGCTTCTTCCGGCGCTCTTCCTTGCGCTGAGCTTTAGCCGAGCGGTGGGCGTCAGGATCGTCGAAGAATGGATCATCAAAGCCCAGGTCCTTGTCCTCTTTATCTTCTTCTGCGGCTTGGTCTTTGCCTTCAGCTGCAGCTTTGGCTGCTTTGATCTTCTCCTTTCTTCGCTTTTTCCTCTCTCTCTCTTTGCGGAGATAACGTTCCTTCGTCGTCTCTTCAACCTCTTCTTCCCCTTCTTTATCGTTCTCGAAGACTGACTCCCTCTTTGGTTCACCAGCCAAGCCAGATGTGAATGTAATTTCCATATCTCCAACCGGGCCCTTCGATTTGGATGCAGTGGATAGCCCGCTATCCAGTCCCAACAATGCCCGCATTCGCTGTCGCTCGGCTTCCTTCTTGGACAGTTTCTTATCACTCGTCTCGTCACCCCCATCCTCTTCTCCGCTCTCCTCCTCCTCGTCAGAGGTGTCGCTGGCGAGATATGCCTTCAGATCATTATCGTCGAGGTCCTCCTTTGCGGCACGGAATGCCCGGGCTTGTGCATCTTTTCGAGCACGGTCGTCAGCATCCCAGGTCAGCTTAACCTTGCTGTGTTGCAGGGCATCAGTGACGAATTCCGTAGGCCGATACCCGTCCGGTATTCTCTCGCATGACTCCCGAGGCTGGTCGTCGGAGAAATCAACGTCATCCGGCACAAAGCGGAGATCCAGGAAATTCGCGCTGGACAGATACTCGGTCCCGTCGACCTCATCATACACCTGCTTGGCAGCCTCCTTGGAGGAGAACTCGACAACTGCGTAAAAGTACCGTAGTCGCTCAAGCTGATACTTCCGCAGCTGTGTGGAATTAAACTCCTCGCCCTCGTCTCCCTTGATAATCGACTTTTTGATCTTTTCTTCCTCCTCTTCGGAGTCTTCTGGCTCTGAATCGTTCTCGCCGTTGCGATTATTTGCAAAGATCTCCTTTGGCGGCCCTTCGATTTCTTCCCGCTCCATTCGCTGCTTGCCAAACTCGCTGGGGTAAATCGTCACCCGTAGCACGCGGCCGGTTGTGGTAAAACTCGAAAATACAGCAAACAAATCCTCCGCGCGGATATTGTCCCAATCGAGATTTACCACGGCGACTCGGTTCGTAACTTCTCCGAGTGGAACATCAGGCTGCTTCCCAGTCGGGAATTCGAGTTCTTCTTCCTCGTCCTCTATGTCCTCTTCCTCATCTTCCTCACTCGAGCTTTCTTCTGACGACGACGATTCGGAAAACCCTCCGTCTCTCGCTGGATCATAATCCTTCTTTTCCAGCCGGCGCAGCTCCTTGCGTACTTCCTCGTCGTCATCTACGCTAACATCCGACCCGCTCGACTCCTTCTCCTCCTCATCTTCGCTCTCTTCCAAGCGGTAGAATCTCTTGAGCTGCTGCTTTGTGTCATCCCGCGCAAGTTTCCGGCCATATCGATCTACGGCCGCATTCCGAGAGAAATCTTTGTCGTGCAGCAGATGCTTGAAACGTTCGTCAAGCTTGACATGTGTGTGCTTTTTACTTGGCAACCGGTAGCGCGGATCGGTCTGGATATTCGCAAAACGTTTATCAGCTGCAGTAAATGTTAGCAATGGCTTCTTCCTCTTTCACATGCGGCACACTTCAAATCTAGAACGTACTGATGATATTATCCGAGGATTTGGCTTTACTGCCACCCTTGGATTTCTTCTGTGAAGACTCCCCCATGGCGGCGAGTATCCTGCGGAATGAGAATACTTTGCCCCGTGAAATAAAGACAGAGAAACCCGAATCCCAGTCTTGAAATGTCCTGATCCTTGTCTTTGCTGATAGTTTGGACGTCAAAAAACATCGATGGATTACATAAGCGGTTCGATTTTTTTAGGTTATGTGGCCCGTGCGCTTATCGATAGGAAGGTGTTCTGATAAGATAACATCTGGAGTTGTTAAACGTCAACCGTCGTGTTTTGATTGCAGGTTGAGTACAATTAATAGCTCTGGTTATCCCGCCCCTATGTTATTGGGAATGCAGTGGCCGTAGTATGAACCGTATGACTATATACATCGCCCAAATGTATAGGATATGTCTGAGAAAAGTGGCACTCCCCGATACACTCCAGCAAATGCAGTTCTGAGTCTCGCCAAATGCTCTGGAGAACGATGACTAGCAACCAAAATACCTCGTTTCAAGCCACCGAGGCTCATCGTCGTCCTCAATGCGCCCGACAACAACTTTGACCTCCGGATAGACCGCGGTCAGACGCTTCAGCCCGGCCTTGCCGGCCGCGCAGGTCACAAAGATGATCTTGTTTTCGTCAACACCGTGATCGAGCAACACACGAACCGCCATCAGCGCCGCCCCTCCGCTAGACATTTGGGAGTCCAGGAGCAAGACTTTGGAATGGGTCTCGATTCCTGGAGGCAGTTTCTGGAAGTGGAGTTCGGGTTCCGAATGCTGCTTGTTCGTTTGAATAAGGATTCGGCCGGTGATACAGTCGGGAATGGTTCGTTTTAATGCCGTCTCCAGACAAGATCCGCCTCTGAGGATTGCGACGGCGGAGACAATGCCGGAGGGGTGTAAGCCGTGATAGTCGTGATCCTGAGGAGTTCGAACCACGGCTGGTTGATAATCTGTGTAGTCGAGAGCGCTGAATGCTGAGTTAGATTTTCGCTTCGGGCTCGCCATCAAATAGTTCGGAGGGCGTACCGCTCGATAAGTAGAGATGCTAGCCGATCAAAATAGAACACGAAATCCACCTGTTCCGTTTCTGGGTTTTGGAGGATCGTATTCATGCCTACAAATTGCGGGGTCGGCTCCATGACAATAACGTTATCGGACAATTGCTCTTCGCTAGCAAGAGCTCGCAGATTCGCAAGATCGGCAGCATGCTTTTCCGACTTTTCTTGCAGTCTATGCCGGATGTGTTTGACAACCATACCTTTGAGCAGTTAACTCCCGCTTTCGCTATTGACGAATGAGGACTCTGATTACCTATGGCAGTTTTGTTCTCAATTCCACGAGGAATTATAATGTCTATGGATGATTAGTCCAGGCCGATCATATTCATGGAGTCACGCACCAGAAATATTTCTTTGCGGCTCCACGTATTTCTTATATGAAGGCTTGACGAAGGTGAACCATTGCTTAATGATTCCTTCGATATCTCTACCTCGTTCGCGCACATCACGCAGAACTTTTAAGCCACTGAATTAGCCAGGTCCAGCACAGACAACTCGTGCCAGACTTACTTCGTCGACCGAGGCAGACATCCATGTCCGCTTCGACAAAAATCTACCCGGCATCAGCTACCATTTACGATGTCGACATGCTAGTGAATACCTTGACGTCCAGCATTTCGACTATCCGTGGGTCATGCAGAGCCAGGATTCCTTCGAGGATCAACACATGAGGAGAATACAATGGAGTGGTCTCCTTCTGCCGTTGGTGCTCCTTGAATGAATAGACCGGGATATTTGCCCTCTTTCTGTGGAACGCTATCAGATGTCCGAAGAAGGGATGCGATGGATAAACTACAATGGCTTACCCTGCCTTCAGGTCCCGCAGAGTTTGGACCAGCACATCAAAGTCTAGAGCATCGGGACTGTCAAAGTCGAATTCATTCCGATGCGCCGCTGCCTGCTGCTCTGGGGTCAATGTTTTATAGTAGGAATCCTGCAAACCGATGCTGGATTAGGCACGCGGTCTCTTATCAGCATGGACATCTCTGGGTTTGAAATGTACCATCACGAGAATCACCACCCAAGGCAGGTTCAGTGACTTGACAATCTCCATGGCTACCGACGTCTTGCCAGAGCCGGAGCTGCCGGCGATACCAATGATACTGAGGTCTTCCCATGGTGGAGAGTAGCCCTTCTTAAGGTTCGTGGCAGACGAATAGATAGGTGGCCTGGATTCCATGGTGTTGGGAGTCGGCGTGCGCGTCAAGGAGCTCTCAGATCGCAGACAACAGCTGTAATGCTCCTTCGACACGGACGTCGGGCAACCCACGGGAAATTTCAGCCCATGTTCCAGACAGAGTCGACGTCGGACTCGACCAAGGCCTTTTTATCGGCTGTCTGTGGATCCCGCGAGTAAGCGGTTTCGAGATAGGGTTCCAAAATGGGAGATATGGTGCAAACATGCCAAACATACTGATATTTTGAGGCTTAAGTGGGCCGGCCCGAAGAAATTCCGAGAAATATCACGTGATTATGGTTCGGTTAACTCCGCTCATTCGCTTGACCGCAGATCCTTCGCAACCCTCTCACAACGTCAGCCTACAACTACTACCTTCTCCTTCAAACACTTCGTTCGCGGACATCTCCTCGGGTTAATAACCCCATGGCTACTGTCTTCCTGCTCTGCAGCTAGACAGGTAGCTTCTTTCCTTATTGAAAGTCTCAGGCTTGGGGAGGACAGGATTTCGGCCATGTCCAATTCCGTGCGTACTGAGATCTACATGCGTTTGCCGTCAGCCCACTGGTCTGACTGCAATCCAGGCTGCATCCAATCAGTCGACCTCCAAGTCACAATGTCATCCATTCGAGAAGAAGGTGGATGAGATCAAGCCGTCCAAAAAGTTAGTTCTCCATTCCTCCAGTTGCCCCTCTTTTTGTCAGATGATGTGTCAGTTCAAGTTGGGAATCTCTCCGAAAATCATTTGAGGAAAAATTCAAAATACTTGTATATCTGATTCATTGATCTTGCTCATCTTTTACTTCCGTGATTGTTTTTGATCACAGGACTGACTGGATGCTCAAGTGACATCAACCAATTAGTCATGGACTATCTCATCACCAATGGCTACCCACAAGCAGCTGAGAAATTTGCTGCTGAAGCCAATATCCAGCCCAGTGTGGATAGCGCATCTATACGGGAGCGCATTGCGATTCGCCGAGCGATCCATTCTGGCGACATTCAGTCTGCCATCGAGCAGATTAATGAACTTAACCCTCAGGTATGTTTCTCTTTATACTTGTTCGAAGCCCTTTGCTGCATGATTAGAACCTGTTTCATGCACCACTCATATACCCTACCCGGGTGTTGATGAAAAACAAACATCTTCAGTCCTCAGTATGATCAGCTTCATGTATCATTGCTCATGTCGCAGGCTTGACCACGGTCTTGACCGACTGATTACTAACTGTGCATTGATAGATATTGGATGAAAATCCGTCTCTTCACTTTTCGCTCCTTCGGTTGCAACTGATTGAGTTGATCCGAAAGTGCACATCCACGCCAAATGGTGACATTTCTCCAGCACTTGAATTTGCGACATCACATCTCGCAGCGCGAGCACCCACCAATCCGCAGTTCCTGGAGGATTTGGAGCGTACAATGGCACTGTTGATCTTCCCGTCTGAGAACCTTGCTCCGTCGCTGGCGACTTTGCTGGACCCTGATCGGCGAAAGGACATTGCCGCCCAAGTTAACGAGGTTATCTTGGAGAGTTATGGCGCTCGTAAAGAGGCACGACTCCGCAACCTCGTTAAGCTCCGTGCGTGGGCAGAGCAGAAGGCGCGGGACGCCAAACGAGATATTCCAGAGCATCTCGACCTAGGTTTACGCTCGGAGAAGGATGATACGGGCCATCCTGGGGCCGCGTCGGAAGATGCGGAGATGGCCAACAACGGAGAGTCGGAACCCATGGTCACGTAGATTCCATATAATCCTCCAAGCATGACGTTTACGAGATATATAATGTATGATTAGCGTGGAGTTGGGATGGCGTTTGACAAGTGGGTTAGGCATCAAGCATGGGCCATTAACGATGTATGCGGGTATGATCTCGGGTTTACACATTGTTGAGTCGTAGAGCTAGTTATTAACTCGAGTTCGACTTTGGACAATGAATGTGGTATATACACAACAATCGCATTGAAGCTCGGCTCCATGTAAATTTTCCCGAAGCGACCCTGCGACAACCAGTAGAAACAAAGGAATAATCCCAAGCGAGGGAATCAACAAGTCTACAAAAAAAAAAAAAAAAACCAATATTCCAACCCGATAAATACATCGTGGAAAAGATGGCTATTTAGAAACTCATAACATCTGTCACGTAAAGTCAGTCTGGTTAATCTCGCAGGGGAGAAATCAAGTAAGGAAAAAAAAAAAAAAANAAAAAAAAAAAAAAAAAAAAAAAGAAACTTACCGCGTCCAAAAAGGGCCCGTTTTGTCCAATCCATCGCAAGCAAGATCCGAGTCCGTAGACTGACACTTTCCGAGAAATAGATACTCCGCCAGAGGTACACGGCAAGCAAACCACCACCGAAGCTCAGTCCATTGAGATCGAAGACCGCCGCGTTGCCGACGTACGCCAGGCTGCCGAGATGGCGGTACTTGAAGGCCGGGTAGACAGACTCGTCGAGGTCGGCGGGGAGAGCGGCGGCGGGGATGGAGTCCGTGCTGATCGCCCGGGCGATCTTGTTGAACTTGCGGCCGAGGTATTCACCCTGCTGGTTGGCGCGCTGTGCGGTGGCTGGAAGCGAGGTGAGCTTGGAGTCGATCTGGACGAGGAGTTCGTGAAGCTCATCAAAGTCGAGGGTGCCGGAGCGGTCCTTGTCGTACTGCTCGAAGAGCCGGTCGAGGCGCCGGAGGTGGTTCGAGGCCTGCGGGAAGCGCTTCCTGACGCGCTCGGCGACGTCGCGCCATTCTCGGAAGGTGAGCTGGACTTTTTCGGGGTCCTTGCCCTTCTCCCAGGCGATGGTCCGCAGGAAGGTGACCAGGTGTTGAGCAATGTTGTTCTGCACAGTAGCGCAGTCGCCAATCGCGTACACCTCACCAGGAGGTGCTCCAATCAGTCGCAGGTGGCTGTCGGTTTCAAGAGCGCGTTTGTTTTTCTGTGCTTCGAGCTTCTGCGCAACTTTTTGCGCAAACGGGGTTTGTGCTACAGAGCCACTGTTAGATGATGGAACTCAAATCGGCTTTGATCTTTTCTTTCACTCACAAACTCCGGTCGACCACAAGCAAAAGCCCATTGGAATCTCCTTTGTGACAAGCTTCCCATTCTCCTTCTGAGTAAAGATGACCTTGTCTGGAAGGACTTTCTTGACACGCGAATTCGTGAGGACATCAACAGAGTCGCGCGCAAACCGATTCTAAGCACCACGTCAACGATGGGGCCTCAGCTCATCAAATCTAGAGCATACATACCTCTGCATATAACGACAGTGCCTCATCGTAGGTATTGAGGATGTGGCTACGGCTCTGGATCACATGCACTGAGATCTCATTTCGAAGAATCTTTGGGAACTTTTGAATCAGATCCTCGTTCAAAAGATCGTACAATTCCGCAGCAAACTCGACACCGGTTGGCCCTCCACCGCAAACAACGAAGGATAGTAGACGTTTTCGCTCTTCATCGGTGGTGGTCGGGAGACATGCTAGCTCCATGTTCTGAGTGATCTTGTTTTTGATCATTCTCGCGTCATCAATGGTCTTCAGAAAGTGGCAATGCTCCAAACCCTCCACACCATGTGCATTTGTTACGGAACCTTCAATCGATCTCGTTAATAAATGCCAATCCTGCAAGAGCCGAGTTTGGACGTACCAACAGCAATCACCAGTTTATCATACGGAAGATAGAAATGCCGCCGGTTGCCATTCGCATCCTCCTGAGATACTTCCACCAACCGGTTTTCGAAATCCACATCTTCAGCTTGTCCCTTCAAGAAATGACCATGGACTCGCTGCACGATGCGTCGCGCCGGTTCCACCAACGCCCTTAAGCTGAGCGTCCCAACTGTGGCCGAGGGCAGCATCGGCGTGAACAGGAAATAACTGACTGGCGAAACGACGGTGACATGATAGTCTCCGGGATTGAGGGTTTTGAGCAACGCGGTACTCCCCCAACCGGTCCCGAGGATGACCAGCCTGGGCTTGTCCTGCTGTGCCTTCTTGTCCTCTGAATCATTGTCATCTAGCAGGTATTCCGCAATTGGCAGGTTCTTCGGTCCTCCGCGTCGCGGAGATAGTGCCAGCTCCGACACGGTACAATCTTGAATACTCGGCTCCTCTCTGTACGTCGTCGCATCGTAGATAAAGAAGCCGAGGACGACCACACCACCGCTGATGATGAAGAAGCCGATATACGCGGATGTATTATAGACTATGCGCAGAACTGGTCGACGTTGGACCTTGGCTGTTACTTCGGACTTGAAACGAACGCTCTGACGGGCGGAAAGGAGAGACGACTGAGGTCGGACGGCGAACGGTCGACGAGACTGACTATGGAGGAAGCATCGTGGTGTGGCTGGAGTCAGAGATGGACCTGGCCGGAAACCACTTAATGCTCGTGTCGACGATGTCGCATAACTCGAGGATCCTGCGCCAAACGCCCGGCGCCTTGCCAGATGGGACAACATTGGGAGGAGTGAATGATGCGTCTACGGCGAGTAAAAAGTTTGGGTCAACAGATCAGATGCTGGCCATTGAAACAAGGAGCATACAGACTCGATGCCTCCGAGGGAGCCAAGAAAACCAACGAAGGAATACGATTAAAGTTACCCAATGACTCCCAAACAGTTTGCAGAGCAATTGGAGAGCATTGTTGTGACAGGATGAGTTGTACCTAGTCGTCGCAGATATGACATCCGCGAATCCCGTGCAGTCGCCCTAAGGCGGTGGCTCGAAAGCATTATTAATAGTCACGTGATCGGTAGAGCTCTAGGGCAGGGCAAGGTAGCAGGCGCTAGGAGGTGGCAGGGATTATCGCCACTGCTGCCACTCTCTCTGACCGGGTTCCTAAAAAGTTCTGCATTTCGGATCTGATCACGCCAGAGGATGCCAGTGAGCGCAACGTCATCTGCTGACCCAATTGCACCGATACCGGCGCCCTATTCCTAGGCAAACCCCTAGTTACCCACCAACTCTAGTTGACAAAGACGGCAAAGGTCACCAACTAGGCGATCGCGAATGGTCGAGCATTGAATCGGCTAAGTGGAACTTCTGATGACAAGTTCTTCAGTCCTCGGATTGGAACCTGTCCGGACGTAACCTGTCTCCACCGACAGCCGCTTGGTGTTTTTGATCTTGTAATTGAAAAAGCATAGCTGGGAGCCGGTCAACACGCATTCAAGGCTGCCTTCGGCTAGTCGTGCAGAAAACCCTCAAAAGAAAAAGAACAAAGCGATCTCACGTCCGGGCTTCGATGATCGAGGCCAGGCAACACGGTCGTCTTCGTTGTGGTGTCAACTGGCTTTGCCCCCCAGAACGACTGGTCACAGCCCAGGTCAGCTTTCCTTGATCTTCTCTTCAATCTTGTTACAACAAGTTCGAAAAGAAGGAAGATAAGAAAGTAGGACCCGTTTCATATCGTAACTCATGTCATGAGATCCGTGCTGATCTATCAATTCCATCTATGTATGTATGAAATCCTCCGACAAACAACTGAACCCAAGAAAGAAGCTCCGAGACCGGAAGGGGAATCAGGACGGCGATAGAGACTTGAACAGGCGATGCTTGGACGGTAGAATGAGCAGATACTCATGCCCCTCCGGCAGTTGGCCTAGCGGCCACTTCCAGTCTCTCTGAATAGACCTCAGATTCCTTAACGGTGCTGTATGATCAATGAAAAAGTTCGTATCGACTCCACAGATCAATCCCGTTGAATCATCTTCGGGCTCGAAGAGGGAACCACGCAGTCTAGCTTCTCTGACGTATGGAATCGGTGAAGTCTCCATGATTTCTTTCGCATGATCCCGCATAAATTCGAGGGACACCCTCTCAATTCCCACTTTCGGATCGTCAGGATCATCATTCTGTATATGATCTCTCTTATGGTTGCTCCCGAAAGAAACGATGGCACTTACACCAAAATACCGACGCAGCTGTGAAGCAGGAAACCGGATTCGAACTTATAATCCCGTACAGATCCGCATCCGCAGTCGCCCGAAGAGCGTTCAATAAACCACTTGCGAGCCCTTTCTCCCGGTAATTTCGATGGACCACGAGCTGAGTCACCCAGCAAATGGTCTTTTCGTCGTCATCATTGTATTTCCAATGACAAGCAAAGGCATGCCCGGCATAACAGTCGCCGACAGTCACCCTGACATAGAACGTCGTAGCGTACTCGGGCAAGTGCTGTTCTCGCAGTCGGCGCCCGCTAATCTTGATTCGTTGTCCTATAGGTTAACCTAAGGTCAGAAATAATGACATGGCAAAAAAAGTGATGTTTTAGTATCCGGATAGTTTAGTACCTGGCTTGTGTGATTGTTGTGACCAAATCCCGTAGTGCTCGCTAAAGAGCTTCGCTGCTTCATCTAGCATGCCACCGGCGACTTGGTCACCGGGAATCGTCTCAAAGAGTACTCGCTGATGCATGTTGGTTCAAATCGGCGAGATCGGAAACCCTTCAACGCCAGGAACGCATGATAACTATCAGGCCATTCGGGAAGCCTGTCGTAGAAATTTGACTTGAACGAACTTAAAACCAATCCAGGTGACAACTTCACGCCATGATAACCAGGGTCCCAGGAAGAAAACAGATCGGCACGTGTACAAAGACAAGACGTTACTTGTGTAAGGTCCCGCCCTGTCCATTCCCCATTCAGGCTAGAATGGCGATGGATGGCACGGGCCGCGGATAGTCTAAATTACCGTTCCTTGTAAGAAGGGTGTATCCAAGCTGGCAGTTCGTAACTACGTTGTTTAGTAACCCTTACGTTGTTTAGTAACCCTAACGTCATAGGCCACGATTCACTCGAGAATCTCCTTTCCTGCTACGGATGGTGAATTCTACACTCTTGATTCACGTACGGGGCTCATAGGGATTGAGAAATAGGCATCTCATCTTTTTATCTCGATTGACCATTTCCTATGGGCCTTTAATCCTGCCCATGGCGCGGATTGGATTGGAGTGTTCCAACTTTTCAAGGGCATCTAAAGGCTAGTTCTCTTCCTCCAACCAATTCTGCTTCGCTGTTTGAACAGAAGGCAGGGTAGGAGGGTAGGAGTTGTCTCTTCCTAGGTTAATTTTCTATGACGTTTTCCCAACCAACCCCTGGTCACTGACCGAGCTTCCGGTTATACACATCATCTTCAGAACCGGACCAAGGAGTCGTTGATAACAGCATTCAACTCATTGCTCGGATATCTCGAAAGACAATACGGCGTCAGAGTGAAAGCAAATTGACTGCGATAATGAAATTAAT
>NW_027192369.1:543895-654298 GCF_041956635.1 Thermomyces lanuginosus | reverse complement strand
GATTGATTTCATTATCGCAGTCAATTTGCTTTCACTCTGACGCCGTATTGTTTTTCGAGATATCCGAACAATGAGTTAAATGCTGTGATAACCACTCCTTGGTCCGGTCCTGAAGGTGACAGTATCACATATAACTGGAAGCTTGGTCAGTAACCAGCATCAAATATTTATAGCCGCTTGGATCTTCTTCGAAATCATGAAAAGCTCCCGCAAGTTTCTCTCCAGGCTGATAGTCGCTCAAATCTCTTGGGACCCTTCGTCACTTTTCAAGGCATTATTACGGAAAACTGTTTCTCTAGAGACGGTCCGCTATCACATAATCGAAGAGATTGGAAAAACATTGGCCGTTCGTCCTCTCCTCCCCATATTCCTGCCGTCTCCAAACCGACGGACCATGGACCGAAAATATATACGTAATGGTTGAAACGGGCACCTGTTCTGCAGCGAAGGAGAAGCCGGATGGAAAGTTTGGGCTGTAGATCTCAGACTTATAAGGTGCGATGCGGCACAATTACATTGCTCCAGAAATATACCATCTAGCGAAGACAGTTCTCTAAGTACCAAATCGCCGAACTCCGTTCTTCCGAAATCGTTCCCAGACCTGACCGAATATGCAAATGCAAACGATATAATAGTACACAACAGAAATCCCACAAATAGCGACAACATCAATTTAATGATAGCTCGTCCGGTTCAGAGCTGGATCGTCGCCTGCCCCCGCTGAGTCGATTCTTGCCCCTAGGACGCTTCGCGTTCTGACTGCCGGTCTGCGACTGCTTCCGCTTGAGAGGCTTGCTGCCATCGACGCTCGCGGCATCATCCTCAGGGACGTCGTCAGGCGCATCCAGCACAAGGTCATCTTCCTCTGGGATTTTGAACTCTTCATCGATGGAGAGCAAGTTAGTGAACTCGCGGCATTTCTCACGCATACTTGCTTCGCTGTCCAGGCATGTCATGTTCCTCGAAACGGCTTCCCAGAATCGATCGCCAGTGATGCCTTGCACCTTTGTGGCAGGCCTGTTTAGATCTTTCGCACTCAACTTGCCCTGGTATTGGGCGTTGATTCCATACAGTCGGCGCAAATGAGATCGCGCTTCCCACAGCATGGAGAGAATCGCGGCCGCCGTTGCCAATTGCCGAAGTAACTTCGGGTCAACAGCATGGGGAACGCCCGTATTTTCGGGCATCATCGAAGGAACTTGGCCGGAGTCGTTGGCGGCATCAAGTGGGAGCTTGGCGAAGAAGACCTCTGTTTCAATGGCATGAGCTACCATCGATCCAGTGCTGGAAACAATTCGCTCCATGCATGCAATAGTTGGGAGCAGTTCCGCAATTTGTGCGTATTCAAAGAAAGCGAGGTTCTGCGACACAAAGCGAGCCAGGAGCAGGTGTTCTGGTGGGCTACCACTGACATCAAGATCCCTCAGCTCAAAGTTGACCTTGGCGCACAAGTTTGCTAGGAACTTCTTTTGATACTTGCTGTTGCTGAGCTTTATGATGTCGAAGAGCGGTGCAAGTTTTGCTGTGTACGGGCGCGCTGTTGCCCCGCTGGAGTCTCCAACGACGTCTCGTTGATAGACAAAAGCCTCGTAAATGGCCCGCATGTACTCGCGTTCAAACATCGACTCATACTGGAGATGAAGCATCTTGTGTGTGTCATAAGCAATTCTTGCAATCGCTGGAACTGTCGAGGTCTCAAGGGACACCAAGACTCCCGCACATTCTTTCGGGTGAACAAGTCCCTGTCGATTGATGCTTGCAATAAGCTCAATCGCAGTAAGGGTATATGCGTCCTGCCTCGATCGAGCAACACGCAGAATGTCTTGTAAGAAGTGCTGTGCTATTAACGCCGCGGCACCGTCATGATCACTGGCTTTCATCGACCCTCCGAATCTCGTGGTGAGCTCCGCATCCGTCGAGTCCGCCGCAGGCTGAACCAGTCTTTCGAGCTTCCCCTCATGGATGGCAAAGAACTCAGAGAATGATCGAAGGATGATATTGTGCAGGCTGGCATTGTCTTCCTTGAATACTGCAGAGATCAATTGCCTGGGACCTTCTCGGCTAAACTGTGCAGGCCATGACTGGCAAATAGAACCAATGCTTTCGAGAGCCATGGACCTCAGTTCGAGAGGCTGATTCCCCTGGGCAAAGGGCAGTATGGTATCAACTAACAAGCCAGCCACAGAACCTCCCTTCCAAGTAGGAAATGCGGCCTTGAAATGCGACTCGAACTTCTCGAGATCACAGTGACGACCAACGCAACCGGCAATGCGAATGTAGCTGCGGGACCGCCCGAGAGCGTCTGTCTTGCTGCTGTCGGACAAGTCAATGCCCTTGGCTTGATTGATGCCCTTCAGCACTGATATAGTAAGCTTCACCAGTCTATCTGTGTTCTGGAGGACTCCATTGATCGTCCACAGACATGCCATGACTTCATTAAGTTCTGCACGAGCCAGTTTTGCCACGCTTTTGAAGAGATCGTTCTGCACCGATTTGAGCAGCGTGTTGTATGCGGAAGATACGTGCGGCAGGACACAGCGGTAGATGATGACTACAGACCGGAAGAGAAGCAGATCATCGGCGGTGACAAGATTGCCGATATATGGATGTAGCGCTTCGAGTTGCTCTGGGCTGAAGAGTTTAGCATTGGCCTTGGCAAAGACCGTAATCGTTTGAAGTAGTGCTTGTTGATCAAGCTTCTCGTTATGACTGGAGTCATCGACAACTCGCTCAAACATGATCGCCACCATGGCCTTGCACACCTTGAAGTTCGGAGTAGGTTGCTTGACGTCTGGGAGAACTTGTTTCAGAAAACCTGTCAGGCCATCGACCGCAGTTTCACTTCTTTGCACCAGATTGACGATCAGTGTGACCTGTTCTGAAAGCGCAACCGTGGCTTTGGGGTCGTCATGCTGTGTGTCGACGGAGACGTGGAACGGAGTCAACAGAATTTCCTCGAAGATTTGACGAGCCTGGGTAGCGACATTTTGGTCGTAGTCTCCTGTGCGCTGGAGCAAGCTATCCAGAATAGCAAGCTTCAGATCCTTTCGTGTCGTCCTCGAGTAAATGTCCCTGAGCAGTGTAATGCACCGCTTCCTAACTCCGACAGTGGGATCCGCAGCACAAACCAAAATGGCTCGGCAGCCGTCCTCTTCATAGGCAGGCTTTAACGCAATGCACTTGGAAATCAAGGACAAGGCGGAGTCGCGAACCATAGGAGAGGCATCAGCCACACAATTCAGAATGACACGCATGACAGAGGCATCTCTATCGAGAAGGCTGGGATCCTTCTCAAGCATGGCGATCACACTTTTCAGACTACGGCTTCGCAGTTTTGCTTGGTCACTTGTGATAGAATTCAACAAAACTTTGAAGATTGTGTCGAATGCTTTGCAGAACCCCATATTTAGAACAGTTAGGATGTAGGCAAGTTTGCCATGCACTGTGGTGACATTTTGAAATCGACTAGAAGGATCAATTAGTACCGTATATAACACTAAGGCGACGGGATTCTAGCCATACCTATTTGTTTCGAGCCATTTTGGATCCAGCATTAAATGCGGCAGGGTCCCCAGCAATTCGTTGAGGATTTTATGGTTGGCTTGATCGTTTGCGCCAGAGCCACTATAGTATGCCGTTACGACTGTTTTGGCCCATTGGACAACATAATAACCACGGGCGTTGGTTAACTGCCAGTTGTCAGGGTATCGGTCTTGAAGGTACTCCAAAGCAACACGGTAAGGACCATCGGGGGCTATCAAGGCCTCCACGTCCAGCGCATGACGGATATGGTCGTCGAATATTTGGCGGAGATGGTCAGTAAGCTGGACATCTGTGTCGTCCATACCAGACGCCAAATGTTGCGCAGTAGCAGTGAGGTCCGAAATGCCAGAGCCCATCCAGCCCAGCAACTCAAGTGCCATATTTTTAGCATTTGCAGGACTCTTGTCGAGTTCTGCGATTCCCACCATGTGCGATGCCATGATGCGCAAGAGAAGTTCTGCGGCAGGCCAGTCAGTCGAGCCTAAAACGCTAATCAAGTCCTCCGTGAACAGATCAAGGATGTTCCGGAATGGCTGGTCGCCGGTTTTCGTAGATGTCATTGCCCGTTGGACAATGAATTTGACTATGTACTGTGCATTGCGCACAGCATTGTCATAGAGCTTGTCAACGTGCCTGGCGAGCCTTTCTAAAGAAGGTCGGGAAACAAGTAAGTCATCCTCCGTGTCACTCTCAACATTCTCGCCACCACCGAGAGCAAGTTCATCATCATCCTCCTCTCGAAAAACAGGAAGTCGGGTCTTCGTCTTTGATTTCCTGGATGCCGGAGAATCCAGCGTCGTGGTTTGAACAAGCTGCATGACCAAGGCGGTCAAAAGCTGAATACTCTTACCGTCAGCTAGCTTAAACTGTCTGGCATTTTGACGCGTGGACGGCAGCTTCTCCAAGGAGACCAAAATCTCGTCAAGGATGAACGAACGCTGCGACGGGTACTTTGAGAAGATTTTGGCAATGACATCCATTGCTCCGCGTCGCACTGCTTCGTACTTCTGAAAGCCAATCGCGGATTCCCTGTCATTGTGGGCGTTTTCCACGAATATCAACTTCGTAGCCATGAATTCTGTCGCCGTGATGATCTCTTCGGAGACCTCTATGCGGGAAAGAAAGGTGGCAAGCAGCCCCAACAACTTCCTGGCCTCATGGATAAGGTTACCAAGAAGTTTCTTTTCCCTGCTAACAAGCTGAAAGAAATGGGGATCCTTATCGGACGGCCGAGCCTCCACCGCGGGAATTATGCAGTGATCAAAGACTCGGTTAAGTACATTGGGGATGGCTTGAACCAAGTCCTCGGGACACAGGTCTACTTCACTTCGGCGGCCCGAGACGGTGTGGAAAAGAGTGCCGATTGCGGAAAATGTAATGTGCACATCCTCTAGCTTCTGCAGCCAGGTTTGGACTTGGGCATCGTTGGTAGCGTCCTCCAAACCGAGGTCTAGGGTTTGTGCCGACAGCAACGGACCCTCACACAGCCTCTGGATCCGGGTGAGGTACTCGGAGGGAATGTCCTGTAGCCGATTGAATCCAACTACTTTTTGGATGGCCTTTTGCAGACGGCTATGAGTCTCCGAGTTCAGGATCGGGCCATGAACCTCTAAAGCATGTGCAGTTCTGAACATAGCAAGCGATTCCTGGGGCACAGCACCAGAGGCTAACCCCGGCTCGATGCGATCTTCGGCCTCGAAAACTTCGTGCAAAAGATCCTGCAATTTCAACAACGCCGCGTCTGCCTCTTCCTTCTGGGCCTTGAGTCGAGGATCCTGCAGGAGACTGGTCCCATCTGAATCCAGCTTCCGCCGCTTTGCGGCCCCCTGGTCACCTACGGCGATATATTCAGATGGAGGCCGTGACGGCGCAACATCTGGATGCTGGAAGAGCTTCTCTTGAGGCTCTCTCGAGACGGAAGGAGCCTTGGACGTGAAGCTGGACACGGAAGGGAAGGAGCTACTCAGGGTTGTGGGTTCCGGATCTGGCAAACAGTCTCAGCTCTCTCTCTCTCTCTCTCATATACACTTTTCGGCACGTGATAGAATCGCAAGTACCAACAGGGGCTGCTCACATCGAAACTGGATTTTGGTCTCCTCCAGCATCAATCTCGCAAATGGGCTCAGTACGTCAGTCAATCGGGGTTTATCGCGGGCTGGACCAGACGCTGACTCGAAGCGCTTCAGGCCGGCAGGGAGCTTGAACTTGCTTCAACGACTGTCAGTATACACCCGCATGTAGCTAGTAAATTCCAAACTGACAATTCCGATAGCTGAGTTCCATCCAGATGTTCCTGAAGCAACTCCTTGTGGACAGCTCTCAATCGGGGGGACTGGTCAAGGCCGCGACGGGCTTCATAGTCCAGCCCTTCCAGCAACTTCCGCGCGATGGATCGGGGATACGGCAAGGCAATAGAAGATGACGATGGCGCGCCAATCTCCGGACGAGGGAGGGTCTCTGCAGTGGAGGAAGGGTGAAGTGTCAGCGATCAGCTCGTTCAGTTGGCGGTGGTGGAGCATACCTAGGCCAAAGATCGGAGCACTCGTCATGGGCGAGTATTGTAAAGCTTCGGCGACCTGCAGCGGCCGGTACGGCTGCTGTAGAGGAGCGCCATTGGACATGACATTGGCAGGCTGCTGAGCCTGGCCAGAGGCGTTCATAACCTGCTGAACCGGTCGAGTTTGATCCATGACTGACGCACTTCCAAGCCGGATCGTGGACGTCAATCGCCGAGGTTGAGGGATGCTATTCGAAAAGCAAATGAGCTGGGAGTGTCCGCCATCACTGGGCTGGCAAGGACAGGCTCTTTGTTGAGCTTCAATCAAAGAAAGCTCGTCAAATTTTCGTGCTGATGTACTTCCAACATCTCGGATTCATCTATCGATCCGATCTGCCTCCACCGGGGGTTAAGGTGGGCGCCAGCATATTACCCAATTTAGACGACGCGCGCCGCGCTTTTGAAGTATGATTGGTTGGTTTTTTCTACGACGTGTAATTTTGAATACGGTGAATTTTTCGCACGTTCACTTTTCGAGTTTCGACATCAAGTTCAACGAGCCTGCAATCTAGTAGGAAAAAAATTCTCTTCTGCAGTGTGATTTTCAAAAATAAACATTAACATGGCTGCAATTGGCTCTCTCATCTTTTGCACCGACTGCGGCAATCTGCTGCAGGAATCCACGGGATCAGAGAACGCGATTCTGATCTGCGAAGTCTGCGGCGCGCGCAATCGAGGTGAGTTTTCCGTCTGACAAGACGATATATTGCGCAGATGCTGACAATGTCTTAGATATCCCTCCGCAGACCATCGTGTCCGAGTCCAAGCCGCATGCTTTTCCTTCATCCCTGCGAGCGAAGCGATCTGCAGTGCAGAGTCTGAGCGCCGAGGACAAAAACACCGAAGCAGTGGACCAGCGGACTTGCGCGAAATGCGGCCGCACGGAGATGTTCTACACGACGGTGCAGCTGCGCAGTGCAGACGAAGGAAGTACTGTCTTTTACCGATGCGTCTGTGGGTATAGGTACGTTTACACGTCTTGCAGTTGTCGAATGCACCTAGACTAACTAATTCCTTCCCAGGGAAACGGTCAACAACTGAAAGCCAAAATTTTCTATGCATTGGATTGATCGGACGGAGAAACTTTTCCTTCATTTACAAACAACATTCAGCGAATATCTCGTTATAAAAGCAGCACGTTATGCGGCAGCTGTTTCGGGTATCAAGGCATACTCCTTTTCGCCTCTCTTCTCGTACTCCGCCATGTCAAGCGCCACTTCAATACTATCCCTCACGACCTTTTCAGGGTCGTTCAAGAACCGCCGCAGAGTCTCCTCGACGCCTTCCTCGTCTCCAAGGCTACCGAGGGCTTCGGCTGCCTCGTGCCGCACCATACCATGTTCATCCAGGTTGCTCAGTGTCGCTGTGAGGCTCGGAATTGCAGCTGGATGGGCAAGTTGACCAAAGACGAAGGCAATCTCATGTCTGAATAGGGCAGATGGGTCGTTAAGGCCCTTGGCCAGCGCCTGGATTGCAGGCACGGCCGTGGGAAGGTCTGGCGGAGAAGCGAGATCTCGCAACGTGAACATGGCACGATATCGTTGGAAGAGAGGTTTACTCGTATCGAGGAGCGTTGATTCTAACTCTGGAATGGAGGGGTCTTTGGACAATGGCAGCGGGGGTGCTGGGTCGATAGAAGCAAAATCACTTTATATATGCCACCATTAGCCTTTTACTTCACCTACAACTGTCATGAGAACAGAGGAACTCAAAACTAACCTCTTCTTCAAATTTTCCTTTCTACTTCCCTCGGATGTCTCCCACTCTATCCGATCCACAGCAATATCGCACGTCTCCCGCACCTCCACCGGTTCCGTCGGATCATCCCTCTTCTCCTTTAGGATGTCCAGACTCTCCTTAAACCCGAGCGCACCCAGCGCCTCCGCAGCCTCATGTCGACACATGGCATGTTCACTGCGATTCTCAAGCACGCGTCGCAGGTACGGCACCGCCGCCTTCTGCCGCGACTGGCCCAGGCAGTACGCCAACTCGTGCTTCAGCAATTCAGAAGACGAGGTGAACAACGCGGCGGCAATAGCCTCAATCGCGGGCTCGGTTGCATCCGTTGGCGGCTGCAGGGAGGCAACGTGCTTAAGCGAAAATAGGGCTCGGTATCGTCGTGCGAGGGGCTCCGATTCGGAGGTGAGGGTTTGGCGGAGGGCGGCGATTGTTTCTGGGGATGCCATTGCGTGTGAAATGGAAACTCGATGTTTCACAAAAAAAAGTAGTATTGGCGATGGTTTGGTTATTGAGAAAATTCCCCTCTGAGATCTTATCGATCTGATAAAGTCCTGATTTTCTTCTGGTTTGGTGGGGCTATGAAGCCTATGAAACTTTGAATTTTCTGTTTTCTTGGGAATTTTCAGCATTCTTGAACCGTAAGCTGCCTTGTATTTATGTTGTATTTGACTTTTTCTCCTCCATTCTCTGTAATTTTCACCTGGCGATCATAGATCTGCTTCAGTTCAACGACCTTTGAATATGGTCACAATAGAACGCGCAAGGTATCCGGAGAAGCATCGAACGTTTATGGCAACTCGCTGCAGAACAAAGGACAGAACAAAGGACTGCATTATACAGTAGACTCACTGGATAACCTCCTCAAAAGCAAGATAACACGCATCTTTCCACGTTTCTTTCCACGTTTCCTGAGGGAAGACCTTGAAGCCGTCCAGTGTGCAAATCGATCCGACATTTGGCTCTTGGAGAGGAACGTCATCGCTGTTCCCATATGGCAAGTAATCTTATTCTTAGCCACAGCACCGTGATGTTAACTGCAGTGGTCAATGAATTGCTGGTTCTCAGCCATGATGTTCAAAATCAACCCATCCGTGAGTCCTAAGCAGTGTCCTGTCTTGCAATTTGGGATAATACCGTATTTCGTTTAATCCTCTGATTGGGCACGAAAGACTCCTTCAAGATAGCCATAGTCTAGCTGTTTGGTCTGTTCATAAGCCCTCGTGGTCATCTTTGTTCCAGAGGTTTCCGACAAGCCAATGCATCTTTACCTGCAGCTCGTCGGCGGAGAGATAGAAGGAATCGCAGGCCCCAAACTCCAAATCCTCCCAAGACCATCTATCAAGTGTTAGGGTTAGGGTTATATGCACAACATCCGGCCATGGATGTACTCCGTACACGAAGCAGACCGACTCTGAAAACCCGGTGAAGGGTCATCTATTGTTTGCTTCGACTACCTACAGTACCGTTACCTACCATAAACCTCCGGTCTACCATGGTCGGGCGTTGGGCGTACAATCCCGGAGATTTGAACTCATTATTTGAAATCTTTCATCAAGACCAACTAGAATGTATCCTGAAAAAAACAATTACTTTGGCTCTTATCACGCCTTTAACTGAACCTTGTAGGTATGGCGTGCATTTTCGTCGCGGGCCGTCGACAGTTTCCGCAGAGGTGGACGCAATGACATCTCTTCGAGGACTATGGCAAATCGAGGACGGGGTAAAGTTAAGTGCCAGTATGTGCGGCTCGCTTGGTACATCGACTGCAGAAAAATGAAAACACCTAGGAATCGATTGAGTGTTATATACATACACCTCCGAGCATCTATTTCGTCCGGATGTGCTTGAGCTTCTTGGACTCATGCAGAAAGTTATTCGCGTACGACTTGGGCACGAACTTGCGCTCATTGGGTTCCTGCACAAAGTATTCATACCCCTGCTTCTCCGCGAAGTGGATGGCATCTTCCTTGGTCTTGAAGTCTAGATGTGTTCCTTGCATGGCGTCGGCTGACGATTGCCAGCCCATCAACGGGTTCTCCCATCGGTGACCCTTCGAAAGAGGATCCCAGTCCATACGCCACGTGCTGCTATGCCAGGTGCCGGACTGCGTGGCCGGCTTCGCTGGCTTGTAGATCCTGACACAGGATGAGCTTTCGCGCATGTCCACTGGGTAAGCCCAGACTTACCGGACCGTCCGCGCTTGCAAATCTGTGGGAGCGCCGGAGAGCACTGCGGCCGGAACGACGGGGCCGGGCTCACTGCCGTCCATCACACGCTTGGGAACGGGAGAAAACGTCCTAGGAGCGGGTATTGTCAGAGCCATTGACTTCCAGTGGAAGGAACCACAAAAACACTTACGATGTGCCGTGGTCGATCGTCGCATTGTAGTCAGGCTGGTGACGAGGAACCGCCTCGCGGGGCTCTTCCTTGTTGATCAGGGAGCTTCCCTTGGGCGGCGTGGTGGGCGCATCGGAGGGATCGGTTTTCGACGGCCAGTAAGAAGTACCGCTGTTAAAGCGCACATTGACGGGCGCGGCAACGCGGCCTGCCCGGAGGCAAGCCCTGCTCTGCACTCTCAGCAAAGACATGATTTCGGTCGATGGGCGCGATCCAAGCAGAGTACAAGCATCGAGGTTGAGATTGAAGGAGAGCCACTGATGCCGGAGTCGGAATCTTACACTAACCAAAAACGGTTAGCGTATCGTGCGGTGTCGGAACCTCAAAGTTCGGACACGGCGGCTTTCTCGATTCTCCCACTGCACGTCTTGCGATCGCTTGGTCAATCCGTCGATTGAGGTATGTTTGTTGGAGTTGCTCTGGGATTGAGACCCATATATATTGCTCGCGTTTGTATTTGCAATGCTGACAGCGAAATTTTGTGCAGATCAGTCAAGATGAGCTACATCACTCGCCGGGCGCTTTCGACCCTCATTCCCCCCAAGGTACGGTGTCGCAATTGTCTTCCTGCATAAAAATACTGGTAGCGCATGCTAACGGATTGTAGATTGCCTCGCCCAATGTATGTTCCCCCCGCAAGTCGCCAGCTGTCGATCCTCTGCATGTTCCCCTTCCATTTCGCTTTCCATCATTCTCATGCCCTTACTCTGTGATCGGGACATTATGGCGGCGGTTCTCCAGTCCTTTTTACTCGCAATACTAATGATGAGCAGGCCATTGGCGCAGCCAAGGATGCTGCCCGGATGGAGCGGGTCGTGAACTTCTACGCCCGTCTTCCTCGCGGCCCGGCTCCTGAGCCCAAGCCCACTGGGCTGCTGGAGCGCTACGGCGAGCGCTACTTTGGCAAGAACCCTTCGGCAGCTCGTGAGTGTGATGCCATTCAGGACTCATCCAGTCCATTTGCTGATGCAGTGCTCCCCACCAGCCATCTTCCACGTGATTGCCGGTCTCCTGGCCCTCGGCTACGGCATGGACTACTACTTCCACCTGCGTAAGTATCAGGATCGATGCCACATTTCGAATATTTAGCATCCATGTGATGCTGACGGCATGTCACCTAGGCCACCACAAGAACCACCCTCACTAAACGGGTCGCATTGGGCCAGAGGGCTGATCCCAGCCATCTGTACATATATATGTGAACGAAGGTTCGGTGCGGTAGAGACTGTCATTGTTTCCGTATGCATGTTAGACAACACAACGTCCAAATCCAACCACTTCCTTGAGTTCTCGGGGATTTAGTTCCGTTCGACAGCCATTGTAGACCATCGCCCGGGTCGCCGGCCATTTGGACAATCTCGATGCCCTCAATGATCGTATCGAAAGCAATCAGCAGCAGTAATCACTTCCAGCCCATTACCATGAGCTATTGTCTACGTATTTGCTCTCATACTACTCCTAAGCTCTCGTGACTTGCCGTGACTCGATGCTGACTCAGCGCGGCGTCACCACCGCATCCAATCCGCGCTAACCCGAAACGGGCGTCCAGCTTGGCTCATCAAAACCACTCCCTGGGGTCGAACAATCCCGATCAGTACTTCATCACGATCCTCAAGCCTGCAAGTCTGCGCTCTCGGACTGAAGATCCCGGCAGTCGACTCCGACGCTGCAACGAGCGCTGCTTGTGTGGATTTCGCTTACGCTCTTTGTGCACGGTGATCTGACCGGTCGGCTGCGTGTCACTTCGGTGTTGATCTCGCCTCTTTTGAAGCTCGCACTGGGCCTCTAAAGGGAAGCTCGGAGGCAGCAAGAGATCCCCTTGTGGACTTTTGCCACTGGCTTGACCGGTTTTCTGACGGTAGGTGATCCCGCTTGCTCCTCTCGGCTCGGGCCGCGTCACCAGATTGCGGATTGTTTCATGGCCTTGGCGTTACTGTCGCATTTCTGTGGAGCTCTTGATGCTGATCCTCGCTTTCAACGTGGTCGCAGCTCGATATTTCTTGCATCCCGGTGGCATGGCAGAGCAGACTTCTCACGATGTGGTAAACCAAACCCGGTCGGGACGCGATCCTTCGCCTTCCGACGTTCCTGCGGACACAACAGACAAGACCACTGGCGAAGGGGGCGCGGGGGGAACAACCGACAACGAAACTAAAACTCAAGGCAATTCGTCTATAGTCGGCAAGAATACAGATGGGGACAAAGATGGTGCCTTGGAGGGTGAGAAGCGTGCCGGCGGCACGTCCGAGGTGAGTTCTGCTGCTGGATTCTACTCTGGTCAACCGGTTATGACCGGAGCGGATCGTAGCTGACGCGCGCAAACACAGACGGCAACGAAAGGGCCGAGCGCGGTAGCAAGCCGGGCTCTGGAGCTGAATGGCGTTGCATCAGTGTCAGATGGCAGCGAGGACACTACATCTATCGGCGGTTCCGATACCGACACAAGTCGTGCCGAAGGCAAATCCCAGACTACTCGCCCAGGCTCGCTCAAAAAGCCTGGTACCTTCAAACCAATATCCTTTGCCAAGTTCACGATTCCTAAACCACCCGGCTCGGCCGCCCCCTCGAAGCCTGCGGAGAAGGGTAAGTTGGTGTGTTATCACGTGGTCGAGCGATAGCCTGAGACTAACTTGGCTCGATACATAGCAACCGCGCCCTCCACGACATCCAGTGCATCGCCTCAACCCAGTAACCGGCCGCGTTTGGTTGCCAAAACTACAAGCGGGTTATCTCTGTCCAGATCATCTTCATCCGGCCTGAAGAGTGGCGCCAGCGGGCCAGACCCCAACCAGGTCTGGAACAGGAACAAACGTGAGTTGGTTTTATTCTCCGGCTGGCGACTCGTAACTGATTTCATCTTCCAGCCGCGCCTACGCCTCCTACCACAAAGCATCTCACCGATGAAGAGCTGAAGCAACAGTACGGCATTCACATGACCTCTCGTATCCAGGAGGACGGCACCGGAGGGGAGGCCAAGTGGGCGGATATCGATGACGACGAGGATGATTGGGCTCCGGAGACGATCGAGTGGAATGATGGCACCAAGGTCACACTCACGCATGCCGAGAGCTCTATGTCTACGACCGCCCGGGATAAGGATGCCAAAGACGTCAAAGACATGAAGGAGAGAGACACGAGAGAGCCCACCACCAAGGGCGCCTCTCCTGTTCCCACGCCACCCGCTCAGCCTTCGCCCCGTGAACCCCCAAAGACTCTCGCCTCGCGAAGCCAAACTTCTGTCGGCCCGAATGCGACGGTCCTGCGGCTAGGTGCCAATGCCGAGAGACAGCAGCAGCAAGCGAAGGCTGCGGCAGCGAAGGGAACCGGAGACCAATCGTCGAGCGCTGCTGGTAGAAGTCCGGCGCCGCCGCCGGCCAAATCCCCTTGGGCAACTCTCCCCCCCATCGATAGGGTATCACCGATCAACCCGCCGGTACAGCAAGCTCCTCCTTCGTTTGCCCGTGGCCCTCAAAGGGAGCAGCGGAGTCCGGACAAGCCTACCAATGCTGTCCCAACTAGGGAGATTGCTGCAGATGATTTCAACAGATCCTGGCGGGATACTAATTCCAATACTCCAAAGGAGCTCTTTAACTCGCAGTCAGGAAAATATGAGCCTGTCACAGAGACCCGGAGAGGGATCCTGCGAAGCGATCATCACCAGATGCGTCCTCCGGCGCTCCTGCAGCGTCCGGGACCTAATGAACAGTCCAAGCCGGCAGAGCCTTCTCCTGCATTTCAAACGCATAGGACAAGCCATCAAGATGGCCCTTGGATGCGCAGGCGCACTTCCTCGAATGTCAGTGGAGGAAGTGGCGGCTTTGGTCGACGGATGTCCTTTGGCAGAGGCGATAAGCCCCAGGACAACAAGAGAGAGCCTCAGGCAATCAACGGCGCTGCTGATCGTTCCATCTCGCCCGGAGCGCCAAAAGAAAAAACCAACCGTGATGTGTCACCAAACCAACGTCCCAATGGGTTCACTTGGCAGCCTCGCAACAGCATGGCATATGCCCCCCCTGGGTCTCAAATTGGAGCTGCTCAGGCGTCGTCGCAAGACCAAGCTGCTGAGCAGGCCGCGGTGGAAGATGCAATCGCGCTGCAGGCTCGTATCATGAAGGAAAAGAGGGAGGAAGCCCGTCAACGGAAACGGGAAGAGGAGGAAAGGGAAGAAGCCGCGCGACGGGAGCGCATCCGGCTGAAGCTGGAGCAACTTGGCCCCCCGCCTGAGAAGCCAAAGCCGGAGGACAAGTCTGCTGCGCAGAAGCAGGAGTCTACAGCGGCATCCTCTCAGTCAACTGCTCAATCCCCACCTAAACCACCCGCTCCGGCATCAACGGGTGAGACTAAGCAGTATGGGTTGATGAAGATTCAGCAACCAGAGCCTGCTAGAAGGCTTCCCAGTCCAGATGAGAGAGCGCGCGAGGCGCCGCAACAGGACACGACTGGCGCACGCGACTCGCAGCCAGAGCCGGAGAAGAAGCCGGATGTTGCCAAGCCAAATGGTATTCTGACGCAAGACGAGCCGCGCGGGCAAGCCAAGGATCAACAGGGAGACCGGCCCACGGAAGAAAGGAACGAAGCTCGCTGGAAAGCGCCGCTGAATGGGCCAGGACAGTACACTCCTTGGGGTCCTCCAGCTGGCAGCAAGCTGGGCCCGCATGCATCACCCAGCTCAAACCCCTGGAAGCCGTTGAGTAGCGACAAGCCTCTAGGCAATGGCACATTCGATCGCAATCTCACGGCTTTTTCGGCCCGCGATTACCCGCTTCGGCCTGTTGGGCTTTCTGACGCTCCTCCGCAACCATTTAGCGGAGCAACCAGTCAGCCACCACTCACAATTCCGCCATCGGAAGCTGGCCCCGGAGTGTACGAGCCATTCCATCCCATTCCACGGCCACGACCGATCGGACCTCCGGGTTCTCAGTGGTCGGCCGATTCTCGCCGGAATGCCACGGCGGCTTGGAACAACTTCCACCGTGTTGCAGCAAAGCAGGATGCAGAAGATAGGGAGAAGTTCCAGCGCGAGCTGAACGCTCTCCGCGAAGAAGGGGCGCCGGCGCCAACCTTACCAAACTTTGCGGAAACTTGGCGGCAGGTTCGAGTGGGCGACCAGACTGGTCAGAGACAGGTTGTCGGAGTCAGCAAGTCTGGCGATAGTCTCGGACAGTTGCCACCTCTGCATGCCTTCGACACCCCTGCGGACGGTCTTCCATTCGTGGACAACCATGCACGTCCATTCTCGAACGCTACTGGCCGCGGCTCGCGATTCTTCCCGCCTGTGGGCGAGGCGCGGAACCGCATGATTAATGGCGGAGATCTTCGAGCTCGCAGCCCGTCGCCTCCGCCTCCCGAAGAGCTGTCCAGCCACCCGGTGTACACGGGTGATTCGCAGCGGCCGCAGGTCCATCTGCCAACGCCGAAGCCGATTGTGAAGCTTCCACCTAAGACCAGCCCCCCTTCGCCACCGGCTTCCAAGCCGGTGACGTTTGCCGCAATTACTGCCGGCCCACCTACTAGTCGTAGCACGATGGAAGCATCCGCTGCAGCAAACACCTGGCAGGAGCGGATCAACGGCCTGTTTGGCAAAAAGACAACTCCGGCCGAGAAGAAGGGCTCGCTGGCGATCAGCTCGGCAAGCAAGGAGCCCCTTGAGGATACAACGCAAGCTACCCCCGCTGCGGTCTCGCTTCCCCAGAAACACGCCGCGGAGCTGCTGGCAGCCGACGCGGGGAAGGTGGCCTCCAGGGAGGTCGAGGAAGAGGAAGCAATGTTTGAAGACCGAGAAGCGGGCTCGCTGCCAGTGGTGCGAGTTCCAGCAATGGCGCCGCCGAACGCCTGGCGCGCAGCGCAGCCTCCTCCAGCGCGACTGCGTCCGAAGATCCTGAAGCCTATGCAGGTGCACAGCGTCGACCCCGATATTGTAACCCTCTTCATCGAGTCAGAGTCGTCCGGAAAACTGCAGGTCGTGATCCGCTTCCCAGGGGCCACCGAACCGACATCCAAAACCCTGCCGAAGAAAGCCGCAGACGCGATTGCGCGACCCAAGAGCGGCTCAAGCCACCGCCGCGGCCGACGGAGCGCCAGAACCCGTGGCACCGGCGGGACGGGCGGTTCGAGCAAACGCCAGGGACCGTCTGGTCGGGGCAAGGGCTCAGAACGACCAAAGAACGACGAAAGCCCTGCGACTGCTGCAGCGCAAGCATAAATAGAGTCCTCTCTCTCTCTCTCTTATCCCATCAATACCTCTCTGTCTCCCGTCTTTCTATCCATCATCATGGTCGGTGTGATGAGTTTCTGAAATGCCATCCGACCGTGATTCACGTATACCTCGAGTCGATTATCCATGCTGTTTTTATCGTTAGGGGATTAATCATGGTCCTGTCTGTCTGTCGTGTTATTTAGCTCTGGTTTTTCTGGGGGCGGGGGGTGCGGAACCGGCAATGAATTCGATTATCGGGATGCCTCATGGTTGTCTTTGCTCTTTATAGAGTCTGGTCTGTAGCTTGTAGGTCTGGTTTATGTGGATCGATGAATGAATCCCCTCCATAAGCAATCTATATTTTCCAACCCTAACGCCGTGTACACACATGACCATGATCCTAATCCACACTTTCTCTTTTTTTCCACACGCGGGAAAAGAAATACACCAACCAACCAGGGTATATATTTTACATAATAAGACATTACAAGTGAACGACAGAAATGAAGAAGAATCAACCCCAAGTTCCACCACCACCGCCACGACCTGGTCTCCGCTGTGCGGACAACCGCCAATCATCGGGGCCTTGGTGGCGACTATGCAGTGGCTGGATGCGTTCTGCTTTCTTTCGTTTCGAGAGACGGTCTTTCGGAGCGACTTTGAAGAATGTTGGGGCGGCGTCGACGAGCCACTATTAAGCCAAGTTAGTAACATATTCGAAGAAACGGCATAAAAGGGGGGGGGGAATGGGTAGGTACCTTTGGTTCAATAGCGGTCGTGCAATGCATGTATTCCTTGGTCGTGAGCACAAGGGTGTGGAAAATAACGTGTTCCGCGGGTTTCCCAAACAACGCCGAGCTTGGATGCAGATAAACGGGCGTGCCCTCGATGAGGGTCTTGTAACCCTCCTGGGGATCCTTCCGGGCAGCGTTCCGGAAGAAGCCCGTGCAGAGCGCCTGGCGGACTTTTGTCGTGTTGCGGCCACACGAGACGATACGGTGGTGGTAGCGCTCCATGATCTTGACGAGCTGCTGGCGGACGTCCTGCGCACGACGCATCTGACGCGCCTGAATAAAGTTCTCGTAGCACCAGGCGGAACTGTACTTGGCGTTTTTCCAGCCGTTGTACACGTTGAGCAGCGTCAGGTGGTCGCCGTGCGGGTCGTGGAATTTGGCTTTCTTTTGGTCGGCTTGTTGTTGCTTGTCCTTGGGCCGGTAGAAGACGGATTGCACGGAAAGCATCGCGACGATAGTGAGCATCTCGTCGGAGCATCCCAGGTCCACGGAGGCGATCAGAACCTTGGCGAGAGACGGTTCCATGGGGAAGTCGGCCATCTTCCGCCCGAGTCGTGTCAGTAGGCCTTCGTCGTCCAGCGCGGAGAGGGCGTAGAGCTCCTCCAGCGCGCTTAGCATCGTGTTCGTCGGTGGCGGGTCCATAAAGTCAAAGTGCAGCAGATCGTTGATCCCCATAGCTTTGAGCATCAAGATTGTGTGCGACAGGTTCTGTCGCTGGATCTCCGGGATTGATGTCGGTAGCATCTCCGTCTGGTATGCCGCCTCCGTGTACAGCCGGAAGCATTTGCCTGGTCCCGTCCGGCCTGCACGCCCGGCCCGCTGCTTCGCCTGCGCCTGAGAGATGGGCGTCACCACCAGCGAGTCCATACCCAGCTTCGGGTCGTAGGCACTCTGCTTGACGAACCCGGGGTCTACCACGTAGTAGATGTTGTCGATAGTGATCGACGTCTCCGCAATGTTTGTTGCAATCACTACCTTGCGGCCACCAGGCGGTGCCGGCTCGAAGATTCGGCTTTGCATCTCGCTTGGCAGCGCAGAGTACACCGGAAGAATCACTAACTCTGGGACGTTCGGTCCCAGCGCCTTCATCCGCTCGTACAGGATTTCGCAGCTCGTGTCAATTTCTTCCTGACCCGTCAAGAACAACAGAATGTCACCAGGCGGCTCTGTCAGATGGATCTGCATCACCGTCACCAGCGCCGCGTCCAGATAGTCTGACTCTGGCTCCTTCGAGTACATGATCTCCACCGGGTATGTCCGGCCAGGGATGGAGAAGATCGGGCACCGGTCAAAGTACTCTGAAAATTTCTCCGCATCCAGCGTTGCAGAAGTGACGATCAACTTCAGGTCTGGCCGTCGCTTGACTGTTTTCTTCAACAACCCAAAGAGGACATCCGTTGCGATGGTGCGCTCGTGTGCCTCATCGAGCATAATCACCGAGTACCGCTTAAGGTCCGGATCCAGTAAAATCTCTCGTTGAAGCATACCGTCTGTCATGTACTTGATCTTCGTTTCAGGGCTAGTGCAATCTTCGAAGCGAATCGTGTACCCGACTTCCGCCCCTAGCCGACACCCAACTTCCTCTGCGACTCGCTTGGCAACGGACATGGCAGCTACACGGCGAGGCTGCGTGCAGCCGATGATCCCATGGTTGGCATACCCCGCCTCCGCGAGATACTGTGTTACCTGCGTTGTCTTACCCGAACCGGTGTCGCCGACCACGATCAGCAGCTGGTTGTCCCTGATCGCATCCAGTAGTTGTTGGCGGAACTTGAATACGGGAAGACTCTCTCGCTGCTGCTTGATGGTCATGTTTGTTCGCTTGCCGTACGAGACGTCCTTGCTCTGAGTGACACGCTTCCACTCAGGAATTGTCGAGTCGGACTTGTGAGCCTGGGCATTGCGCAGATCAGCAGCAAATACGCGCTGCTCAGGATCCGCCATGGGGTCTTCCCACTGGGCTGTGAGATCGACGCCAGCTGCCGCTTCGGCCGCCCGTTCCTGCGCTTCCTGCTGTCGAAGCTCGCGGCGTTCCTTGGCCAAGTTCGTGCCAGCCATTGCCGCACGGTTAAGCGAACCATTTGGAGCCTTAACCACACGGATTGGCGACAGTTCCAGAGACTGCTTTGTTTGGCCCGCCAAGAAAGGTGGCTCCTCCTCACGGACCTCAATGTCAATATCTTCCTCCTCTTCAAACCCGCCTTCACCGGCCAGAGCCGCCTGGTATTCTTCGTCGATGTCCGGGTAGTCGGCAGCCGATACGGCGCCCGATGCGATAAGCTGCTTGATCTCCCATCGCTCCGGCGACGTCAGACGCTTGCGATTTCGCATCGGCTTGCTGTCCGTGTCGTCTTCAATGACAGGCACCTCGGAGCTCAAGTTTCCGTACCGGTCTTTGGCGCTCATTCCATCTAGGCGCTCCATGTTTGCACCAGTAGCGAGTCGTCTTTGCGGAACCAGGTCGCGGCCAGTTACCTGGTCGACCTCCTTCATGGACAAGCCTATTCGCGAGCCCTGAATGCTGATGACTTTGACTTTCACGTGCTGACCGCGCGACACAAGGTCCGATGGGTGGTTGACCCGAGCCCCTTCCTGCATGGCAGATACATGCACCAGGCCATCAACCTTGCCCTTCACACCATGAAGATTCACAAAGACTCCAAAATCCTTAACTCCTGTCACACGACCGTCATAGATTTTGTAAAGAATCGGCTGATCGTCCACCTCGGGCGTAGGCGGCCTCCGGAAGTAATCGTCATCTTCTCTATCTCTGCGCGATCGGCGCCTGTCATGTCGTTTCGCATCGTAGTCATCATCCGAGTCATATCCTCTCCGTCCGTTGCGTTGGACACTTCGCGACCGTGATCGAGATCGAGATCGGTATCGGTCCCTTCGTCGGCGACGCGAGTCATCGTAATCGCTGTACTCTGGACTCCTGCTTCGTTTCCTACTGCTCTTTTCCGTGGTCGCTCCACCCCGGGCTTTCCCAGCCAGTCCTTCCAACATGGCAAACGTGTCGTCCATCGCGTCCGCTTTTGCGTCTTCCTCCTTCGCTGCTCGAGAATCATCCTTCTCCACCTCGTCGTCAAATGCCGGCACTTTATCCGGCATCGCCAGACCCTTGAATATACGCGCCTTCTTCTCCAGCGCATCCAACGCGTCCATATCATTTGCACCATCAGCGTTCCCAGATTCCTCCTTGCGCTTCTTCTCTTTGTATTTTGGATGCATAGTCAAGACGAGCCGATCGATACTCTCGATCAAACTGGGCGGAAAGTCCGCCCCGAGATTCTCGAGGTTGCTCTTGAATTCCTCGAACGATCCGCATTGTAGATGCTGGTCGATCACGAACTCGGCGAGCGTCTTGTCGTTGATTCCCAAGTGGTTCTGGAGCTCGCTCGTCACACGCGAGACGAGCGAGAAGAGCTCCAGGGACTGCAAGTCGTCCATGGCGTCAGGACACTCGAAAAAGGCTAGTAAAAAGAAACGAGACGCCACCGAATCAGTGGTTTCTGCATCCACGAGGGGAGTTTGTTCTGGAAGAGCTGCAACTGCGCCTCAGTGTGGCGGAAGTTGTGGCGCATGAGATCTGATTGATAAGATAAGCTTAGATCGTCGCTCTCCTGGAGGCTTTGATAGTACTACGCTCTGAGTCCTTTCCCGGACCCAAAGACTCTTCTATTTCTTGCCAGAATGTCAAGAAGAAAAGATCAAGATGATGAGTACTTTGTTCCCTCTGCCGATCAACGGGTCTTCGGAGCGGGCATCAAACGGAAGCGCGTGGCCTTTGTTCGCCCATCCTCCGATGCGACTCTTACCACCACAACAAGCTCCAATGAGTCTGAGGAGGCGTCCTCACCAGGGAGCAGGGTCGCCGACCAGTACTTTGCCATCGTGATGGGGAAAAAGAAGAAGGAAGACGAAGGCGCTGATCACCCGCGGGACGGGACAACGGCCGCCGAATCCTCTGCGGAACCAAACAAGGTCGCGGAATCATCCTCCGACAGCAAATCTAGCACAGAGGAGGTTGTTCGAATATGCGAAGTATGCAAGGTACCGCTTCCTCCAGAAGATGACACTTCCGCTACGGAGGAGGACGACGATGGCGACGGCAGTACCACCTCCACCGGGAAATCCAGAGCCCGAACGCGCCGCGCCACTCCACACGAAGCCTCCCTTGTCCACCAAGTCTGCCTCGAGCACGTCCACCCGCCTTCGCACTTGGACCGTACGCGGCACGGAATGCGCTATCTGACCTCCTACGGATGGGACCCGGACAGTCGCCGAGGTTTGGGCGCTTCGGGCGAGGGGATCCTGTACCCGATCAAGGCCAAACCAAAACACGATACCATTGGCCTGGGTGTGGATCCGGAGGAGATCGCAGCGATGGAGGCCCGGCGCAAACAGCGGGAAGAGGAGAGAGCGAAACAACGGCAAAAGCTTAATGCGAAACAGGTTCGACAGAGTTATGCGGCGGATAGAAAGAAAGCGGAGCGGTTGAGGGAACTTTTTTACAGGAATGATGATATAGAGAAGTACCTCGGTGGCGCATCGCATGACGTTTTACGGTAGAATTTTGGTTTTGGGAAATGTCGCATGTCCGACGAATTGGCAGGAATCTCGAAGATTTGAGTCTACTACAACAACACATTGTTCATAGGTATATTCCTACAATGGCGGCGCCATGCTCCAATTATCGCTGGATGCTTGGAATCTACAAAAGATGAACAAGAGGTGTATCAGTCGCAGAATCAAACCAATCAGCAACGTACACAGTACATTTCATTATATAGTGCTCAAACAATGCATGCAGTTTCATCAAAAGGGGAATCGCTTCTTCTTCTCTTTCTTCTCTGGCTTCGCGCTAGATGGGGTGGACGCACTCGAAGGGGTATTTGATCGTCCGTTGAGCGACATGTTCTGCATGGCTTTTGTTGGTGGTGTAGCAGTTGCCGACCGATTGGGTGCCTGAGGCGCGGGCTTCGGTTGCGGTGGAGGGTCCTGTTCAAAGAGATGCGCCGGCGCAGTGGGCCGTGGTCTCTCAGCTGGGATATCAAGACGCCGCCGGTCGGCACTAAGGTCTCCGACCTGGCGAAGGAACAGCCCAGGCGTGAGCATGTGCGAGGTTGCGAGGAAAATGTCTCTGGACGACGTGTTGGATACTTCGTAACATGCTCGAGATTCCGCGTAGGTGGCACCGCCCGCCATGAAGACGAGAATCCGCTGACGGGGTTGCTTCGAGGCTCCTTGAGAGCGTGCCCATGTCGGCTTCACGCTACGTAAGGATGCCTGATTGATCTGCTCGAGCATGGCATCACTTTCCGTCTGCGGCCGAGTGTAGGGGAATACGTTGGGGTCCAATGTGCCCTTAACTTGCTCCTCGAGCAGTAGCTTCAGCGCTGGCTCGAACCGCGACAAACTCACCTCTTCCTCCTGCTGGCTCGGAGGTGGTGGTTTGCGTGGAAAGAGTGGCTGGGGTGCAGGCTGATTATCCCCCAGCGGTTTTTCCACTCTGACACCGAGCAGATCGAGGTTGGCGATAACCGTGCCGTCCTGCGGCGGGAGCTTGGCATGAGCAAGCAGTTTTCGGATATCACCAGCAAGCAGCCCGTTTCGGTAAATAAGGTACAAAATGATCAACCGGAGGCGGTCCGGGTAGGGAACAGAATCGTCATCAAGAATGCGCACAAGTTGCGCAGCAATCTGTTTAGGTTTCTTATAATCCTCGTCAAGGCCAGTGGCAAGCGTCTACAAGTATTCAGCAATGGGCATGGGATCTATTGGAGCATGGTCACGCGTAACATACCTGCTCGACAGAGCTGACTTCCAGGAGCTTCCTCTCTTGAAAGTACTTCATGCACTCTTGCGCCATGTTCAAGTGCAGAGTGTAGGCATTTTTACCTTCTTGAAACTCATTCAATCCGGCCAGCATGTCCTTGATCGTGCCGACAGAGACTTTGGAAGAGTCACTGGAATAGTGTCAGTAGAATCCTGAACGACGGACGGTTAAAAACGCACTCCTCTGCGAAATGGGCGTTGGCACGTCGGAAACGGGCGAAATCTTCAGCCAGCTTCTCAAGCACGTCCTTCATGTGCATGTGTCTATAGTCGACCCATATCCGGTCGTGTTCACCGATTTCCATATCTTTCATCTCCTGATTGGGCTTCCCTTCGTTAAGCAATGTCCGATAAGTCACCTTATCCCCGTCTTTGATAGGCAACAGATCGTGCGCCATTGCTTGATAGGTGAACTCATGAACCAGGGGAGAGATGAGGTCGATGGTGCGATCGACGATAATCAGCACGCCTCGGGGCCGTGAAGACTGCGGGGGGAAATTCCGATTATAGCTCGCATACTGATCCAGCTCATCCTGGACAAACCGAGCCAAATGCGAACACAGAACGCTTGCTTCGTGTCTTGGTGACGGCGGCCGGTAATAACGAATCGCTGGATATTCTCCCAATGTCACGCAGAGCGAGACGATCTACATCAATCAGCACATGGTTGAAGAACTCAATTGCCCCCTGTGTTCTCACCTTGCGCGCCAGTTGCATCAGGTGGTCTCGAACAAGGTGATTGCATCCCGGATGGAACAGAACCGGAAAACTCCAGGGATCACGAAATGTAACTAGGCGAGATTCTCGGGGATAATAATCGATCATCAAGGTGCTGGAGTGAGCGATCCGCTCTCGAGCCATTTGGGACCGGTCTAGCCTGTGGCGCTGCTGAGGATCCAAACCTGTCACCAGCGTCAGCAGGCTGCGTTCGGTAGAATAACACATGCTCACATTCTGTCCAGACCACAAACGCTCTTCGATAGCGACGTCTTTCCAAGTCGGCCATCAGACAGTCGACAATATGCGGCTGCGGCGACAAAAAGTACAGCGCGTCCATGTCCTGATTTGGTGGGCGACGATGCTCGATTTGCTCGATATCTGCGCGATCTTAGTCCGTATGCCCGCTTCGTCAAAAGACGGGGGCCGCGTACTGGTGACATTGTGATTCAAGACGTCGTCCTCCTTTACCGAATTGACCAAAATCTTGCGACTAGTCTCGTCCACCACGAGGACTTTCCACTGCAACACGGCCAGTCAATGCCCTGCGCGTCATACGTAGAAATCAAGCAACGTACGTCATTCCCCGCGGCATGTTTGATCGCTTCTAGAATGACTGTCAAAGAGTTAATGGTTTCCTCCAGGGAGAAAGCGGAGCAAAGGTCCGCTTACTATCGCGCTGAAGACTGATCAGAGAAGCCATTCTGGCGCGCGCAGCGAGCACAGCATAGGCTGCTTGTAATGAATTCTAGAAGAGACCCTGAAGACTGGGGCAACGTAGCAACAGACCGCAATGCGACGATGCGGCCTGATACACATGGGCCGAGAGTAGCTGCCTCATTGGGTTTAATATACACAAACTGTTCCTAACTAAATTTAGCCAAGATTGGCGGGTCGGGAAAGCTAATTCTCACGTGCATTTCATGACTAAGCAAACTTAACCACAATAGGAATAGCGTTATGCTATGAGCGGCCGCTAACCAAAAGAAAAAAGACAATTGTAATGACGTTACGTACGGTAAGTTACCATTCTCTTGGAATATTTTTTTATTCGATTGATGATGGTTGCTTCAATCATCAAGTCGATACTCTGCGTCCAGTTGAGCCGGCTCGCTGGATGATGTCTGTGATTGTTAGAGCGGTGTGAATGTTTCGCAAATGTCGCGAGGGGCGGCCGTGTCGAGCATTCGGCTTCAGCAGCTATGGACTGGCCATGGCCGATGTCTGTTCTGCTCGATCCGAACTCCGCTGATCTCGATCACTCGGCCCTTTTCAGTGACGCCGCATAGATCGCGCAAGAGGGGTGGGAAGTCCTCATTGGTGAGTAATTCCAGGTCGGCCTTGCTTTCCATGCGACTGACAACCTGGGGGAAACAATGCTGCAGGCCAGTGACCCGGCGCAATGGAGAGCATCAGCGCGGCGAGGGCTCGCTATCAAGGAATTCCCCATGATCGTGGAGACGGCGTTGAAGGAATACAGAGCGACCATCCCATCTTCGAGTCCGCTGCTACGAAACTGGGAAAAGTTCAAGAACCGTGCCATCCAGGCGTCCAAGGTTGCCATCAAGGGAGATAATGCGCAGCAAGGATCGCTGCACCAGTTGAAAGCGACGCTTCAGCAGAGCTACCTGCGAGGTGGCATGCAAGGTCTCAAGGGGGAGCTGAAGGCACTGTTCAACGCCGATGACATCACCGCCAAATACTCGACTCCATATATTGAGGACCAGAAGAAGATCGTAGATATGCGATATCCCGCCGAGTGGTACCCTCGCGCGCGGGCGATGCAGCGTACTATTCACCTGCATGTCGGGCCGACAAATTCAGGAAAGACGTACCACGCGTTGAAGAGGTTGGAACAATGTCAGCGGGGATTCTATGCAGGACCTCTACGACTGCTTGCGCAGGAGGTGTATTCACGATTCAAAGCGCAGGGAATTGAGTGTGCTCTGATCACAGGAGATGAGGTCCGGCTACCCGACAATGCATACCCCCGGATCACGAGCAATACGGTGGAAATGGTCAGTCTGAGCAAGGACTACGACGTGGGTGTGATCGATGAGATTCAGATGATTGCGGATCCGCGCCGAGGCTGGGCATGGACGCGGGCACTTCTAGGCACCCGTGTATCTGAGCTACATCTCTGCGGCGAGACGCGAACGGTTCCTTTGATTAAAGAGCTTGTCGCCCTGACGGGGGATGTGCTTCACATCCACAACTACGAGCGGCTGAACCCGTTGAAAGTCGAGGATGAGAGCCTGCGAGGCGATTTGCGGAAATTGAAGAAAGGCGACTGTTTGGTGTCCTTCTCACGCGTAAATATCCACACGTTGAAGAATGACATTGAGAAAGCCACGGGGCGACGGGCAGCCATTGTCTACGGCAGTCTACCGGCGGAGATCCGTACGCAGCAAGCTAATCTGTTCAACGATCCGGATAATGACTACGACTTTTTGGTTGCGAGTGACGCCATTGGAATGGGGCTTAACCTGTGAGTTTCCATGACCACGTTGTTGGGGGACCATGGCTAATGCGCTGTGCAGCAAGTGCAAGCGGATAATTTTCGAAACTTTGATCAAGCGGCTCCCCGGCGGCTTGACCCGGCTCACTGTTCCCGAGATCAAGCAGATTGCCGGTCGTGCCGGGAGATACAGAGCGGCAAATGAGCAGAACAAGAAGACCACAGGCAAGGAGGAGCCGAACGTCGGCTACGTGACGTCACTGGAGGAAGTCGATCTGCCGTACATCAAGCAGGCATTGAACTTTGAGCCGCCACCGATCAAAGCGGCCGGTGTCATTCCACCGGATCCGATGTTCCAAGCATTTTCAGCGTATTTTCCGCCATCAGTGCCTTTCCAGTACCTGATCAAACGGATCATGGCGCTCGCACAGATGCACCCGCTGTTCTTCATGTGCGAGCCAACCTCGCAACTGGTGTCGGCCGCAATCACCGACAAGGTGCACGGGCTGACCATTGACGACAAGCTGGTGTTTATGGCAGCTCCACTGTACGCCAAGGACGCGGCTGGCCAGAGAATCGTCGAGGCGTTTGCGCGATGCGTCGCGCAGCATACCGGCGGACGCCTGCTGGATATTCCGGAGCTCAACCTGGAGATCCTCGAGTCTCCAGTGTCCGGTAATAAGGAGTACATGCACCAACTGGAGCAGCTGCACAAGGCGATCCTGCTTTACCTGTGGCTCAGTTACCGGATGGGCGGAGTGTTCACGGACCGGGCGCTGGCAACGCACGTCAAAGAGATGCTTGAGCAGCGCATGATGCGCGCGCTGACAGAGTTCTCGGCCAATAAGAAGCTCCGCCGCGACGCGTCGCTACGGCGACAAATTGCGCTGCAGCGGCAGAACGAGGAGGAACGTCGGCTGCTGGAGATGGCTGGCGTGACAGGAAGCGGCGAGCAGGGCACGACGTTTGGACTGTCGATGGACGAGGCAGCCGCGGCCTCGAACCAGCCCACATCGGAGGCGCAAGCTGCATAGATTACGATATGGATGTATATTATGTATTACTATATATTGGATTGGCGTTGTTTGGGGCTCACTATGTACGAGTACACATTAAATATATCTCAATGGGAGATTCGACTCTGCATTCGACTTGAGACCCAATTGGCGTAGATCTATGAAAAGTTGCGATACAACGCGACCTAATCCTCCATGCTTGGCGGCCAGAGGAATAACCTTCGAATGAACGTTCTTTGAATAATGATGGGCCACTTGAGATCAATTTGGACTGTTGGTACTTAGGAGAAACATCGTTCGATGCGGAGTGTACACCAGTGTCTCGGTTCTGGTATCGACTTGATAACGAAGCCGTAGTAACGCTGCGAGATCGTAGCTCATCATTCTTGTTCGAGAACCGCAAAGCTAGGACAAACGGTCGTCGAATTTTAGAAGTTTTCCAGCCTCTTCATCTTTTCGTTGCTTTCTGAGGATGCTAACTAAGCCGTCGACGCAAAAAAGGGTGTGTGGTTGATCGGACACAAGTACCTTTTCTCGACCCTCTAGCGCCCGTCGACACATTGCCATTTCGAGCTGTCCTTGAAAGGCAAGGGCATTGCCCCAAGCTGTTGAGGCTGTTGAGGTTATGTGGATGATCGTGTCCTGGTATCTTTTCTTGACCCTCTCGTGGCCGTAAATGCATTGTCTCCGCCATTATATACTGTCATTGAATTTCAAAAAACGTGGTCCAACTTCCGGGCGCTGGAGAGGGTGTCTGGATGATGGGAACCCAGTACTTTCTCCCGTCCCTTTAATGCTCGTCGAAACATTGCCTCCACCTTTTCGTACTCCCCTTGAAAAACAAGAACGTCGCCCCAGTTGCTGATGCTGGCAAGGATGTCCGGATGATCGGGGCCCAATACCTTCAGTCGTCCGTCTAGTGCCCGTCGATACAACGCCTCTGCCCTTTCGTATAGTCTCTGACGTTCAAGGGCGAGACCCAAGTTCCTGACGCTGGTGAGGGTGTCTGGATTATTGCGCCCCAGGATCTTCTCTCGTATCTCCAGTGCCTGCCGATGTGTCGTCTCTGCTTCATTATACTGGCCCAGGATCTCGAAGCCGCATCCTATTTTGAAAAGAAGGTCCGCCTTTTCCGTCCTCTGTGGTTAATCCGCTCTCAATAACGTACCGAGTATGTGGAAGATAGCTAATCCATTCCCCTCTATTATCATAAGAACGGACTGGGAAAGTCTCTCCTAGTCGTCGTATCACGTTGACCGTCCACTTCTCAAGCTCACATTGCTTATCTAGCCAGTTCAACATTGCCAGTCGAACAAGTCGGTGGATGTCATAAATATTCGATTGCTCCCTTTCGGTAATGAAAGCATACGATTTCAGTGTTCCGATGACATCTTCTGCCTTCAGGGACCACGGATCATGAGGAAGGAGAGACCGTGGAATAGCTTTCTCACTCAAGAAACACATAAATTTCAGGTAATCAGCGGCGAGAGTGTCATGATCCTCAATCTGGCGAAATGAAATGAGCCACGTAGCAGCAATCGGATTCTGGGCCTCTTGATATCGATGGTGGTCGTCGAAATCCCTGCCCAATAACTCGACCATATACTTGTCGCTCGACCGGCAATAGCTGAGATACTTTGTCGTCGAGATTTGTTTTCGGCCATATTTGCAGAGGCTTGTTTGATGGTGAGAGGCAGGTAACCAAGAGTCTCAAGAAGCATCACTGTATCGTCCCGATTGCTCGTTTGATCTTCTGTCAGATGCTTCTCCAAGAACCTGAAACCCTCATCCTTGCTCATGCCCTCGGCATTGAAGACATGGCGGCCTGAAACACCAAGCTGTACAATAAGCTCGCCATTTCGTGATGTGAAAGCAGAGAGCCTCGCCGACTGAACGGGAGATGGTTGAAGGGACAACGAAGTGAACGCGTTTTGTTGGCGGCCTGCCTTCATTGCCACTAACGGAGATGTGTTCAGAGAGGCTGATAACAAACTTCGTCATGGACCGTTCATTTTTGGCTAGATAGTTACGAGTGTGTGCCGAGATGGTGCTGGTGTTCTCCCAGTCTGACAAAGTTATGTCTTTTAGCCCTTGATCAACATTGAACCGGAAGTACTCGCCGTCATCAAACTGATTATACAAATTGAGGGCTACTCTTTGGAGGATGAGGCTATGTTTCGCAACGCATTGATTATTGACGCCGGAGAATTTTCGATGGTGATCACGTCTCCGAGGCCCGTGCCAATGCTCAAAATTCCCATACGGCGGTTTCCAGGAAACAGCCTTCGACACTATTGAACCAGGATTTCGCATGGGTTGTTGAGCCCGAAAGCAGCATCGACAAACTCAATGTTGTCTCGGCCCAGCCTTAGCGGTTCGAAGAAACCAACCGCTGCTGACGTTGCCCGTGCGGCTTGCCAAACTGTGCAATTTTGAAATGCAGTCGACGAATCATAAGTCTTGAAGAGAGTTGGTGGCGCATCAAAATTGTCTTTTGTGACTGCCAAAACCACCCTATGGCGTATAAGATACTTGCAGTTTTGAAGCTGTGGTTCCTGACAAACGTCTTCGTGCAGGAATTATCCCGCAAAAGCGTGTCTTCATGAGGATATGTCCTCGCAGTTGACTGACCTTGCTTCCGGCGACTCTTGCATTCTGTTTCCGTACAGAAACTCTTGATTGCCAGTTTTATTGCACCTTCGAGACGCCTAGCCGAAAACGCGGGAAAGGACAATAAAATGGAATCGTCCAAGATCGATCTCGATGTGAACATGGAATTTACTGTCCCTGTGAAATTGCTCGGGAAGTTCAACGTAACTCTTATGAGAAAGCCTGTCTAGCTATGTCTCGGTACGTTTGTATACACTCATCGACCGTCATTTGCAGTCGTCCAAGCATTATCGCAATGATTCCGCATTGCCCTGCGTCTTAGTTCAGTGTTCTCATAATGACAAGCAGGCGGTAGACGTCACCCTCCGGTGCTTGACCCTCCAATTAGGTCAAAAACCTCGCAATGTCGGGGGACTTTGCTATGACCGTTGTGATCGCGAATCTTTTCCATGATGTTTTCAAGGATAAGGAGACTGGAGAGGCCTCGAACTCCACCACTGTCTCGAGCAGGGTCAGCGAGTCTTTACAACTTGGGAGAACTTGCATGCCCACCGAGAGAGGATCTTCAGTGGCTTTTCTGAAGCCATCATGGTTCGTCAATCTGGTCTCTAGGTATAGCTGATCTGATCTTTATGCGTACAGAGTGCGGAGTAATGTTGATCTATTCATCCAGTTGCTATATCAGCCTTATATCTAGAAGTTCAGCTCCAAGAATGAATCATCAAGCCAATCAAGCCTGATGTCCTGCAGAAAAGTCTAGGATTTCCTAAAATAGTAGTCGTAAAGAGTGCAGCCGTCATGTAATTACCGTAATGTTTCCACAGCATCCGTCCAAGCTCCAAGCCCAAGCTAAGCTCCCATTCTAACTGAAAAGTTCCGGACAACTTTACGCTCGATTCACATCCACCCGCCATGCCCATCCCATTAATCACCCTCGGGATCTCCGAAGGGTTCTCCGCAATTCCCTATGCCGACACCGCGACAAAACTTGCCGCCGTTGCGGCGGTCATCGCCGCACTCAAATACTACTTTGGCGGTGCGCGCAACCCAGCAGAGCGGGTGATGCACTCCAAAGTGGTCTTGGTAACCGTAAGCTTTCTCCCTGATTCCCTCTCCCCCCGAATCCCAATCCAACTAAGAGGAGAAGTAGTGACGCAGTACAAATTGATTTCAGGGCGGAACATCCGGCATTGGCGCGTCGATCGTCTACGAGCTGGCCTCGCGCGGCGCACAGATTATTCTCCTGACGCAGCACCCCCCGACAGACGTGTTTCTGGCGGATTACATTCAAGACTTACGTGATGCGACGAATAACCAGCTTATCTACGCCGAGCAGGTGAATCTGCGGTCGCTACATTCGGTACGGCAGTTTGCGACTAAGTGGGTTGATAATTCCACGCCAAGGAGGCTGGATATGGTGGTTTTGTGCGCGGGGACACAGAGTCCAAAGACACCAGGATTGACAGAGGATGGCTTGGTGGAAGATTGGCAGGTGACTTATCTCGCGCATGCCCATCTGCTGAGTATCCTGTCGCCCGCGATCCGCGCGCAGCCGCCGGACCGGGATGTGCGGATCCTCGTAGCGACGTGTTCGAGCTATCTTCGGGGGGAGCTCGATTTTGGATCTTTAGAAAAGCTCACTACGGACACTACGGACTCGACCTCTGATAAAAAGGAGAAGAAGGACAAGAAGGATCCAAAGAATAAAAAGGACCAAAAAGAGAAAAAGAAAAAGCCAGCCGACCTCTACGCAACCGCCAAACTCGCCCTCATGATCTTCGCCCACAACTTCCAGAAACACCTCACCACGGCCATCAAACGCGGCGACGAGAGCCGGCCCGTCAACACGCGCGTCCTCCTCGTCGACCCCGGGTATAGCCGGACACCGGGCATGCGTCGCTGGCTCACGGGCGGGTCACTATGGGGCTTGCTCCTCTACCTCCTAACATGGCCCATCTGGTGGCTCATCCTGAAATCGCCACAGCAAGGCGCGCAGAGTTTTCTCTGGGCAGCAATGGAGTCTCCCACTGCGTTGTTTTCCTCTCGAGGCCCCGTGGAGGAGGGGTCGGCGACGAAGAAAGAGGAAGGCGGATGGCTGATCAAGGAGTGCCGGCGAATGAAATTCTTGCGTGAAGACGTGACCGATGAGGCGGTGGGGAAGAAATTATGGGAGTTTAGCGAAAAGCAAATTGAAGCCAAAGAGAAGGAATCCGCGTTGCGGCGGGCAAAGGAGAAGAAGAAGAAGAAAGGAGAAAAGGAGAAAAAGCAGAAGTAGTTTTCATAGTATTCCAAAAAAAAATCTGTTCTATTGTTTTTAAAAATAAATGAAAGCCTGGTGTATCTCCATTCCAGCAAAAGGGAAAAAAAAAAGTCTTTGGTATATACCGAAAGGAAATGTCCCCCAAAATCCAATCCAATTCAGTTCAATTCAATCATCACACGTGGGTAAATTAGAATTCGTTTATTTCTTCAGTGCCTCCAACAGCTCCGCCGGCGGCTGCTGCCGGTAACCCTGCGGGTTGTTCTTGGTCCACCGCCAAAGATCCTCGCAAGCCTGCTCAAGGGTGCGCTCGGCCTTCCAGCCGAGCTCCTTGTTGGCACGGGTCGGGTTGGAGGTGAGGTCGAGCACGTCGCCGGGGCGACGTGGCGCAACCTCGTACGGCAGGTCGCGACCGACCGCCGCCGAGAAGGCCTTGATCATCTCGTAGACGGTGCTGCCGCGGCCGGTGCCCAGGTTCCATGCGCGCACGCCGGGGCGGTGCTCGCGCAGGTAGTTGAGGGCGCGCAGGTGGCCATTGGCCAGGTCCAGGATGTGGATGTAGTCGCGGATGGCGGTGCCGTCGCGCGAAGGGTAGTCTAATCCGTTAGCCATTCCCGTTCCTGTATGTATAACGGAGGGGTATCCTTACCATCGCCAAACACCAGGAGCTTCTCCCGCTTCCCAGTGGCAACCTGCGCCAGCAGCGGCAGCAGGTTGTACGGCACACCCTGCGGATCCTCACCCATGATACCGCTGGGGTGGGCACCCGCGGGGTTGAAGTAGCGCAGCAGGGCGGCATTCCACTTCTGCGCCTCCTCCTCATTACCAGCCTTGGTGGCATTGTTGCGCTGCGCCGTGATAAAGTCCGTAATGGCGGTCTCCACGGCGAACTTGGTGTTACCGTAGGGGTTGGTCGGGCCCAAGGGGCACTCCTCAGGGATGGGGATCATGTTGGGGAACCGCGTCGCGTCACCGTAGACCGTCGCGGAACTCGAGAAGACAATGTTGTGCACATTGTGCTTCTGCATGGAGCGCAGGAGGTTGATCGAGCCGTAGACGTTGACATTCCAGTAGTCCAGCGGGCGTTCGCCGGATTCGCCAACGGCCTAATCCCAGTCAATCGCATGCCCGCCCTCTTTTCCACTCTCTTTGAGCATGACTTACCTTCAGAGCGGCAAAGTGGATAACGCTGTCAATGTCGGGGTGATCAGTGAACACCTTCTCGAACGCCGTCGGGTCCGTGATGTCGACCTGGACGAACTCCGGGCGCTTCCCGCAGATCAATTCAATGCGATTGATCACCTCAGCGGACGAATTGTACAGGTTGTCCGCAATGACAACCTTGTAGCCCGCCTCGAGCAGCGCAAGGGCTGTGAAGGAGCCAATGTAGCCGGTGCCACTGAAGGAAAATTATGAGCCATGGTTCTTTTATTTTCGGATGATCTGCACTTACCCGGTAACGAGAACAGAGCCAACAGTCATCTTGCCGCAATTGATGCCAAAGACACGAGAGTTGAGCAGTTGTAGCTTCTTGTTCCTGAACTTGCAGTGAGAACTGAACACCTAAACATAAACGGCGGGGGAGGGGCCTTGTTGCGGTGAAATGGAGATTGAAAATAAGCTTCGAAAATTACCGGATGGTATTTTACTGAAATTTCAATACGTTAATTTACCCGAGGCTCGAGAGATCACATTCCGTCCCCCCCAGTGCTCTACATTCCCATGGTAAAGGAAGGAATATGGATATCTGTACATGTCAATTGGTTTTCATTATCGTGCTGTATCGAGTACATCGTTGAGCCAACATCCAGACATGGCGGCATCACTCAGCATGCCGCTGTCATCGCAGTCGTGGGCTCATGTTTCAGAGTGCACGGTCGTCAATGCACCGTTGCATTGACTCGTCAAAGGAAGCGGAGAAATTTTATCAGACTAAGCCAGCATCTCCACGTCAAGGCCGATCGCGCGCATGAACAGATTCACGTTGCTCAGTCTCTGGCTGGCCATGTCCGGAGGAAGCGTCTTGCTCTGGCCAACTGTTTCCATGACACGGTCCCTATCAGGAGTTAGCAATGTAAACGTATAGACTTAGGAGAGAAAAAGACGTACTTAACGGCAATCACCAATCGCTGCTGCTGCTCTGGGTTCGCCCCGATACCCAGCGCCGCCAGGAACTGCCAAACATACATGTCGTCGCCTGTAGTCACGGACCCCGGGAAGATGTCGCCGAGGACAGGTTCCAGCGTATCAAACAGCAAGTTGAACTTCTCTGTCCACTGCTGCCAGTCTCGCTCGTCGGCTTGCCCTGCCTCCTTGACAATTTCCGCACGGCTGAGGAGCATTGTCAGCACCCCGACGCCGATTTTGGTCCGTGCTACCACCTGCACCTGTGTTTGGGCTAGCACCAGTCCCAAAAGTCCGATGATGATGTTGAACGGTGCCTCCGTCACGTAGCCCAGCAGGCTTGGCATCACAGTCTGAGAGAACAGATCAATGTTGGCACGAGCTGCCGTGGGCAACTGCGCATCGCCCGGCTGCAGCTGACCATCCCGGACAACGTCAATCGAGTCCAAATGGATCACAATCATCGTAACGATCGTTACCCGCTGCTCCTGGTCGATCTGCCGGAAGATGCGCGGGATTGCCTTCTTGCCCTTAGGGTACGAAAGCAAGGCGATGAACGGATGCGGAGTCGACGCGCCCGGCACGATCGGCTCCATCACCTTGAGGTCCCGCCACAGCTTCTGGTTCTGCTCCTGCATCTTTTGCCTCCAATCCAGATGTCGCTGGATCGACTCCGGATTGTTCTCGTCCGGAGGCGGCGGCATTCTCCGCTCCAGATCCTCCATCCTCATCAAGCTGCCGTAGACATTCTCGATGTTCGCCAGCACCGTCTTGCGGTCGCTGGGGCTCAGATCTCCCGCTGGTTTCTTAGGTTTCACGCCATCAGCACCCTCGCCCCTCTTGATATTGAGCATCGTCTTGGGAGCTTTGGCATTGCTAAAGGAGATCTTTCCCAAACTGCCCTCGATGATAAGCTGCTTGTTCTTGGGCTTGGCTTTCGCGGCCTCGACAGCCCGCTGCACTTGTTGTTGCATCCGTTGCATGTGGTTGTCCGCGTTGTATTGTCGGCGGCCATGTCCTCCAACGCGATTCCCTGTCTGGAACAGATACGTCTGAGCAAAGTGACCCAGGGGTTGCCGCGGATGCTGGCGCGGAGCTCCCCGGATCTGGCTATATACTTGATAGTAGAAATCTTCAGACAACAGCGCCTCCGGATCGGGATCGTCGACGTTGCCAATGGCCGCCACCAGTTGCTGCAGCTGGATCCGCGTGATGAAGTTCTTGTCCTGCGGGGTCATCAAGCCATTGTCGCGAGACAGCAAGAAAATCTTGTGATTTCGCTTGGCCCGTTTCGCGTCCTCCTCCAGAAACGCCCTACGCTGCTCTTCGGTGAGGTGCATCAGCTGTTGGGGGTTGGTGATCAATGGGAGACCCTGCGGGCCAAGGGGCGGCTGTTGAGGTTGCGGTGGCCGAGGAACTCCGTGACCGGGCTGTGGAAGCTGCTGGTGCTGCGGCGGCGGCGGCTGAGGAGGAGGAGGGCGTGACATGTCAGGCATCGGTATCTGAGGTGGCCGGGGGGGTGGTGTCCCATGGTACAGCTGCTCTGGACGAGCCTGCTGCTGTTGCAAACGCTGCAAGAACTCCGCGGGAGGGATCCCGGCAGCCAGCGCCTGTTGTTCCAGGGCCAACAGGTCGGGCGGCAGTTGCGCTGGATATCCTTGCGGGAAGGGGGGAGCCTGCTGGCCGGGGGGAAGAGGTGGTTGCGGCAGCTCAGGCGGCCGGACGGCGGGCGTGGGCTGGGGTGGAGGCTGATTCGTCTGCTGGGACTGGCGCTGCTGTGTCTGCGCGCGCAATTGCGCCTCAACCTCCTCCAAGCTCAGCACCTTCTTCTTACTCGCGGCGGCCTGGGTTGTTTCCGGGGTCGACTTCTTCTGCGCAGTGTTCCCCCATACGCTAGACTTGGCGGTGATTTCCGGAATATAGCCGGGGTCCTTGTACTTTTCATAGCCGGTCTTTTTCGGCTTAGATGTAGTCGTTGTAGTTGTTATCGACGTGGTTGTAGACGCGGGCGCGGTCGACTGACGCGCCGCCGGTTCCGCGGACAACGACGTAGACGGCTTAGCATGTTGTAGGTTATATCGCATCTGCTCCTCATTGATGACATCGGAGACCTGGGCCGTGTTGCCGAAGAAGTCAAAGTCCTTGCCCACTTCGGTTGCACCAAAGGTCTCGTCGTTGAACGCGTCCTTGTCCTCGTCTAGCTGGTCGCCCAGCCCATCGTAGGTATCCTCGAAGTCGATGCTATAAACCAACGGTCAGCATGGATCTGAACCGCATCGCGTTGTGGAAGGGAATCAATTACGCATCATCGTCGTCGTGGCCGCCCTCGGCCTGAGCCCGGGCGACCTCGGCGAAGGGGTCGGGGTTCTCGAAGATGCCTCGCTTCTGCTGAGGAGACTTCCGATCTCTGGGCAGGGTGGTATCGAAGCCAAAGAACGACATGGTGGGAGCAGCGAGGTGCCCTCACCTGAGAGCTGGCGCTGATGTTTTGAGTGCGTGATGGTGTTGGCGTCTGAATTTTTGCTCTTTTGGGAATTGCGAACGATGGAGCGCTTGGCTGCGATGGCTGGTGCTGTGGTGCCTGAGGCAGGATAGCGGGGTTCAAATTTGAAATCACAGATTCGCAGCAACTTTTTGCTCAATTTTCATGCCAAGACTGAAAGCTTACAAAGCGCCCTGGCCAATCAGGCAGTTACGATAACAGCGTCTCGCTTTGAGTTTGAACGAACCGTCCAGCATTTTTGAGGCGATGAATCGTCCTTGTGCCGTTCAGAAATGTCAAGAGACCCAGACCTCAGGAATCAGTTGTCAAGCGCCCTTTCAGCATCTACTGACCATTCACCATCTTTTTGATATTCGGGATTTTGAAGCAGCAAGTGCCGGGATTTCGTTGCGAGGAACCCTTGTTTGAACGCAAAGTGGCACGGTACTTACGAGTTGCTATGAAATAGTCTAATGAATGTAGTATTGATATTGCACGAAACAAGGTCCAAGCACGCAATCAAGGATAATTCTCCTCCGCAGAGTCGCAAATAGGGCCGAATCGTTTCCTTCCATTTCAAGGTTCCCCCGAAGGTACTCCTCGAATTTCAACGTAGCAGTACAGAGTACGGAGTACGGAGCAAGGAGTACGAGTACTAATCGGTGCAGCTTAGAATAACCAAAGCATAGAGCATGGAACATTTCTTTGAAATGAGAAATTCATCGATTCAGTGCTGTTAATCTTCTCTCTGTCCCTATCCTCTAAAAATTCAGTTTTGCGAGAGAGCCCCTGACATATTCGTTGATCAACTAGCAGTATTGATATCGCAAGGGGATTTTGGCCATTCTAGTTCTTGTCAGTCCGTCTCATTTGTTGATAGTTTTACCCCTTTTGTAGTTATTCTGTCAGCTGTGTGGGCACAAAGTACTATGGTCATAATGCACCTCCAATGTAGGAGCAGACAAATGAACGAGTCAATTACTTCGTTCTTGCCCCCATTCAGCGGGTGTGGCATACCTTTGTTAAATGAACAGCAAGACTGTATCTTTTAGTTCTTAGAGAAATGATCCCCAGGGGTTCGGATACGGTGTATTGGTTACCCGTGCCTGGACCCCTTTCTGTTCGTTGAAAGAAGCAATATATATTCCGCTCCAATGGTCTCATGTCGCCGGGTTGTGCTCACTTTAATACCATGTCTGATGAGCACTCTGGTAGGTACAAGTCCTTTAATCGGGCGCGTGCATCAATATACTCTCGACATTAATATTTTGGCCTTCGCGTGATCTACATCGGGGGCGAGCACGTTGGATTTTGCCCTTTATTTTCCGATGCCCGCATGATGAAAGAACCGTTCGTTTTCATTTTAAAAATCCTTGCGGGCCAATATAAAATATAATCTAGAAATAAACTAGAATCTAGGCGAGCGGTATTAGGTCTAGTCTGTCGAAGTCAATTCTCAGCTTGTGACTCCTGAGAATCATTGACCGAACTCATCATGAATCATGACTGAACAGACTGCAGTCACGATCGATCAGCGCACTTTTTTTGTCTGTTCTAGGCCAACTTGCCGACAGCCGAACAAGAGAAATCCAGAACTCTGGCCGCGGAGTTTGATCGATGTGCTTTGACATGTGGCCTAGCCGAATGCAGTTAAAGACTTTTCGAAGAGATCGGATCGATCTTTGCAAAACTTTTTCGACGGAAAATCCAGCATCAAATCTATATTGTCTTAAACAACGATTGGTGAGAATATCAGAGTTTGAAACCAGGGCCCATCGTAAACCACTAAGCCAAAATTAGCAGTCGGCATCTCATGCCTAAAGGGTCAAAGGGTCTTGATTACGTCGTCTGCAGCTTAGAGCTCGCTGGTAAGAAAGGCCGATGAGGGAATCAACTCGTAGAGAAACAAGAAAACAACACGTAGACGAGGCCGGCAGACCCAGTGGAAGATGCCAGGGTTACGTCAGCCTTTTGTAGCGGAGAGGGAACAGAGGCGATCCGAGGACGCCGAGAATCACGAAGCACACCGAATGCTGTGCCATAGGTAGTGCTGTTCAGACAATCTGCAACCGGGACGGAATCCACCACGAACTCGATCGTTTCCGGCCTTGCGGATCCTTTTAAATCAATCTGATCCCTGCAGGCAAGTTAAATACGAAATAAATTCATTCATGTTTCTGCGGAATACCTCGCCTTCCCCTCACATTCCTTTGTTCGCATCGATGGGCCGCATGCGGATTTCGCGTCAAATGGGCCTGTAATCCCTTGCCCTGGGTACTTCGTTTTTCTTTTTGATTCCCAAGTGCCTCGATTTACGAGCCCTGCCGTTGCTCCTCGAGAGCCTTGTTGGAACGGCGATCGCCCTCGCGTCACCATGCCTTACTTTGTGCGCTACATTGTCTTTGCTGCGTCGGTGCGCAATCTAGACTACAACTTTCTCAGTACCGCGCAGCTCGCTAATCGGTCCAGGCCCTGATCCTCCTCCTATTCATCACCCACTCCGCCGTTCCGCAGACCGGGTACTTCCGCGGCCTCGATTCCAAAGTTTCCAAACCGACCGACTACGAATACAGCCTGGAACATCCGCAGAACCAGCGCAACGGCACGCGCACGAGTGCGGCGCTCGTGACACTCGCCCGCAACTCCGATGTTTGGGAATTAGCCAAGTCGATTCGTCAGCTGGAGGACCGCTTCAACCGTCACTACCACTATGACTGGGTGTTCCTCAACGATGAGCCCTTTGACGAGCAGTTCAAGAAGATAACTTCCATGCTGGTTTCGGGCAAGACCTACTATGGACAGATCCCCAAGGAGCATTGGTCGTACCCGGACTTTATCGACCAGGAAAGGGCCGCCGCCGTGCGCGAGGAGATGCGCGAGAAGAAGGTCATCTACGGCGACTCGGAGAGCTATCGCCACATGTGCCGCTTCTTGTCGGGATTTTTCTTCCGTCACGAGCTGCTGAAGAACTACGAGTTCTACTGGCGGGTGGAGCCGGGAATTGAGCTGTACTGCGATATCACCTTCGATCCGTTCCTGTTCATGAAGGAGAACGGCAAGAAGTATGCCTTTGTGCTGAGTCTGCACGAGTATCAGATGACCATCCCGACGCTGTGGGACAGCGTCAAGAAGTATATGGAAAAGTATCCGCAGCATATTGCAAAGAATAACTTGATGGAGTTTTTGAGCGAGGATGGCGGTGAGACGTACAACCGATGCCATTTCGTTCGTTCCCTTTTATTTTTTTTTCCTTCCATTTTTCGTTATTAAGCTGACGATCATAGTGGTCCAACTTCGAAATTGGAAGCTTGGAGTGGCTCCGCTCGCAACCTTACCTCGACTACTTTGATCTCCTTGACCATGACGGCGGGTTCTACTACGAGCGCTGGGGCGATGCACCGGTGCACTCGATCGCAGCCTCGCTCTTGTTAAATCGGGACGAAGTCCACTTCTTCGACGAGATTGCCTACTATCACATCCCGTTGACACACTGCCCGACGGAGGAGTCGAAGCGGTTGAAGCTAAAATGCTCTTGTAATCCGGACGAGAATTTTGACTGGAAGCCGTATTCCTGTATGTACCTTCCATTCCGAGGTTGGATGTCCACATTTACCGACTCGTCTTCAGGCACGTCGCGCTACTTTCAAGTCAATAAGATGAAAAAGCCCGATGGTTGGGAGGACCAGGCGAACCCATAGCGGAATTATTTCGGAGACTAGCGTGATCTCGGTTTCTTTTCTTGTTGTTTTTATATTTCCATGATACATTGGCGAACGGGGAAAATGGGTTATATCAGGCGTTCGGGGTTGGTTCAATGGAGGGAAGGCAATGTGATTTACATTTAGATTTCGATACCTTGGATCTCAACCCACTGACCCGAAGAATCCTCTAACATGCCCAAAGTAATATACTGTACAATCAATTCAGAAACATCACAGGGTACAATAAGCATGGAAGCCATTAATCGTCCTTCTTAGGCTTCTTCGTTCCATACTTGGACCGACTCGTCAAGCGGTTTGCAACACCACCCTATTCCCGTTAGCTATACTTCCCTTGGCAGACGGTATATTCTATCAAACGTACCAGATCCAACGCCCCGCGAACAAGATGATACTTGACACCAGGACAATCCTGCACACGACCTCCACGAACCATCACCACACTATGCTGCTGGACATTATGCCCTAAAACACGGTCAACTCCTACCCTTTACCGTCAGGAAGGGAAAAAAAGAAAAATTGAGCATACCCTCTCCTGGAATATAAGCCGTAACAACCCTCCCACTACTCAACCTCACTCGTGCCGTCTTCCGCTCACCCGAGTTCGGCTTCTTGGGCTTGGTAATACCCGTCTTCAAGCATACACCCTTCATCTGCGGCCGATTGGCCAGCGCCGGCGAACGACGTCGGCGTGCCTTTTGAGGCTTGCGGCAGCCGCGTCGGACTTGGTTGTAGGTTGCTTGCTGCGTAGCGGTTGCGGAGAATGTACGACGGAAGACTGCATTATGCTTAACGAGTGATGATGACGATGTTGTCGTCGCTATTCTCGGAGTTGCTGTTGCGAGGAGGACTGGTCGTGTGGTTGTGGAGGAAAAGCAGCGAATGCATGCCGGTTGTTGTCGCGCAAAGATTTGGCGGACAATTGTCCGCGGTAGCAAGTAGGAGAGAGCCATGGTTATACCTGTCGTAGTGGCTCAATTGCACGACTTCCTCTTGCTTCTCCGGCGAAGATGGAGCGCGGATGATGGAAGGTCGACAATTTTCCCGCCGGAGCGGTATCACGTGACTGGGTTAAGTAATTGCGCCAGTGGTACTTTTGGTGTCCCGCAGAAGCTTGACGCGATGCGTTGCCTGCCTAGAGCTACGACCGGAGTAGGTTATTACATGAGGCCAAGTTGAATCCCGTCAGCTACGATCGTCTTGAATTCTACCAAAAAAACAGATAATCGGCACAATGGTACGCAATCCCCCTTTGATTTCGAAATCATATATATAACTAACAATGATTCAAGTCTCTCCGCATCGTTCCCCCAACAACTTACGCCGGCCAAACCTCCAACACCGCCGGCGGCCGCAACCACGCCTCCTTCACTACTCCAGACCTGGGGTCCTCGGCCTCGTCCTCCTATCCCAAAGGCGCTCCTTCAGCGCCAGGTCTTCCAGACACTCTCCGCGCCAACCTCACCCGACAAGCCCCCATCGGCCCTCCATCTTCTCACCCGTACAACATCGAACCGCCGGTGTCGACGCACCCGCTGGAGGCCCGCCTCAAGCAATGGCGCGCCACGCAGGATGCACTGAAGATGGAGACTCTCCGGCGAACGTTCGGCATGGCGGAGCCCATCCGGCGGCAGATGGAGCTGAAGATAGTGCGGGACTCGGAGTTCCGGCCGATGGTGTTGGGTGGTGGCAGGAGTAGTAGTGTGCATGAGGATATTTTGGTGATTGGGGGAAGGGATACGGATATTGATTGGGAGGATGTCTTCACTGGTATCGTTGTTCGATTCCTCTTTGAAGGGATATTATGGGCTAACGGTGTATTATTAGGCGATGAGTTCAAGGAACCACCCTCGTTCCATGATGAGATGGAGAAACGGTTGCGGATGGATTGGTAGATTTGTGCTTGCTTTATGTTATGGATTTAATGGATTCATGGTCAACACCGTGTTCATTCCTCATACCTGACCCGTAATCTGATCGATCAGCCGCCCGCCGCTTCCAGATTCCCAACGAGATTAATAGGTAGATTAGAGTGACACGACGTCGGACAAGAACCAAAACACAACGCCCCGTTATACAGTTCCCAGACAAGAGACAACAAACATAGGAGAAATGTACGAAGGATGGACCAGACAATAAAGAAAATATGGAGGATAATATCGGTGGCAGGTGATGATAGGGGGTATCGTCGTAAAGAGAGAGAGAGAGATAGGGTAAAATGTGCTGTGCTATGTGCAGTACGGAAAAGGAAGGGTTTGTATGAAATCAATCACAGGATTATGCAACATCGCGGGCTTCGCTCGGGCGTTTCCCGTTCGCGTCCAGTCAACTGCTTGCTGCCCTTGGCGTCTTCCTCGTCGACGACTTCCTGCGGTTTGACCGTCATGTGGACGACGTTTGGAGCATCGCGATTGAACTTGCTTTCTATAAAGACATTAGACCTCCGCCGTTGATACGCAGGGAAAATAGAGAGATTACCCGATATCGGCGATTTATCATCCAACAGCTTTCCAAACGAAATCAGCCGTATGGAACTCGGCGACGCTGGGCGCGGCTCCCATTCTATCCATTCGGATTAGTAATTGCTCACTTGTCGACCGAGGAAATGCGCACCTGACCGCCATTCCCGCCAAATCAGTTCCTTGAGCGTATATACGCTCATGCTGAACGGGTCATCGGCCTCCACCGTCACCCCCTGTTTCCGTAGATACCGCCCGTTGATCCGGAGCGGATGTCGTGCACCGGTTGTCAGGAGTAATGTGATGGCCAGCTCGGGCCCTGGATCATCGTCGGTCTCGGTCTCGGCTTCGGCAGGGTTAGTGTTCTTCTTGATGTCGTCTACCGTTCGATCCGAGACGTCGCCGCCGCCCTCCGTGACGGCGATCGTTTCGGTGGTGGTTTGAACGGCGCCAGGCTTGGAGTCGGTGTCGCTGGAATCTACCGGCGCCACTGCTGGTGCCGGTGCGACCACCACCGTGTCCGCCGGCGCGGAGGTCTCGGTGGCGACTTCTGCCGCGGGGGGTTCCACGTTGGCTTGTGGCTCAGGCGGATGTTGTTGTTGTTGCTGCTGCTCTGGTTGCGGTTGTTGTAATGACCCCGGCCCTGACCCAGACTCAACCGGAACTGCCGGCGACTGCGACTGCGAGCCGTGCTCCGGCTCGGTGTGGTTCGAGGCCATTGTTCCCCCCTTTGCCTTGCCGTCCGAATGGCAGGGGACACAGACTCACGTGGGCGATCCGATCGCTCTCTTTCAATCAGTCCGACTGAATGGAACGATCCTTGCGACCGAACCAAAATTCCAAGAACCCCCCGAACAGTTCGGAAAGGATTTGTTAGTTAATTAGCACAGAGCGGCTGGGGGAAAAAAAGTGAATGGGAAATGGGAATAATGAATCCGGGGTACAGGGGATCGACGGGGGGGAATGATAACGGTCGAGACTCCGGGCCGTGGCGACGATGGAGCGTATCGAATAAGCTTGACCCGGCGCGGAAGAGCATGGGCCACATAAACAAACGGGCCAAAGACACAATGGATGTTTTAAATCAATTACTCGTACATTTGTCCAAATAATGACGATTATGTCGGCATAAGCGCAAAGGAATTTTGCCCAGAAAAAGTCCGGCTAAGTCAAGACAAGCGTGGCTGGCCCCAGGATGGAGTGAGTGGACGACACGATACGAGCTGCAATTCATCCCGTGACTGGCAAAGTTCAATCCTAATTCAATTCATTAATAGGGACCGTTCTAGCGGTCTGGGGACTCTAGGCATCAAGGCACTACTGTCATATCAATCGTAACGTCGTTGATTTTTATCCGCAGGATCACAGCCACGCTACATAACGCTCCAGATCTCTTTCGACCCGCACGCCTTCGGGTCCCTGTCGCACCCCCAGCATCCGAACCCGCTCGATGCGTCCTCCAAAGTCGTCCTCTACCGTGCTCTGGTAGCCCGACAAGAACTCCTCCAGTTGCTTGTACACCCGTGGCTCGTCGCGGACCAGCAACGCCACGGCGTCGTAGCCCCCTGCGCCCGGCACCACCCCGCCGATCACCCCGTCTAGCTCAGACACCCGGTCTAGCAGCTCCGTCTGCACCCGGGGCTCGATCGGCACGCCCGATTTCTCTGTCATGCTGCGCAGCAGCCGTCGTGCGCGACCGAGCAGCTCCCGGATGGTCTCCCGCGCCGCGGCTTCTTCGTCTGGGTCACGACGCCGGTGATGGTGATGGTGCAGACGGCGGAGTTCGTAGCGCAGTTTGTCGTTATTGCTTTGCAATTCGTTCCAGAGAGCGTCCGCCTCGGCTCGGTTCTGCTTCCGCCATTCCAGCACCTTTCGCACCATCGATGGCGTCTCCGAACCGCAGTCCACGTCGCACAGCACCATCTGCACACCCGGTGGAAGCTTGATCCCGACATCGACGCACTCGGCGTCCCAGGGATGCTCGCGGTCCAGATCCTCCACCGTCGAGAACAAACGCTCATCGAATCCGGGCGAGCCCACCTCGCCGACGCGCTCCAGCACCGTGGGGGAGAAGCGGCGGTAGAAGCACGACCCGTAGACCGCTGCGGCGACATCGAATCCGGACCCGATCTTGCCCTGTGCTGCGCAGTGTGCCGCCTGCGCCAGGTTGTGCAGCTTCGGCCGCGCAATAATCAGGTCGTCTGGGTGCATCGTGCGGTGTACCACCAGCGCCGACACGAGCGCCGTCACCAGTGCGGCCGACGAACCCAAGCCCGTCTTGTGCGCCTCCTGTAGGGTCACCCCGAAGTCGCGGAACTGGCTCTTCTCGCGTCGCTGGTCCGTCGCCTGCCCCGGGTCCGAATAGTAGTCATTGTCCGCGAGGATGGTCACCGACAGCGATCCAATGTCCTGCGAGTCTGCTACGTAGCTGATATATGTCAATGCGTAGTTGAGCGACGTTTCGACGAACGGGTTCTTGGGTCTATTGACTAGGCTTAGCTTGACACTAACTTTTTTTTTTTCTCTCTTTTTCTCGTCGTAAATATGGATCTGGCTTACCCATCGTTGCGCTGCGTGACCTGGACGCCCCCCCCGCTCTCACATCGCCGAATGCCGTATTCCCACACGGCACCCCGAAATTGCGGCGAGCGCACCACCACCCTTTCCTCGTGGTCCTCGGAGGGCTCCCTCTGCAACTGCTGCACCACAACATGAATGCGCGCATCCAGCGCAAATACTGTGCCCGAGTAAGCCCGGTCCAGCACCAAGTAGCCGCCGGTCAGCAGCACCTTGCCAGGCGCCGACACCGCGGTGACGGGCGCCGGGCGGGAGGACATGTCGGTAATCCAAAGTTACAATCAGTCAATTCGATCAATCCCAGTTTCGGCTGGGATTCGGGGCCGGCAGCCGTGTAATGATGCCACGCTGGGCCAACAATTCCTCCTCCGTCGGGGAGCCCCTCCACTAGCCGTCCAGAGCTCTGGAACCAGCCCTCTCCGCGTTGGCGTTGCTACCCTCGTTTCGTGTGAATATGCTGATTCTGCACAGAACGGGCCGAATAAACACCGATCCGCCGTCCTTCTTACTACTCCTTTTGGAGTAGTCGCTGATGTCATGCTGCCAGGGCCCGACGTCTATTGTCGCATCGATTGGGCCGGGATCGGAGAAAGCCGGAGCCTCTGCAGGAATGAGTCATATGGGTGCCGAGTTTAACCGATTCCGGAATGGGATTGACCTCTCGGAGTGCAGGTTCAACTCCGAGCCAAACGGCTGGGGAGCTCGGAAACGCCTCTGATTGGCCAATGGCTTGCCCCGTAACTTTCTGAGCAGTCATCTGATAAGCCACGGTTTTCTCGAAGCTTTTCGCTTATGTCAGCACAATTTATTCTGCAGGGCTTCGCCAAAAAAGTAACTATCCCCAGATGCAAGTGTGTTTTTTTTCCCAGGTCCCCAAGGCTACCATATTTCCCCAAGCACTACGGGAATAATTTCAGCACGCAAGGACGGTCTCTCCCTCCTTTTCCTTTCTCTTCCGTCCACCAACCACTAGTGTTGACATTTGCGACGCGCTCTCTTTCGCCCGACTACCGTCGCTCCGTTTGGCGGCTGTTCCAGTCGTCAAATGCTTCTGTGTACTTCAACATTATTACCGGGTCTAAAGGTATGTACATTTCCCAGTCCGCGGAGATATGATACTTACAATGCCGTAGAGTCACCTCTTCCAGACGAAGGGGACCCCCGTTAGATAAATGGTGTTCAAACCGTTCACCCACCTCGCCCGCCAAAACTTCGCGAAAGCCTTCACCCATGGCTACGCCCAATCCGTAGTTGCCGCGTCGCAGTCCTCGTACGCGTCGGCAACTACCTTTAATCAACTCGCGAATACCCCCACCAAGTATACGCGTACCAGCCAGCTCCAGAATGTCTTTCAGAATCCGTCGAGCTCGTCAGGCGCCGGAGCCAAGGCCGGCCATTCGACCGCGACGCCCGGCGATAGCGGTCTAGCCGCCTACTACGCCGCCTGGCAGCACGCGCAGCAGACCGGAGATGACAGCGACTGGCGCCAGTTCCAGCTCAAGCGGCGCATCGGCTGGAAGCCGGGCACAGAGGCGGCCGAGGCCAGCTTGGATGCCAAAAAGCGGGCTTCCAAGCCGGTGTCGGACCCGAAGAAGGCTGCCGTGAACGTCGATGTGAGCGCCAAGGTGGAAGAGGCGGTAGCGCGTGAAATCCAATACCAGGAGGAACAGGCCCGGGCGGAGGAAAAGGCGGAGCAGCAACGTGCGGAGATAGAATCGACAAAAGAAGCCGCGCAAACGAAAGCTCAGGAATCGGATTCGCAGCAGAAGACGAGGACTACAGACAGCGAGCTCGTTGCCAAATCCGAGGCATCGTCGATCCGGATCGTCGAGCTGGAAAATGCCCAGCGATTCGGCGAGATTCCAGCCGCGTTCGAGGCCCTGCTCAAGGAAGGCCTCACTCCCACGGTAGATGCGTATAACTCGCTGCTCACGGCTGCCATCAAGCTCCACACCAACTCCGCCCATGCCGTCCCCCGGGCCCTCGATGTGTACTCGGACATGCTGCGCCGCCAGGTCATGCCGAATCAGGAAACGTACAAGACCCTGATCGTCATGCTCGTCTCCCGTGCCCTTGAGACCCTGGCGGCCAAGAACACCCTCGAGCAACAGCGACTACGATTTGGCGGTCTGGAGGAGCCCGGCCAGTTCTTGCTCAAGTCCAGCGAGGTGGAGCGCGAGCTCCTCGCGGAGGACCATTCCCTGCAGATTGCGCTGAAGCTGTTTGATGCGGCTACCGCTCGCCACCCGGACATGGTTTTCCCACTGGAGGTCTACAAGTCGCTCGTTACGGCCTGCGCGGAGGACGGCCGGGTGGAAGACATGGTCCGGATCTACGCCCACATGGAAGCTCAAAAGGTTGTCCCGCATGCAGCTATCTTCCCCGCGATGATTCGCGCATTCGCCGCGATTGGAGATCTGAAGAGCGTGGTTGAGTGCTACAACGAGTATCGCGAGCTCGCCATTTCCGACGACAAGGGGGTTTTCAGCATTGTGGAGCGCCGTGACGCTGAAGTTTATGCGGCCGTCGTCGGCGCGTACCTGACCTGCGGCAAGGAGGAAGGCGGACTGCGCTTCTTGGAGCGCATCCGCTCATCCTTTGATGATGTCAAGGACGACCGCGAGGGCAGGCTTAGAGCTGTGGAATCAGTAATTGTTAGCGACGCCCTGGTCCAGGCCTCCATCAAGGCCGGCAAGTTCGATGAGGCCGTCAAACAAGCCACAGAGATGCTCCAGGGAGATTCTATGCGGTCTGTCATGGCAAAGATTTGCATTGCTGCGGCCGACGCAGGTCAGGCCACGGTCGCTTCGGAGGCCTACGATCGCCTGATCCCTGGTTCGGCCGACATTTTCCGAGCCGCCGTCTCGATGTTGGCGCTGCACGTGCGGCAGGGCAACGTGGAGGCCGCTAGGCCGTTCTGGGATGTCCTGACCGGCGCAAATCAGGCAACGTCGGACATGATCCAGCCGACCACTATGTATGCCGTCGGCCTCTTGAAGAGCGGTCATGTCGAGGAAGGTCTGATGGAGGCATGCAAGATGTTTGGTCGTATCCGCAGCACTGCCCGCTATGACAACCTTCTCCAGGCGCCCGTCCACGAGGAGATCGGCGAGGCCTTGGAGCTTCTCGGTCGCATCCTCATCCAGCCGTCCGGCATGATCATCTCGGCCCCGGCCGCCGTGACGTACCTGCGGGCCATGGTACAGAATGGCGGGCTGATTTCACCGTTCGCAGAGCACGCCGTCGCCAGCCTTGGGCCCATGGGTATTTCGCAGCTCAATGTCGACGACCTCATTCTGGCGCTCCAGGTCCAGGCGGGTATGATTGTCCACAACCCTTCTTCCGTCTACGACGCTGCCCATCTTGTCCGCTTCGCGCACATGGTCGAGATGGCGATGAACCTTGGCGTCACGATGGATCCTCTCACGATGCAGCTGGTGGACCAGGCCGTGCTGAGACTGTCGGACAGCCGGCCTGATTTGGTTCGCCGGTGGCAGGATGCCTTCTCCCCCGCCTCTCGGTCTCCGTCCGTGGCTTCCAGCCCGTACTCGAATGGTGCCAACTCGTCTCCGGTGACATCTGTGGACGACTCGTATGACCCGTACGCTCATTCCACCGACTATCGTGGCTCTGCGTTGATCGCGGAGGAGCTGGAGAGCACCAAGGGCCGCCCGGAGGCACACCTGGAGGAAGCCATGACCAAGTTCAAGAACATGCGTCGCATCGGCCGTCACCCTCGGTACATCACCTACGCGAAGCTCATCACTGCGGCGGCCAAGTGCAACCGGATGAACCTGGCGCAGGAGATTCTCGAAATGGCTCGAAAGGATGTCCCGTTGAACCCCCAGTACGCCGCGGTCAAGTACGGCTGGGCCTCGATCCTGGATGCCATGGTGGCCGCGTGCCTGACGCACAACGATCGCAACGGGGCGGCCAAGTATCACCGCGAGCTGACGGAGATGGGCTCGGCGCCTTCGGCGAACACGTTTGGCTTGTACATCACGACGCTCAAGGAGTCGACCAAGACTTACGACGAGGCCACGGAGGCGGTGAAGATCTTCCACCAGGCCGTGGCCGAAGGCGTGGAACCGACGTCGTTCCTGTACAACGCGCTGATCGGCAAACTGGGCAAGGCACGCCGGATCGACGACTGCCTGCAATACTTTGCGGAGATGCGTGCGAAAGGCGTGCGGCCCACAAGCGTGACGTACGGGACGATCGTGAACGCGCTGTGCCGGGTCAGCGACGAGCGGTTCGCAGAGGAGATGTTTGACGAGATGGAGTCGATGCCCAACTACAAGCCGCGGCCGGCTCCGTACAACTCGATGATCCAGTACTTCCTCACCACGAAGCGCGACCGCAGCAAGGTGTTGGCTTACTATGAGCGGATGCGCGCGCGGGGCATCGAGCCTACCGCGCACACATATAAGCTGCTCATTGACGCTTACGCCTCGCTGCCGCCCGTTGACTTTGCCGCCGCGGAGGCCGTGCTGGAGACGATGCGCGCTGCGGGCCACCAGCCGGAGGCCGTGCACTACGCGTCGTTGATCCACGCCAAGGGTTGCGTCCAGCGCGACCTGGCCGGTGCCCGAGCACTCTTCGACTCGGTCCTGTCCCCCAACCATCCCGACAAGGTCCGCGTCCAGCCCTGCCTGTACCAGGCCCTCTTCGAGGCCATGGTCGCGAACCATGCCGTTGCCGCCACAGATGAGCTCCTCCCGACGATGGCCGCCCGCGGCGTCGAGTTCACACCGTACATCGCCAACACCCTGATCCACGGGTGGGCCGCCGAGGGCAACATTGCCCGCGCCCGTGCGGTGTACGACCAGCTTGGCGCCGACAAGCGCGAGCCGAGCACGTACGAGGCAATGACCCGTGCATACCTCGCTGTCGATGATCGCGCTAGCGCTGCGGAAGTCGTCCGGGAGATGCTCACCCGCGGCTATCCGGCTGCCGTGGCGACCAAGATTGTCGAGTTGGTAGGGGGATACCCTTACTAAATTTTCGCTTTCTTCTTTTTCTTTTCCCTTCTTCCCTACTGCGCGAGGGCTGGATCCCTTGTCTTTTTTCAAAAGTACCTCTTTTTGTGATGTGACAGCCCTACTGCGGAGTGGGTTGTGTTATTGTCATAATTTTTGGCGTTGGGGGAAGGGATCATGAACTGTGCCGTATGACCTTTTTGCATTATATCTGGCGATTGCATGATTTTCCTATGTTGACATTTGCATCCTTGGAGAGAGGATCTTGTTTCTGGTTCTGACACATCTGGACCTCGAAGTGTGTGTCTGTACATATTATAGACCCATCCCAACTCTATATACCTGTGGAATGGAATTTCATGATGAAATGTGTATTTCATCATTCCCAGAGATTTGTCATAAGGTCAAAATGAAGGAGATGTTGATGGGTCAGTTTCAGTAGGGAAATCAACTATAGTGATGTTAGTAGTTAGTCTACTATCTTCGTTTAACACCATGTACTCTCTATGTTGATTGATTTTGATTGATGGATCATTTAAGAGTAGTATGGAGCTGATGCTATGACCCTACCTAGGTACCTAGAGGAAACACAAGCAAATAGGAGTAAGTTGCTGCCGAGGAAATTGGGTCCCCTGAAATCCATCCTTGTGCCTGGACAGAGGCCTCGGAAGTTGCATGACCTGCTTTGCAGAGATTATCAGAATTCAGCCATCCATGTATAGACATGCCATTGCTCTATGATTCAAAATTGATGTTCAATCACCCTACCAAATCAACAAAGGAAAGATGTAGATTGGTTGCGACGTTGGATTGGATACAGTACAATACAGTACATACAGGCCATGACAGAAGCTCCCTCTTCTATCCGACCTCATAATCATCCAGAAATAATTTATTCTATGTATGCAGTGGAGATTCGAGTTAAAAGGACACCGCTTAGCCAATGACCAGAGTGTCATCCGACGGGAAGCTATACTGCGGGATCTCAAGGTTCAGCGGAGCCGGACCCTTGCGGATACGGCCCGAGATGTCGTAGTGCGAGCCGTGGCAGGGGCAGAACCAACCACCGAAGTCACCGGCCTCACCGATGGGGACGCAGCCGAGGTGAGTGCAGACACCTAACACAAACCGTCAGTTTGATCCTGCAGAGAAGGGTGAAAGGTAGGGCTTACCCAGCATGACCAGCCACTCCGGCCGCTGGACACGAGCCTCATCCGGCTGGGGATCACGGAAAGTCTGCCAATTGGCCTCCTGGGCCTCCTTGATCTCCTCGGGGGTGCGGTGACGGATGAACACGGGCTTGCCACGCCACTTGATGATCACCTGTAGACCCTTCAGCAAACATCGAACGGATAGGAAAAGAGAATTGAACATACGTTCTTGCCCTCCGGAATAGCACCCAGCGCAACCTCGACCTTAGCCATGGCCAACACATCGGCGGACGCGGACATGTTGACGAGGAAGTCTGCAACGTGTCAATCCCACTCTTTCAACAGCATTGAGGGGAAGAATGTACCATGCACCGTCGCTTTCGCACCAACCGCCGACGTCAAACCCAGCGTTCCGGCCATGAAGTACGAAAACACCTTGTTCGTCTGAGGCTTGCGGCTCGACACGTACTTGCCGAAGCTCGGGATCTTGGTGGTCTCGGTAGCATCCTGCGAGGGTCCGAACGGGCTCTGCACCGAGGCCTTGGCTTCAGCGTTGGTGATGTTTCGTCGCTGGGACGAGACGGCGGTGGCCGTTCGTGCGGTGGTCAATGCGAGTTGCTGGCGAGTTGTGGAAACTGCGCAGTTGCGCAGCAGCGCCGATGCGGCCGTCGAGGCAAGCGGGGACATGATGAATTGATTATGTCCTTTTGGTTTCTTTTCCCGGAGGGGAGAGGATGCGCAGGCGCAATGGCAGCGAGAACGAGTGAGTCGTTCGTGTTCTCGATTTTGCGGGAGAAGGATTTGAGGTTGAGTTGAGGTTCCGAAAACCTCCCGGAATCACAAACGGCTTGGCGCTGATTGGCTGATCATCTTCGCCCATTACGGTATGATTACGGTAATTTACACACCGTAACCACTCCATCCTCACACGGAAGGGGCACATCCGGAGTTCTATGACTTTGGTTGCCGGGCCTTGCTGCTTCCTTTCTCTCCTCCCTACATCAGCTCTACTATCCAACTTCCTATCAGCTCATTCACGAAAAGATAATAATCCAAAGTTACATCCTTAGATTGAGCATTATGGACATGATGGAGACCAGCCCGAGAGGCAACCCAAGTATACAATTGTTCGGACTCCCATACGATAATTTTTGCTATTCCCTCCAAGAAAATCAGAAGAATACGAATAAGACAGCCTCTTCCTCTCAAGTTAAGAGATCTGCCATGTGTGGAGGTAAAGCATAATGGCAACGAAACATTAAAGACCCAGGACAATGCAAAATCGTGATTTCCAGTGAGACCTACCTCAGACACCATCAGATCTACGACTGGAATAAGGACGAGGTCCTGGCTGCATATTCATCGCTGAGCAGCTTAGAAAAGCTGCTGAGTTCCAATTTTCAGCAATACAATCAGTGGATGAGGGTCCACGAGATTCGTGTCTTGAGCTCGCCTCTGGCCCCTTCAGGGAACGAAGGTCCCGGTTTACTTGGGGAACTGCAACTTTACAGCGGTCATATCCCCTAGTAACAATGTCTCGGATCACGCAGATGCTGCTCATATCTTGTGCAGGGGAGTGGCTCCTGAAGAAATGCGAGTGAACCATTTTCAAACGATCCACCACATCTATCAATAACGAGTCTATGCCAAAGTTCAATTCATTACTTGTATCTAAAATCAGCCGGGACGTGCCTTGAGGCCTGGTTCCAACGTCTTGTCCGTCAACTGACAACCTCTATCTTACCTCCATAGTTACTCTTGACATAGGGTGAAGCAGCTCGAATTATCGACGACTTTCACCTAAGACTGTTACTTTCTAGGCGGGATCTCTAATTGGAACTTCCCAAATTGTTATCCAAGGGAACTGAATGTACTCTGGAAACCTGGCAGATCGCAGGGTGTATATACAACTCCGTCACGGCTTCTACATGAAACAGCACAACACACGCACGGTTTTGTCCTAGTCGATGCTGAAGATTAGCTCCAGATAATGCTCCGAATACAACCACCAAAGCGATTAAGGATTCCCTCAGCCGTGGCTGTATTGAGCCCGCTATGACAGCAAACGAACTTGTTCTCATTGAAAGGACCCGGGAAATTCAATGTACATGGCAATTCATTAGTTACAATGACTAAAACATGGGCCATTGCATCTCGGAGCCAAAATTGGCTACGCAGGTGAAGCAATTATGAAAGAAGTGCCCTCAGCTTTTTCGTCGATATGTTCACACGCCGACTGTCTTCGAGATTTTGAACAGGACGAGCTAGGTTACTGAAGGGGATGATAATCATCCGTTTCCAAAAGACTTACAATGGCTCAATGTTGTGCATTGCATTATTTAGATTATGGGTCCTCTTTTGCGCTCCTTGCATATCTCTTATGGTTCCCATGGGAGGACTAGGTAGTCGCCATCTCAATAAAACTTTGTATCTGGTGGGAGACGTATTTTCTGATCTTCTGCTATCTAATCCTGTCAGTGCAAGCAAGAAATGCAGATTAATGAGGCAGCAACAAGGAATATCCTGTAATCCTCAACAATCTCTGTTTCCGTCACCAACCGCCGTTGCTCCCTTTCACCTCGTAGGAATTATAAGTAATCACAATGTCAGTCTATCAGTATGACACTTTCCGGTTCACCAGGAACGACTAGAATATTCTTTGGAACAGGGTATATTTGCTCAATCAGGGTTGATGGATCTGCCGGATACCGTCGAGAGTGCCTTGTCCATTCGCTCGTCGCTATAAGTAACAGAATTCATTACCAAGGGGTTTGGCAAACACTTCAATAACACTGCACTTGGAACGCCAGTATAGCGCTTGGAGGCATCCAAGCGAGGCGTAAAAGCATCTAGGTCTAACGATAGAGTATAGCCATGGAACTGAGGTACATTCCAGGTTCCAGGTGTCATCTTCCGTCAATGACGGATGACTCCCTCTTAGTTTCTACTTCTTCGACAAGATTTATCCCGGTCGATCCGTTGCGCTTGCCACGGATGGAAAAGTTGGCTTTATCAAAATCAATTGCCATGACCAGTTGCCGCTCAGCGTTCCTACAAGATTTGCTTTGCTGATGTCGTCGTGGGGACAGATACCAAAGGACATCAACGCCTGCACCGTCTTGTCTTGCAAAAATGTCTGATACTTTCAGGTCAGCGCTTCTTCAGGAGGCATTCCCCAGCCCGCGAAATGAGCATCATCTGCGCAATCCCAGCCATGATGGGCAGGGGATATGGATGCTCCTAGGTAGCGGTGCCCAAGCAGACTGGAACCCTCGTTCCTTGCAACGGAGAGAGGCGAGAATAAACAAGAACTTGAGATATTTCTACAGAGCTGCAGGCTCATTTCTTACCTCTTGTTTCCTAATACGACGTTCTTCTGCCAGCCGCCTCACCTGGTAAGCCTTTGCCTGCTCTCCCGTATCTTTGGATCCGTTCTGCTGCTAATCGCCTCGCTTTTGCACTTTGATCCGCTCATCTGCTGCCAATATTCTTTGTTCCGCCTCTGTGGTCTTCACCTCTTATCTGCCCTAAATTCGGGTATTTAGCCCGATCTTCCGTTTCATCTTGAGGATTAAGCAGCTCCCAGCCAGACAACTTTTCGATATTCATTTTCTCCATTTCTCAAACATGAGACTCGATAATTGTTTCTGATGAGATGGAGGTACTAAAATTGCAGAGTAATGGTCCGATTAGGTCTTTGCGGGAGCTAAGAATGGCCTTTGACATCAACATGTTTATACTTTAGAGAGAAAGAGAGAGATTGATTACTTATGGATCATATGATCAAACGGTGTGATACAGTATACAGCAGAGGCTCCGGGCGGTAGTGAAAGTTGGGTGTTTGCAGTGTCGATTCGGTTAATTGATGGGTCTTACTCGTTGATGTTGTCTGTCGACCCATTCCAAAGTCGCCTTGTCCAAAGGTTCATTGACAATGAAATTTGTGGATTATGGGAGTTACCAGGGCCAGTTTGGAATCCTGGAGTCTTGGAGAGTGGCCGTTTGGGCCTGTAGCATTGTACTAGTGGTGGGTGAATGCTTGAGCATCTTGAGCTACTAAATGAGCAACAGTAGAACAGCGACAAGGAAAATGACAGAGAACGGCCATGCGGAAGCCGACTCCACAGCAGCTGCGAGATACGGTAAGCCAGCAACTTGATAGGGCAGAGGCCGTGAAATTAATGGGCTCAACCACAATCCTGCGAGGCTTCATAGTCTGCCGCCGTTCTGGAACGCTTTCCTCGCAGCCAACAAGGTCGACGAGACATACGGCACGCCACCTTTCTACAAGCATCACTCGGACTCGCGATCCTATCTCCGAGCTCCTTTTTGCCAAGGTATCTCGGTATGACGCGAACGCGGATAAGAACAGGTTTCGCGTTTTGATCCTCTACGTGGAGGCTCATAATAACGCCACCAACGCATACGTCATGTAGGCGTGGGTGACTGTTGTCGCGCATCGTGAGGTGGACATGGAGCCTGATCTGTCTGCCGAGATCCCAAAAGGGTTTGAGGAGCGCAGCTCGGGCGTTCTGGCCTTTAGAGATAAGGTAGATGCCAAGGAGAGGATCGCGGACGAAGGAAAGTTGGCGTTGTTATCTCTTTTTCACGTATGGAATTCGAGTCATTGGGACCGCCAGAGGAACTGTAAGGGAACTTTGGAGGACCAGGGTGTTGCGTCTCTTCAGCGATAATTTTCTGGTGCAAATTTCGTCATGGCATCGCGATTGGTGAGGTGTCAACTCGGATACAGAGGGCAAACGCTGTTACAGGACACTGGAGGATTGATGGGCGGCAAGAGCGAGATTACGGAGTACGTCAACAATGATGCATCTACGCAACAAGTTAGAGGAAACAGGAAACACGAACAAACCAGCTTCTGACTTACTAGAATCTTGATGCCATTCGAAACCGCCGTAAACACAGCACCCATCCACCCAAACTCCAGCCCAAACCCAGCCCATAGTTGTTAGGTATGTACATCAGATCACCCAGACATTTCGACGTCTCCATTCGCGTGTTCATCAGATTGGTCGACCATCATCGACACCGTCGGAGACCGTGTCGCAGGCGGGACCTCCCCGTCGTTCAATTGCACAGACAATGAGGCACGGCGGCCGCCTGCCGAGCTTGCACGGGCACTGCCATTCTCGGCACGAGTCGTAGTGCCGTTCAGCGTTGTTTGTCCCTTTTCTAGCCCAGCCTCCTGCGCGCCTTCCCTGGCCCGCTTTTCTTTGAATTGACGGTAAGTAGTGGTCTTGGGAATGACGTCGGCGAGGAATTCGAGGTTATCGATGCGCGAGACGGCCGTTGCTATGCAAAAGGGGAAACGTTAGAGCGCTTTGAAAAAGGCTTGGGCGAGAAGCAACCAATTGCATACCCAAGTCTTTGTATTGAAGAGTCTTGCGGGGTTTTCTTTCGGACTTGACGACGTTGTAGCCCTGTTCGGCGAGATATTGAATGAATAGCTCCTACCGTCGTGTCGTCAGAAAGGGCAACGTAGAGTCAAAGCGCGCAACATACCGTAGCCATTGCAATCAAGAATGTCGCCTTGTTTGAACATTGCACAATGTCTTCATCTTGCTGGATGATTCTTTTGATACGCGAGACTGTCCGCCAAATGGGTTAACGACATCGAGTCGTAGTAAGCGATAAATACGAGAACAACTTGCATACTTGGAACCACTGTTTGTCCTGTCCCTTCTTCCTCAACCTCAGGCGCGGGGTGACCAGGCGACATTGTGTTCAGCGGCGCGACGCGGAGAGACGCGGTGGTGTTCAGATATCAATGGGGCGTGTCGGGCGGATTTTTACGGCGGAGGAGTGGGCAGGCGTTGGTTATCGCAGGTCGTGGCGTTTATCTTGTTCGACATACAACAACAACACTCATGTTTCCATTCAGAACAACCGCGTCTCAAGTGGTGTTGTTAACCCCAGAGACTTCAAAAGCACAGATCATGGACGTATCAAAATCCGTCTGATACTTGTAATTTACGGCCGATCATTCGCGGCTTGACCGGCATTTCTAACCCTAATTCCGTCAGATGTGGCTTGTCTGTGGCGCAGCTCTATAGAAAAAATTCCATGGGAGCGTTGTTTTTTTTTCCCACTCTCGACATCACAATGAATTGTACAATTCCAATGTTTTTCTTGTCTTGTCCTTCTTTTACTTGTGTTAATAGATAGATTTCGCTCCTTGTTTGGAAATTCCCTCGTTTTCGTGCTCCTTGTTGTGGACAATTTCTTCTCTCTCGAGCTCCGACACATCGCTCCTTTGCTGCCATTGCGGTCATGATAACCACAGATTTCCCGGTATATATGGTCTTCGTGGTTGGTTTGGAAATATGGTGCACCATTTCCATGCGGGCGGCGCGGCAAGCCGACCGCTTCTGGACCCCTGGTCCCATGGATTCGCCGTGATGCGCGAGCTCTGGGCCAGTCTGTCGACTCTGGACCTCACGCAAATTGGATCGCTAGTGGCCGTTGCCGGTATGATGCCTTCGGTCTGGCAATTCTTCCAGCGCGCGCGTCGAGAAGTCCTCGTTTGGATCAAGCGGTGCTTCCTGGCTTCGGTGACCATTCCCGGCGGAGATCCACTCAACCGGAGCGTCGTGCAGTGGATCCTGGCCAACCGACCGCGGCATAATCGATTTTTTACTGGACGCACCGAGTTTCGGCATGCCGCGGCCGATGGCGCGGCCCGATTGAAAAAGTCGCAGCACCCGGTGCAATACTGCCCGCATTGGGAATCGCAATGGTTCTGGTATAATGGCCATTTGTTCCTCGCGAGCCGGAACGTGGATAATTACAGCGCACGGTTTTCCGATCCGAACTACGATGGCCTTGGAGGCGAGGAGCTGACCATCAGCTGCTTCGGTTGGTCTGCGGAGCCAGTCAAGCGATTGATCGAACACTGCCGGGAATACGCCGACCAACAAACGCAGTACTTTGTCATCATTTACGCACGGGACCGGTACGGGCTTGGATGGAAACCCAAGACTCGCAAGCCCATCCGGCTGCTGGACACTGTGCACTTTGACAACAAAGTCAAGCAAGAGCTCTTGGCTGACATTCGGAACTACCTCGACCCGCAGACCCAAATGCGCTACCACCGGCGGAGCATGCCGTACCGCCGCGGATACCTCTTCTACGGCCCGCCGGGAACGGGCAAGACCTCACTCTCCATCGCGATTGCGGGCGAGTTCGGGCTGGACCTGTACGAGGTGAAAATACCCAGCGTCGCAACGGACGCAGATTTAGAGCAGATGTTCCAGGAAATCCCTCCCCGCTGTGTTGTCCTGCTGGAGGACATTGACGCGGTGTGGGTCGAGCGCTCCCGTAGTTCTGCCAGCCCCAACGGGCGGGACGGAAACCCGGTGCCCAACTGCACCTTGTCCGGACTCTTGAATGTCCTCGACGGCGTCGGGTCTCAAGAGGGGCGGATCGTGATCATGACGACGAACCGCCCGGACGAACTCGACAGTGCGCTGATTCGTCCTGGCCGGGTTGACATGAAGGTCTTTCTCGGCAACATCAGCCAAGAGTCGGCCCGGGAGATGTTTCTGCGCATGTATGCTCCCGACCCTGGCTGCACGGCATCCGCCGAGCTCCAGCAATTGGCGGCCGAGTTTGCCCGGCGGATCCCACCCGACACCTTCACTCCGTCCCTGTTGCAAGGGTTCTTTCAGCTTCACCTGGACAGCCCGCACCAGGCGGTCTTGCACATCGACACGTGGGTGCAGAAGGAACTGGCCAAGTTGGACCGGGAGTTTGAGGTTATCAGTGGGCGGCCCCCCCCCAGCCATCACGGTGCAGATTCCTGCAGTGTCCCGTGGATCGAATCCTAGGCTAGTCCTGTATATGCACTTTACTTTGTAGAGTTTCGACCCGCTGTCCGTCACTTGTCAAATGCAGCGCGTTTGCAGCAGGTCAACTGGTTCAACTGCCGTAATGGGCACGCCTTAAGACAATTGACTTTCCCACTTGAGTCTAGGACTCGGGTGCAACTCGGACTTAGTCGTCAATAAGTGTAAATTAATTTAGAGGCTGAAAGTCAGTCGGCAATCCGACGCGGGCGACGCTAGCCACTTCGGGGCTAGCGGGAAAAAACCACCAACCAGGCAGCCGCAGCCGAGCGCGGTATGATGTCACCTTTATGCGACCTCATTTGGTCTGGCCCCCCGCGCTACGGGGGCCTGATGACTAACCCCTCTGACTCAGCCCTGAGCCGGACTTACCCGCCGGAGTCGGCGGAGCGCGATAGGCGTGATGAGACCTGATAACGGGGGCCTGCCGATCTGGCAACGAGGAGTTGCCAGAAGAGGAAAAATACACGTAAAATCCTTTCCCCAGAAATGTGATTTATAAGCAACAGCAGCCTTCTCAGCCGATTGGCGTAAGCCGCCATGAGATTCCACGGATTTCGCAGTCCCAAGGTTCACCTGCATTTTGCCATTTTGCCCATTGGGTCTGAGTCCTTTTCGCGGCCAAAACGAGACTAAAGAGGCTAAGGGGAAGAGTCAAAAATAAGCCCCCCCGAGGGCGCCCCCGAGAAAAAGAGACAAAAGAAAAAGAGCAGCCTCCCGTCGCTGCGGGCGCTTTTTCTTCCCGCGCCTCTCCCACCTTTCGGTCCCTGAGTTTCAGCCTGCTGGAAAAGCGACATCTTAATATCTGAAAGAAAGGGGCTCGAGCGCCTTTTCCATCTCCTTCTCTCTTCCCTGTTCCGCCCCCCCTCAATATAGGGCGCTCGCCGCGTGTAATCGTTGCCACGCCCTACGACGAGCCCGGGCGGGAAGCCCCGGAGTCTGGTGTCAGACCGTGATTACGAGCCCCGCTTCGTCTCGAATCGTCTGTCTGAATCGATCGATTTGGTGATCATCGAGATCTGGAACCATGGCAGATCTCAGTAATCTCTATCAGCAGAATCTCCTTATGGGCCCGCTGTCTGCAGAGCAGAGGAATCTGTTGATGAATGCCTGGCTGTCGAACAATCCGCCCCACAAACAACAGCAGCAACATCAACAGCACCAGCAACAGCAAACCCAGGGGAGTTCCAGTACCAGCGCGCAAGCGCCGCCCACGTCGGTTCCTGTCTCCCATAGTCGAAGTGGTTCCTCAAATGGCATCGGTGCCGGCGCCAGTGGTGGTGGTGGTGGTGGTGGTTATTTCGAGTCCCCGGTTCCCGACGCCCCGGGCTCGGGACACCTGGGCTTCGCGTCCGATGAGAGTCCCTTCCTGGACTTTGACCCGGAAGCCGACTTCGACTTTAACAGCAATGTCGCGTCGATGATTGGCGACCTCCCGGAGTTCGAGCAACAATCCAATTTCGAGCCACAGCCCAAGACGGAGACCGCAAATGGCAATGAACATGAGCCCGGTGATAAGCGGAAGAGTATGGATGGTCGGGAAGGGGAGCAGCAGCCCGACTCGGGGAAGAAGCAACGGCAGGGCGAGGGTCAAGAGAAGGTCCCCAAGAAGCCTGGCCGGAAGCCCCTGACCAACGAACCGACCTCAGTAAGTGGCGCGACCGTCCAACTCTTACCCAGTGCCTGAATAGAAGCTTACCATTCCAAATAGAAGCGCAAGGCGCAGAACCGTGCCGCGCAGCGCGCCTTCCGGGAGCGTAAGGAAAAGCATCTCCGGGATCTGGAAGCCAAGGTGGAGGAACTCGAAAAGGTGTCGCGATCCGCGAACCAGGAGAACACCATGCTGCGTGCCCAGGTCGAACGCCTGCAGGCCGAAGTGCGGGAGTACCGTAAGCGCCTGTCGTGGATCAGCCGCGAGAGCAGCTTCTCGGCGCTGAGCGCCCTCCAGAGCGTAAACACCCGTAACCTGTCCGGCCTGAACAACGACTTTGTCTTTGACTTTCCTCGGTTCGGCGAGCTGTCCACCAATCAGATTTCCAGCAACGGCACTGGGATAAAACCCACTGCCCGGGCTCAGAGCATATCCAACGACAGCTCATCATCCGTTCGAGCATCAGCAAGCCCGTCAAGTCGCGACCACAACAACACATTGGCCAATGGCCATCATCAAAACAGCGTCGATTCATCGTTTGTTGGTGGATACCATCATCAGACCGGGACGAGCAGTTACAGTGCTTCCAACACTGGCTCGCCCAGTACGTCCTCGGAATCGCAGAATGCGCACATTTCCTCGCAGGGCACGTCGCCGGAGCCGGCCTACAGTCCGCCGAAGACAAATGGGACGGAGAATGAGCAGCGGAGCGATTATTGTGGTAAGATCGATGGCAAGTCGTTCTGCGAAAAGCTAAACATGGCATGCGGGAACGTTCGAGATCCCGTGCCGGCGATCCTAAAGAAATCCCACTCCGCGCGTCCGTCGGTATCGGAAGGTCATCAACGAAGTCAAAGTCAGTTGCCGACGAGTCCGACAAGTCCGGCGACCAGCCAGGCGCAGACGTCTACCAGCACACCCGGCCAGACGCAGTCATTAGTCGACCCCACGTTTTCCCTCGACTGGCTGACGCAGCAAAATGGTGGCAACTTTGATCCGGTCTTGTTCAACGACTACCGCGAGCCGCAGGACGCGGTGCTGTCGCAGGACTTTGGCAATTTTTTCGACGATGTATTTCCCTTCCCCGATTTGACTGGCAGTCCATTTAGCAACAGCAACGTCGACTATTCCGCACAGACACAAACGCAAGGACAAGGTCAAGCACACAAGAAGGACCTTGTCGCGGAAATTGACAAGAAGCTGGACGAGGATGAGGAGGTGGTGCCTGGAGAAGATGCATCAGAGATGCTCACATGTACCAAGATCTGGTATGTAGTTTTGTACTTTTACTCTACAATTACACCAGTTACTGACATTCCACACAGGGATCGACTCCAGAGCAATGAAAAGTTCCGCAACGGCGAAATCGACGTGGACTCGCTCTGTTCAGAACTGCGCACCAAGGCACGCTGCTCCGAGGAGGGCGTTGTCATCAAGGAGAAGGACGTGGAAGAGGTCATGGGCTGGGCCGGTATTACCCGATAGTTCCCGACCGTTACATGCAATCATTGGGCGGGGTTGGAAAAGCTGTTAGGCGTTCTAATGTGCCTTCGTTGAGAGTCTCATCTCTTTTGTCTATTTTCATACCACGCATATTGTCGTTTGGGTGGATTGATGTTTTACGGCGAAACGATTTTCTTTGGAAACCTTCGCTCTTAGCCTTTACCTTGAGGACGTGGTGTTATCTATCCCAAGGGGGGGAAAGGGTGTTTGTACGGAGTTTTCCTTGTGTTTGTCGATCGGCTATGATCCTGTTTTCTTCCTGGAAAAGCCGTGCTATGCTACGTGTACCAGTATGTGTAATTCATCCATATGCAAACCAGAATCCCAACACCTACACCACTAGAGGTCTGGCCTCTCGCAATGATCCATTCCTCAATTTCTCACCTGCATCTTCGTGGAAATCTAACCTCGGCTGGTTGGGCAAGGCGAAGCGACACCTCGTTCTCTTCTCGGCTAAACGCTTGAAATCGATTGTCCATTGCATCTTCCCCTCGTTCATCTCCATGCAAAGCGTACCATTTACCTTATTCGGACGTAGAATTTTTTTGAATAAGCGCGGCAAGAAAACTCAGGTAAATTGATATGCATCCTCTTCGCATTTGAAGAATTGAGAGCCAGTTTACCGCCATTTTGTCCCATCACATCCCTATCTCATGCCTGATATCTGAACATACCTTGTTTGGACATCTCGAAAGGTGTGAGACAACAGAAAAACTTAAATAAATTGAACACGCGATTTCCCGTCTTCAAATCAAATCGACGCTTATCTGACGTCTTGTTCTTCGTAATGACAGATTCCTGATTTAGGCTACCCAAAAGAGAAAGGCGACTAACAGTTTTAAGGCTGAAGCTAGGATCTTGTAGGGCTGACGTACGTTAGAATCGATGATTGGTTGGGTTTTTCCAAAAAGCCACTGGCGCCAAGTTAAGTCAATCGCGACAACAGAATCCATCCATCAAGCCTTCCTCCAGCCCCCCAACCGCAGCTCGAGCTAAGATTGATCGTCAGAAAAACGTTTGGCCCCGGTCTGGCTGTCGGTTGGTGCCGAACTGCCGGCTACGTCGCATTAGCTGGAACTCTGCATGGCAACTTAACAAGGGAAAAAAAAAAAAAAAAAAAATTACCGAACTGCTCTCTGTATTAGCGGGCTGACTGGGGGATTTGATGGCTTGCCAGCGTGTGCATAATTTGTGGCGCTAAACCATCAAGGGGTTAAGAGGTTGAACCATGTCGTTCAAGGATACCGGTCATTGGTGTGCCGGGAAGGCCGGAGCTTAAAACAAAGGTCTCAAAAGTGAGTCCGTTCGTCCGGGAAAAGGATGATGATCAAGGACTGAATGATCAGCAAGAATTGCCGTATCAGGGTTCGTCGTCTCGAAGCTCTCAAACTCCGAAGCCTTCTAGTGTAGTTCGAGAAGGATGCTTGCACCTTCTAGGGGCAGGGTCATTATCCTACGTCTCAACGCACGAACAAGGAGATAGTGAGGGATGTACCTATGAGCACCCGGACGGATGGTTTCAAGCGGGGAATATCAATATCAAGATAGATCTTGATAGGCACGTTTTTTGCCCCGATCGACAGCAAGCAGAACGGGCATACAGAAAGGCATACGACGTTGTGCGGAACACAGGCCGCAGCCGCATCAAAGCTGGAAAGAGTCGGAATTGTATTCAACTACGTCGTACGTGAACGTAGTATCATCATGATGTTCTGAGTGTTTTGAATAGAGTCTCTCGGCCGGTTCATCAAGATTCTGCTTCATGCGAAGAGAAGATGTTGGCTATTAGGCCAGCGATCAGCCAGCCTGTTTGCTTCCCCGTTGCCGGTTTCCCGGTCCGGTTCTCGGTCAACAGGTGAAGCACTTGAACATCTTGAGGATCTAATTGCTTGATAGACAGGGGATCAATATCTGATTCGATGACTTGCTGCTTTAGGGGGCTGGGATGTGTAAATGCTGATAATAGACGCTCCCGGTGAGGAATATACAACCCGCTAATTACGTGTTTGGCCCTAGTATCCATTCAGTGACGGCCGCCGTAGTGAGTTGGAAAGAGAATTGAAGACCACAGATTGACGCTGCAGTAATTCAGTCGGAAGCTTTCGAGTCAAGGACCGGCAGCACTTCCAAGTGTAGGTTCAACATTTTTGATGCCCCAGAGGCCGCATTGGAGACAGTTCGTCCTGTGCTCCAAACCTTACCGACTGGTCAGCTGAGCAGGGTACTCGTACAATCATGGCTGCCTCATCAACAGAGCAATGAACTAGCGGTTATGACGATCTCGGCCGATACCGAGGGCAGGATCCCCCTTCCTATCGGTGGGAATGCCGTCCTGCTGCATCTGCATGGTGCATCGTTGAACTAGGGCTATCGGGCTTAACCATCCCGACATGGGGGTTCAACCCCCCGGCTAACCCATGAATTTTACCGAGAGACCGAAGTCGGGATATTAACTTGGTGCCAGTTCACCTTGCCCATCAACTTAAGCACCCTGTCGTTCCCCAGCACCAGCGATGCCGGTTACTCCGCAGCCTTCAGGATGAGCCTCGGTTGCGCCCAGGGCTGCGCTCTGAAACAGTAAGAATCTCTATACACCGCATTTAATAAACAGGGGGGCTCGGACGTTCACCGAGCAAAACCTGGACTACTTTTCCTGGACAACAACGCCCATCTCCGCGGATTGACAAGTTTGGATGTATGCTGCGAGATGAAGCTACTCCGGCCCGGGCCTAACGGTGGAAATGCATGACGCCAGGGGGTGTTAGTATATTCGAGGTGAAGGTGCAACCCCCTCTTCTGTTTTCGGCTCAAACGCTAGCACCAGAAAATAGTGCTCGTTAGGGTTGATGAAACAAACTGTTTGCCAAAGATGCCGGCGCAGAGGTAATTGCAGTCACATCCTGACTCCGAAGCGAAGATCTTCAGAAAAAGAAAAAAAAAAAAAAAAAAAAGCTTGTCGCCAAACGCGGCATCGACTTCGGGCAAGTTCCGAACTAGAAGAGGCAGTCTGAAAACTTTGACGCTGAACTGCCAAAATGTCGGCCGTGTTCTGGACATTGGCGATCTCTGACCGCTGAAATGTAGTTTCAAAGCTATCGAGTGCGGGAGGGTCACCAGGGCTATCGAGCTCGCGGAAATGAACGCTGGATTCAAGAGTCATCAAGGTCTGCCGGCTCTGCGGGATTTGATGCCTGTGTGCGTCTACGACATCTCCGCCGTTTCCAGGGAGTAGAATGATATGGTCCGGGTGATTGAGGTGCGCAATATTGAGCCCGTTTTTGTAAGTACATGGTCTGCTTGAACGAGATTCAGGAGACCTACGATCAGCTGTGTCAACAGGGTCATTTGGAATGGTTGAGATTTTGATATTCCAGTAGGTCGTCAAAGTGTTCTGGATCTAATTCTCACAAATCTATCCCGCAGACAGTGCTGAATAGCACCAGTTCATCGAGCAGTTTGTGTGCTTCCGCTCGCACTTTTCTCCGCCAAAAAAACGATTCTATTGAACTCTCGGAGGTATGAGCTTTGAAAGACACGATTGAAGACGCGAAATAAACGTTTACCTTTCTTTCGGTTCCCAATGGGCACAATATCATAAATTCACGGCGAGAATGTATCAGTGATTGTTTGGCAGGGTGTCGTGGCTAAGCTACTCTGAGAGCTCGCCGCCAATTTCGAGTCAGATTTTACTCTGGGAATACTTCACAACAACTGTTCTGTTTCTTTATTTGACTTCATCATGGGCAATCATGTGGCCAGACAGCGCAAAAACATTGGGCATTTTCTAGCAAGAGAGCTCGTCGGTCGGACCTGGCTGTTAGGGCTTTTATTCTTGGATTCTGCTGTTAGTGTTTGCAACAATGGACGGCTTCTGTTTATTTTTTTTTTTTTTTTTTTTTTTTTTTTTTTTTTGTAAGTTTATAAGCACATATAATTTGCATCTAGAGATAAATTTTCTGTCGAGGCGAACAGCGTGGGTTGCTGAAAGAATCCTCCGATGGGTTTCCGAATTCGGAATATTGATCCGTACATATCAACTTAGGGTTTCGCATCTTCCTCAATATGCGCGCCACTACTTACTGTTGAGTACAGTATTTTTCTCTACAAAACTTACTTCTCAATGGCCGCATCATTGGCTTCAGACATCAAATAAAAACGAAACTGATTTTTCGAAAATGACTGTAACTAGTAGTGCGGACATCATCGTATACGACTGAACAAGTGTAATCCACCTAAAGCAGAAACACAGTTCTCTCATCTGGACCACTCAATTCTCCCATCGTCGTACATTATCACGTTTATCGGAAAATCATGGATGCAGTTATCATGTTAACAATGGGCCCAGACCAGATGGTCACACAACCAATTCTTGATGTTGTCCCGTTCGGCGAATTTGGAATATATTTTTGCATTCGTTGACAGTACAAGCGTAGTGTCTTCGCAGTTTAAGTGTCTACAAGCACACGAGTTCAAACCTGTCTGATCAATCACAGCGCAAATCATTTCCTCCGTTTCAGACAATAATAACTGGAGCAGACAGGGCATTTCGACTCTCGAGTGCCTTCTCAATTGTTCTTGCTGAAGTAATGAATCGCGAGACTCATCTGCTCCCATCTTTCTCACGGCAGTGTCTTAGGGTGTCTGTTTAGCTCCATGAGGCCGGTTTCGTTGAGAAATGGAGGATATCATTATAGTTGGCTTCATGTGTCTCCTCTCACGCCCGTGTGCCACCATCATGCGCGCAGCCTTGATGATCGCAAGACGGTCGAGGTAAAGTCCAAGATGGTTTCTCACCCTCCATCAACGCAGAGGCTCAGGCCCGTCGCGTTCATGTCAGGTATTCTCCAGACATGGCGTCTTCTGGTAAAAAGAACAAAGCATGTGCGGGCCATCACATACGAGCCATGCCAAAAATACTCAGAGCCCTATAGCATGAACATCGTAAAGTATCGTCGAACGTGCGTTTAGCTCTGAGTATGGTTTATGCTTTGCGCGAAGGCATGATCTCATCATAGGAGGTAGGTGCAAATGGCATCCTTTTATCTGGCTGTCAGAAACGCTTTGTCGCAGAGAGTACGAACCGAGGCTGAATCTGAGAGGGACAATACCGTGACTAGATGCGCAAAAATCGTCAACGATCACGGAGCAGTATTTTTTTTTTTTAAGTGATGTCTGGCAGTATATTTTGAGAAAAGTAGCTTAGTTGCTTCAACAGCGAGTTTGATATCGACATAAGTACCTTTAAAGAATGACAAATACCTGACCATACGGAGGGAGTGCTAGAAACAGGCAATCACGGAAAGGAACTGCCGCATCTGAGCTCCTGCACTTTTCAGCAACCGAGTCTAGGCTGCTCTGTCCTCGCCCCTGAGAGTTCATTTTGTATGCAGCGAGATCAATCAATTCACTAATTGCAGCTGTTGTGTGATGAGTGACCTGGCCATATAGTTCTTTCCCCAGTGTTGTCAGCCATTCTTGCCGAAAGGCAGGAGCTCAGTGATCTCGTCAGTGACGTGTCCGCTCATAAGCATGCCAGCTCAACGGTCGCGACTTGTGTTCATAAATGGTCTCGGGTGGAACCAGCGCAAAGAAAGCGGTGTGGTAGAGAGGGTAAACATCTCTCTAGTCTAACACATTGTCGTAGGGTCAAGAGCGTCTCTTTGAAGGAGGTTATTAGGGCACAAAATGTATCCTTTTCCGGATATGCAAATAACTTCTTGCAATTCGCTAAAGTCAGACCCAGAGTGCTCAAGATAGCATCAGGGGACCGAGTGCTTGGGAGTCTGCGAAGCCCAATAACTTAGCAATCTGCAATAGAAGCCACAGCATCACTGATATGCCCTAAGGTACCTCTAGATTAGCTCCATGTCGCAATGACCATGATCACCCACTTGAAGAATCCAGTTCTTCAACATGCACTAACTACGCCTGGAGAACGGAGACAAGGTTCAATAAGGACAGATCCTTGAAACTTTAGCGATAGATCATAGGCGTATGCCATGTCAGACGCAATCTCGAAGTAAGAAGAGCCGATCGAGCAGGATATAACTAGCAGTGAGTTACAAAGTTATCGTGCGAGTCGCTTATGTAACAAAATTTGCAATTGCACGCACGATAACAATATCAGGCGCCAGATACGAGTGCTGTCTCTCTCTAGATAGGTTAATTCTTTGTGTTGTTTCGCGGGATGATCCCAATTTAAGAACGTTGCGGGCGGCAATTGGGTTTGATCCAAGATCCGTCACAAGGCCTGTGTGTGAGGGACGGTCTCCATCGTGCTTGGGACTTGAAGGTTAGGTACTGGTTATCATGTAGTTACTTTATTGATCACTTCCAAACGCGGTTTAGTTCTCAGACTACACGTAAATTAATACGAACCGTGGACGAGACATGTTCCAGCATCGAAGAATCTATGGCGACGACCGCGGTGTTGGCATGTAGGGCTGAAGCCAAATCACAGTCATGATGTCATTCTGACTCATCCAAAGCTATGGGTGGCAATTCGAATTTAATTGGTCAGATAAGTCTTGACATTCATGCCAAAATTGCGTGAGTTTTGCGAGGGAATCCATGCAATTTCAGTTTCTCAGTTCACGTGACCAATCATGTGACTATTTCGTGCCGTGAAGTCACGTGAAACGAGCACGGGTAAGCCCTACGGAATGGGAGGTCCGAGTTGATCATCGCCAAGGTACCGGTCAAACGCAGTTGGCTATCGCTAACAAGAGGGAATTCTAAGACACAGCGGGAAACGAAGTGAATAATAGACAGAGTAAAACAACATGGGTAATAGTAGACACTGAACACTACCGAGCAGCAAGCATTAGACAATAAAACGGAATCATGAGAAACTGGCAGGAAGACAAGGAGAAATGAACCAGCTCAGGCATCACTCGACGCAGGCTTGTTGTCGGTCGACGCCTCTGTCTCGCCGCCTTTGTTGCTGAATTCTCGCCCACGTCCACCCCGGGGTCCGCTGCGGTCGCTGCCGCGGCCGCCACCTCCGCCCCGACGGGAGTACCCTCGCCCTCCTCCTCGTTTCCCTTCCGTGTCGCTGGCGCCGCTCTGGTAGCCGGCACGGCCGCCCGCGTTGGGCCCGCCACGCGAGCTGCCCTGCCATGCTCCCGCGTTCCCTTGGCCGTCGCGCCGGCCCCCGCGCTCTTCAAAGAATTTCACGTTGGGCTTGCGCGGCTGGCCGGGACCCGACGGCTTCTTGTTTTCCGCAGGCTGTCTGTCCAGTGCCGCTTTGGCATCCTCGTATGACCCGAATGTCACCACATGGTTGAACTTCCCCCACTTCTCAATCTTTGTGATCTTGGCCTGGTCCTCCTCTGGGAAGAGCTCGCGCACGGCTTGCTCGCTGTCCGTGTTGGCGACGAAGAGAGCGTTGGACTTCTTCTCGCCCTTGGACGCTGGCGAATCCGCAGTCTTATCGCTCTCCTTGCTGCCGTTGGTTTCCGGTGCTGCTCCCTTATCGGATGGTGCGCTCGGCTGAGGCGTAGCGGCCTTGGGAATCACTGGCACCGGTGATGTTGCCGACGGCGACGTGCCTCCTTGCTGCGATTGAGGTGGTTGTTGCGGTGGTTGCTGCTGCTGTTGTTGAGGCTGCGGCTGCGGCGGCAGTTGCTGTTGCTGCGGTGGAGCTCGCGTGGCAGGCGGCACTTGTCCAAACTGAGGACCAGGGCCGCTGACGGGAACAGCGGGGCCGCCACTGAGCTGAGTCGAAGGCGGAATGGCAGTTTGCGGCTTGCCAGTTCGGTGAGAGAAATTGAACCCCTGAGCACGCATCTCCGTTGCAATCCGACCCCCCTCAATCTCGAGCACCAGGTACCCAAACGCAGCGTCCGCCAGATTGAAGTTCCACATGTTCTTGAACGCGCTCTCATCCACCTGGCCCGCGGCGCTGCCCGCAGCAACGGGACCGCCAAAGGGATTCCCCCCATTTGCTACGGATGGCATTTGATTTACGATGTTCAGAGCGTTGTCCAACAGAGTCTTTTGAGCCTCGTTGGATGCAACGGCCGCCTCGACCTCTGCCCGGACAGTCTCCCACACATCGTTGAACGAAGCCTTGGACGCCGCCAACTTGCCTCGGTAATGGTCAAGAGACGGATTGACGGAGAACTCATTGTACGACGAACCGTACCGGAAGTGCAGACCGGCGGAGATGGAAAAGTCGGCTTTCAATGCGACCGACAGCTGGTTAAGCATGCCTTCTCGAGCCGGGGAGGCATGGGTGACAAAGATGCGGGTCTCAGATGGGTCGTACACACGGTTGGCGGTATCGATGAGTTCGCCCATCTGCAGCAGAGTGGTCCACATTGTGCCCTGGCCACCCGCGATCGTTGTCTTGCCCTCGCCGTTGTCAAACAACTTGTGCATCACCACAGCTCCGCCCAACCCCAGAAGCCGCAGCTTTACCCCACCGACATCCAGCAGTCTCGAGTTTGCCTCGTCGATAATATGTAGCTTGTCGACCTTGTACTCGCCGGAGCGGAACTTCTCCAACACCCGCACATCCTCGCAAGCACCCCACACCGTGTACACGGGAACGTCCAGCGTCAATTGCTTATTGAGAAGCTGGGGCAGTTCGGAGAGGGGCAGTTGATCCGGTGTAAATCGCGACTTGATCGACTGTTGTGGCGGAAGTTGGGCAATTGTACGCTTGATGTGATCCGGCAACAGCGGCGAATATTGCGCGACATGTTTGAGAGTCCTGCAATTGGTTGATTAGAATGTCTTCCAAGAACCTTCAGAGGATGGTTCCAGCCTACTTCTCCGCGATTCGCTCCAGAGAGGTATCATCGTAGAAGCCAAAGTCACCCGTATGAATGATATGATCGGCCCGAGCCTGTCTGGCCAATTCATTCAACGACTTGAGGTTGCCTACCCAGCAGTCAGCGCTGATCCCAGGTCGGACCCGGCACCATCATACCTCTGACATCTGCGACACAAAGAATCCTCACGGGGCCATTCTGAATGATTCTTCCATTGTTCGGTAGCAGCGGAGCTGCGCCAGGAACCGGGCCACCAGGGGCAGCGCCGTTGGGAAGGGAACCGGGAACGCCGAAGTTTTGCGGAGGACGAGGCTAGAGGCAGCGGTCAGCAAAAAGCAAGCTACGGCGACCTCGCAGAGCGCGCAATGAAAGCTCTGCTCATGAAGTGACAAGAGCTTTGCGACTTACAGACGCCATGAGTAACCGCGGCCCGTTCAAACAATGAAGACCGATGGATCAGAGTTGCAACACGAGTAAACACAGCAAATGCAGAGGCAAAGGAAGAAAAATAGAAGAGAAGAATATTAGAGAAGAAGCGGTCGTGAAGAAAAAGGTGAAGGAGGAGGAAGGAAAGAGAGAGAAATCGAGGGAGCGGGTTTGGGTGTTTTTGTGATCTGGAGAACGGGGTCGGAGAGGTGAACGGGAGACGCAAAAGTGAACAAGGGCAAACGCGCTAAAACTGATGCCGGATTGCAGCCAGCGACACGCGGTGGGCTCCGTCGACCGAGTCAGGCAGGCCTCAAACAACTTGAACGGACTGCTGGTGCAGCAGAGCGACGAGGCGTAGAGGGCTTCAGGGCTCAAACCAAACGCTGCTGACACGGTGCTGAATGGCGCCAAACAACGATGCGCTCTGGGGAGCGGAAAGCGGCCTCAGGCACCGAACTGCCCAAACAAGGCTCGGTTTATGTAAGCATCCGCTCAGGGACCAAGGGTTCCTAGAGTTGAACTTCGTGGGTTACGACTGCAAGTTATCAAGCGACTCTATGAACTTTGTCAAACGATTTTTCACTGCATGGTACATTCTAACTCGGCATCTGGATCTATCACTTGACAAAGACAGAAATCGAAGGGTGATGCGTCTTCAAACTCTCAAAACCATTAAAACCATTCATGGGTATCATACATCACATCCAAACACTCTAGCGAACGGTCCTCTGGAGTTCTCAATGCCTCTTCTGGTCTGGTGTAGAAATTGTCGATCTTGCTGCATGAGGCGAGCCTCGGCGGGGGACACCCTGCCCGTCAACTGAGAGCCGCCCAGGCTTTTGGCGCCGGCGGGGCGGCAGGCCAGGAGACGGTGTCCTCTGATCGGGCGTGTTCTCCCTCGATCGGATGTACAGTCCCGTGTCTTTCCGATCAGGTGTCGCCGTCACCGTCGGAGTCCACTGGTGTTCGGCACCTTCATCGTACCCCGCTTCCTCCGGATAGCGATACTGGTAGTCTTCGCCGCGTCGTTTGACCGGACTCTCGTCGTACGGGTCCCAGCCTACTTTCCGGCGCGCCTCTGCTCGAAGCCGTTGCCGGTAGTTTTCGTCACCACCAGCGCCCGTGCTGGATGACTCCTCAAGGAAGAAGTTGAGGAGCTCGTCCGTAATGGATAGGTGCGACTGCTGCTGGAACTGCTGCAGAGAGGTGAGGCGGAGGAGCATTTCTAGCAGGGACAGAGATGTACGGATGTTACTAAAGAGTGGATTCGAAACGGTTGACGTCTGGAGATCGCCTGGGCCCTGTTGGGACGAGAAGGACACTTGCTGGCCGGGCGAAGGTGAAGGGGAGGGTGCATTGTGTCGGTCACTTAGGCTCAGACTGGCCACTCGACGAGGATTTATTGATGATGATCGGTGACGCGCTCCACCTGGTGAGTCCGGGTTCTCATCTGCCTCCGTTTCGGATTCGTCGTCTTCATCGTCCTGGTACACCTCGAAAGCAATCCATTCCGGATCCAGCCCCGCAGGGAGCCTCCAGCGGTCGGGAATGGATTTCTCCGAAAGGGATTTGTAATATCGGTTTTCGCTGTGCCTCAATCTTTCGCCGTTGAGCTGTGCATCGAGCTGAGCCTGGATTTCGTCCACTTCCTCATCCCGCTCCAAATCCGCATAGTCGGTCTCCTGCCGTTCAAGGATGCGCCGTGGAGGTATGGCATTGACATCCCGTTTCAGCAACAACACGGGATTGTTCACTTCAGATTCCGTGTTGATATTGAGCATCTTTCCCGTGTCGGCATAGAAGATTTTTGAAATGTGGTGAACGGGAATAATCTCTCTCATGCCCGCTTCTCGAACGCCCTCGTAACTATCTGGACCATCTCCGTCCTCAAAGTCATGCACACGGCCATCATCCAGGTCTTCAACGATCACAATTTGATAGGCGTACTCGTCAGCGCGTGCTGCACCCAACACGTGGGACCCTCGCTCGTCCGCGTCGAAGAGCACGTCAATTGGCACTCGCCGTAACTTCACCCTCGCCTTGTGAATGACCTCCTTCCATGTAGTCTCTCTGACGCTTTCCTCATCATGCGGGCGGATGTGTCCTGCAAAAAGCATGTACATCGACAGCGTAAAGGTAGGGCCCACCTGGACCGCTGTGGACGGCGACATGGAATACTGCGTATCGCATGCTGTGAGAAATGTGCTTGCCTGAAGTAGTCGCGATGGCGATACGGTTGCTGGCAAGCTAGTCGAAAGCGTGGCTCCCGACGTGGTGATGGCCAAGTTCATCAGTGGGACCGCGTCCTCAATCCGGTTCAGAACTCTTTTGATATCTGCGATGATCTGTTTGATCTCTGCCTCATTCTGAGCTCGGCGCTGGGCAGACGTCTTCCCTTTGCGTGCAAGCTCTTCCGCATTGGCGGCCTTCTCTAACCGTCTTGCCAGAGATTGGATGTCATATCTGAGGGACTTGGTCAAGGTCACGGCTGATTCCAGGGATGTGTTGCCTCGGGCCGCAATCAGCTCGATCATGTCAATTGCCGGAGAGATCACCTACATAATGTTAGCGTGCTTGCTCGATCCTCGCTGTAAGCCCTTTACCTACTTTGATCTTGCTTTGCAGCCGCTCCTGCAGAGCCAGCAGCTCCTCTCGATCAACGCCACTAACATTCTGGTGCAGATTATCAGTCTCGGATCCTACCACACGCCGCTGCGCGACCAACCTTGAGGAGTCGAGACGATTGCCGGATCGCATAGGTTGCTGTTATTGTGATGCCAGAGCTGCCCACCATTAACGTCAATTCCAGCTTCGAAGCGGAAGTACATACCGGATGGCGTAGTTCACCGCTTGCTGAGTGACCTGTGCCGGCGGTCAGCAACAGTCACCAAAACTCATCATGAACACTCACCCTTGCCAGAAAGGCCTCCATATTGTCTCCATATGAAGGAGCTTCTCACCCGCAGTTTAAGTTTGAAGATAATGGTGCAATGAGGCCGAAAGAGCCGTTGCTGATAATGGTTCCCCGCAGGTAGCCATCAGCGCGGTCCAAACCTTCCCATGCGTGACAATACCTGAAAACTAAGGAATAATCCATCGAATCCTTTTGAAATCAAAAGGCCGCTTTGGCAGGCAACGCCGCCAAGGGGGTGTGCAGCTCAGTAAGAGCTCTCAGAATGAGGGGCTGCTTAGTCATCATGCAAAATCTCCCCGCCTCAACGCATCGAAAAAAGCCTGCACGATTCAAAGATTCAACATTTTAAGAGACAACCACCAACGACCAGAAAGCCGGTTTTCGTTTTTCCGTTGGTATCCTGTCGGCTCTGGTCGTCTAATTCAGAAAGGGTTTCGTTCGCGTGTCTTGCTTGGCAAAATGGCCGACCAGACCCCCGATTCCTGGGAGGATGAACTCTCCCGGCAGACGGAGAACGTGAACCTGGGTGGCAACAATCCCAGCAACCTCCATGCGCAGGCACCGGCTTTCCACCCCAATGCGCCTGCGTTCCAGCCTGGCCAGCCCTATCAACAATACGGATACCCTCAATACCAGCAGTATGGCCAGGGATACGGATACCCCGCCTACGGGCAACAGGGTTACGATCAGTACGGAGCCTATGCCCAACAACCGGGCCAGTTCAACCAGATCTATAACAACCAATACGGCGGATATAACAATCAGTTTCAGCAACAGCAACAACAACAACAACCGCGCCCGCAGCAATCCCAGCCGCCTCCCCAGAGCTCCTCCCAGGGCCAGAGCGCAGGCTCTGGTCCTGCGCCTAAGGCCAAGGTCCTTTCCATTGGCGGCGATCTCAAGCCAAAGACTCAGTCAGGGGGCGCCGAATCTGGCTCCGGTCAAAAATCGAAAGTCCTCTCGATTGGGGTGCCGTCGGCTTCTGGCAAGTCGGCGACGAGTGCCGTTCCCGGTGACACAAAGGGTGCCGCCGCTGCCGAAGCTGGCAGTAAAGTGACTGCGGCAAAGGCAATCGAGAAGACAGAGAGAAGGGCCGAACAAAAGGCGGCCGCGAGCGGGGAGAGCACCCCCGCTCCCTCCTCTGGTCGCAGCAGTCCTGGCCGTAGCAGCCCGGCTCGCGGAGACGGAGCAAAGGTGGCACGGGATGCGGATGCTGTTGCTCGTGAGCAGCAAGCCGATGTTGATGAGGAAACTTTGAAGGAAATCTATGGTGAGAAGCGGGAGCACGTCAATATCGTGTTCATCGGCCATGTCGATGCTGGCAAATCGACGCTTGGAGGCTCGATCTTGTATGCCACTGGAATGGTCGATGAGCGCACATTGGAAAAGTACAAGAAAGAAGCCAAGGATGCCGGACGTGAAACGTGGTACTTGTCGTGGGCTCTGGATCTGACGAACGAGGAACGAGCTAAGGGCAAGACGGTCGAGGTCGGTCGTGGTTACTTCAAGACCACACGCCAAGCTCCGGATGGCCCTGTTGAGCGTCAGTTCACCATTCTCGATGCACCCGGCCATAAGTCGTTTGTGCCCAACATGATTGGCGGCGCGTCGCAGGCCGATGTGGGCGTACTGGTCATCTCCGCCCGGAAGGGTGAGTACGAGACCGGGTTTGAGAAGGGTGGTCAGACGCGAGAGCACGCGCTTCTGGCGCGGAACAGCGGTGTCCGCAAGCTCGTCGTTGTGGTGAACAAGATGGATGACCCGACGGTGGAGTGGAGCAAGGCTCGATTTGATGAATGTACCGTCAAGGTGGCCAAGTATTTGGACGCGCTCGGATATAAGAAGGACGACGTTACATTCATGCCGATCTCTGCCCAGAGGACTATTGGCATCAAAGACCGTGTGCCCAAGGACGTGGCTCCTTGGTGGGACGGCCCGTCGCTGTTGGAATACCTGACCAACATGCCAATGCCGGACCGTAAGATCAATGCGCCATTTATGATGCCAGTCAGCGCGAAATACCGGGACATGGGTACCGTGATCGAGGGCCGCATCGAGTCTGGTGTCATCAAGAAAAACGGCACGTACCTGATGATGCCGAACAGAGACGAGGTTACGGTTGCGGCGCTGTACGGAGAGACGGAAGATGAGATCCAGACGGCGTCGTGCGGTGATCAGGTTCGCATCCGCTTGCGAGGCCTGGAGGAGGAAGATATTCTGCCTGGGTTCGTGTTGTGCTCTCCAAAGCGGCCTGTGCACTGCGTGTCCGCCTTCGAAGCCAAGATTCGCATTCTGGAGCTGAAGAGCATTCTGTCTGCCGGATTTAACTGCGTCATGCATGTCCATTCGGCAGTCGAGGAGGTTACCTTTGCGGCCTTGCTGCACAAGCTGGAGCCTGGAACCGGGCGCAAGAGCAAGCGTCCTCCTGCGTTTGCCAGCAAGGGCCAGACCATTATTGCCCGTTTGGAGGTGACCGGTTCCGCAGGAGCGGTGTGTGTGGAGCGGTTCGAGGATTACAACCAGCTTGGACGGTTTACGCTGCGTGATCAGGTGAGTCGTGATCATTGACTCGATATGAGAATAGGAAGCTAATTGATTCCAGGGTCAAACGATTGCCATTGGCATGATTACGAAGCTGATTACCGATGACCAGTAATGGGCTGGTGTGACGTGTACCATGAGAGCTGCTACCGCAAGGCCAGCTGTGATCTGAGGATGAGTGGTTGATGATTATTATGATTAGAGTATGTTTTTGATATACTGTCCAAAATGACACCGTCCTTAGATGTGCACAATGGATCTCAATCACAAACCTATGTAGTCGCCACTTTTCAGAGTATTCGTATCATGGTATCATAACACACAAGAAACATCTAAGCAACGATCATCGCTTCCTCCTCCCAACGACCTTTGTAAAACCTTCCTCATCGACCTCCGGCTCCGGTTTTTCTCGAGGCACTCGAACCGGAGCGGGAGCATCACCCATTTCGATATCGCCGTCGTCATCTTCCCCATCGTCGTCCTCATCGTCATCATCGTCATCATCCTCCTCATTTTCCACCCTCTTGAACATCGCCTTTTCCGCGCCCGCCCCCTTCTTGGCCATCTTCTCTTGATACGCCGCCCATAAACTCTGCACCGTCCCAAACTCATCCCTCGCACACTGCTCCCTCAAATCCATGATTTGCCGCGCAACTTCTGCAGCGCTCCCATCGTCCACCACCACGTCGAATTCGTCATTCATAACCTGGATCAGAACCTCCTCGAGGTCCTCGGCGTCCGTCTCCGGCCGTTCCGTGAACATATCGCTGACCGCGCCGCACAGCCAATCGCGCTTGTCGCCGGATTCGGGACCACCCCAGTTCGAGGCCACCGCGAGGGAAAGTGCCGGCCAGGCGTTGAGGGCCAGCGTGATGCCCAGGTCGAATTGTTGCTGTTGCTGGGCGGTTAGGATTGTGGGTTGGTCTTGCTGTTGTTGTGGAGCGGCGGCGGCCATTGTTGCTCTTGACGGTGCACGGACGACTGGTGGTGATGTATACTTTTAAGTTATCGGAGGATATAGAACGTATGGAGGCTGAGTGATTGCTGACGCTCTTTGGTGCAGAGGGGTGATAATTTTGTCGTGGGATGCTTATCGATCTTATCGAGTTATCTTATCTTATCGGCTATCTTATCGCCTGCTGGAATTTCATTCTTGAGGTCGCTCGGGGCTACAGTTGGGAATTCACTGGCAATTCACGAAATGCTTCCGCATTGCTTTCACTTTTTTGATCGAGAGTCCCAAGCTAGGCTCACGGCTTCCGGGTAAAGTTCCTTATGGGCTGGGATTGTCCATTGCTGACTTCAGTAGAACCATTCTGCCAATGCCAACCAGCAGACTTCCTGATTTCAGGGCCTTACGAGGGTCGGAGCTTTGTTGCTTTTCTTTCAGTTGAGTTCTATAATGTCTTATGGGAGTAGCTATCAGAAATAATAGGAGAAGTAGGACACTGTACCCTGTGATACTGAATTCGAGTAGTACGACGCCGCCCAGTTTCTTTGATTCTCCAGTATAAAACCCCTGAGCAGTCTTCACCCGTTCAATCTCAAGCATGACATAACCTGTCGATGTGACATTCCTGTCGTCGGCAACAACATCTGACACTGTGCGTGATTTTGACCCTGCTTGGGAACGAAAAAAGAAAAAAAAAAAGAGGGAACTGTCACGAAACCGTCTCCCTCCTGTGGAATGTCCTTCGACAACAACCTGCTCGACAGTCTGCAAGCCGACATCGGCCAAAGGGACCCCCTTGATTTGTTTTCTTGATTTGTTTTCATCAGTGTTCCATGAATCAACAAAGTTCTTGTGACTTGCTCTGGCCGCTGGTATCGACGGCGCACGGCCAATCAGGATGTTTCATATCACCTGACTCTGCCAAGGTCCCCACTCCTCCGTTCAAACAGGCATAGTCCAATAGCCGGAGGACAGTGCGTCTTCCCACATTCACATTGGCAAGGATAGGGTCAGTGATCGATCAGGACCATTAATGCCGTTTGAAAACTCTATGCCGGTCGTGTTATCATGAATAGCATGATCAATTACGCATTGCGCGCATTGACCCTTGAATCAATTCCGATCGGGAAGGTTCACGCTCTGAAAGCGATGCACATGAGGCAAATATGAAGATACTGTCAACGGCGTACACTCTACAGTATGACTACTACTCGTGCAAGGATCCGTTAGAGCGAAGATCGGAAAACCAAATGCCGAGTGTCGTGATTTCATTAAATAGAGAAAAAGATTCAGTGCCTTCGATTCACCGGACTGGTTTCGGTCTGCGTTCAGTTCTAGATTGACGCCACGCTGGTGCTCGCAGCCAAAGCACATGGTCAACAATGGAGCCCCAACCGGAGAAACACAGCCAGCAGCGGCCAATGACGCTGAGAGCAGGCCGGCACTGTCAGCCATGTGTCCCTCTCTTCTCTCCAGATGGCGCTAAAGCAAGCGAATTTCTCTGCTTTGGCCCGCTTAGTGCAGAGGGGAACGTTGACGTGATTGGCTGGGGCGGTGGACTCCGATGATCGGGCGTGATTCGGCGGACATTATCTGATCAAGTGAAAAGTTATCTGATCCGCTCAGCCAGCGTTATCTGATTGATTCAAGCCCTACTGGAATCGGAATAATACTCTAGGGTGGATACTTGAGCATCGTCAGTGATAGGTAGACGATCCGATTTTTTCTACTTGCTTTTTTTTCTTCGGGAAATTTATATACAACGCCTTCTCCCCGGCCGTTATTTCGCTCAATTGCTCTTCACTGGATGTCGCATTCCGTCAGACTGTGTCCCGGAGTTGTCTTTCATCTTCCGAGCCCCCATTGAGCCCCTCAGCCGAGTCGTTTGCAATTCCTCCTCTCCCGCCAACACCATGGGAGTGCTCGACTTTATCCGCGGTCGGGACGATGCGCGTCTGCGGAGTGCCGCTGCAGAGCCGGGCAGCGCGGAGCCCAAGCAGTACGAGTCGGGCGTCGCGCCGGATCATTCCGCCAGTGACTCGGACACGTTGAGTTTAGAGGCGCGTAACGAAAAGGAAATCCAGGAACACCCCAATGAGGTCACCAAGGATGCCTATTCGGGTGTGCAGAAAGCCGAAGCAGCGGCCCTCGTTTGGAGCAGAAAAGCACTCTATATGACTTATGCTTGGTATGTGGGGACAGTCGACAAATTTCGCGGGGTTGAAGATAAGAAAGGGGACTAACGCGGTCAAGGATCTGGGTGGCATATTTTATGCTCGCGTTGCAGCAGTCCATTGGCTTGAATGTTCAGTACTATGCCTACTCCTCGTTCCAATCTGCGCCCGAAATCAGCACGGCCAACATCCTGGGCACCATCATCGGTGGTGTTTTGACGCTGCCAATTGCAAAGATCCTGAACCTATGGGGTCGTGCCGAAGGCTTCCTGATCTTCATTGTAGTTTATTTGGTCGGGATCGTCATCCTGGCCTCGTGCAATGGCCCGGACAGCTATGCGGCGGGCTACGTGCTCTTCGTGATTGGCTACGACGCCATTTACCTGATTCTCAACGTCTTCGTTGCGGATACTTCGGGGCTTCGCAATCGAGCCTTTGCCTTTGCCTTTGTTAGCACCCCCTTCATCTGCACCGCCTTCACCGGTCCCAGGGCGGCGGAGTCGTGGATCAGAATGACCACTTGGCGCTGGGCGTACGGCGCGTTTGCCATCATCATGCCCGTGGTCTTTGCGCCGCTGCTTGTGATTTTCAAGTACTACCAGCGCAAGGCTGAGAAGCTGGGTCTGTACAAACGGGAGCGTAGTGGCCGCTCGGCTTTGCAATCCATTCGCCATTACATTCTTGAATTCGACAGTAAGAATCATCCAATCATCTCAGAAACGAACTGGAGACTAACTTGACCACAAAAGTCATTGGCGCCTTCCTGCTCATGGCTGCCTTTGTCCTTTTCCTATTACCTTTTAGTCTGGTTTCGAACAACCGGGCCCAGTACAAGAGCGCTACATTCATCGCAATGGTGATCATTGGTGTTCTCCTTTTCCCCGTGTTCGCCATCTGGGAGCGATTCTTTGCGCGCACTCATTTCGTCCGATGGGAGCTGTTCAAGAACCGCACCGTGCTCGGCGCCTGTGTGCTGGCTGCCGTGACGTGGTTCAGCTTCTACTGCTGGGACCTGTACTTCTTCTACTTCTGCATGGTGGTATACAACCTCACGCAGTCCGAGGGCGGGTACATGCAGCAGATCTACAACATCGGCTCCTGCTTCTGGGGCGTCGTGTTCGGCGTGTGGGTCCGCTACACGAAGCGCTTCAAATACACTTGCCTGTTGTTTGGTCTGCCGCTGCTGGTGCTCGGCGGTGGGCTTATGATCCACTTCCGCGGCCAGGGCAACGACATTGGCTACATCATCATGTGCCAGATCTTCATTGCCTTTGGCGGTGGCACCCTCGTCATCGGCCGTGATATGGCCGTCATGGCCGCCGCTGATCGCGATGGCGTCCCCATGATGCTCTCTCTGCTCACCCTGACGGCTAACTTTGGCGGCGCCATCGGCTCGGCTGTCTCGACGTCCATCTATGGCGCGACATTTGAGAAGGCGCTGCTCGAGAGGCTTCCTGAGAGTGCTCGACAGAACGCAACTCAGATTGTTGCCGGCGGGTACACCACCCAGATGCAGTATCCGGTGGGTTCCCCGGAGCGGGATGCGATCAATTATGCCTGGGGCGAGAGTCAGAAGTACGGCGCTATCGCAGCCACGGCCATCCTGGCTTTGGCTTTCCCTAGTATTGCTGTTTGGAAGAACTACCGCGTCGACAAGCAGCAGAACAAGGGTCTCGTACTTTGATGTCTTGCCTCTTGGTATGGTTGGTGATGAGATAACTTTGTTCATTGCCTATGTCACAAAGAAAATCTTATCATGATGGATGGTTCTTGTTTGTCATTCCGTTGATCATGTACAGTCGGGGTAGCCCCTATGGTAATCAACTAATTGTTCCGAACAAAGATACAGCAAGTAAACTCAAAAAAAACTTAACTACGTACGAATGTCCCGGTCATCGATCACTTTCTCGGCTCAACGTGAATCACAATCTTCCCTCGCGCTCGATACGTCTTCAACTTCTCAAACGCTTTGGGCACATCTTCAAACGCATACGTCCCATCAATCGGAACGCGCAGCTTCCCTTGCTGCAGCCACTCGGCGATCTGCTTCAGCTGCTCGCGCGAGTTGCCGACCCTTTGAAACCAGAACGGCCGCTGACCACCTCCGAGGAAGGACGGCCTCAGTTGACGGTCCAACAACGACGGCACCGTGCCCCGTCCAACCTGAACAAACGGTTTTCCGGGGAGCAAGAAGTTGTGCGACTCGCGGTAGAGTGCAGCCGGGGAATTGCCAACGTTGTCGATTGCAAGACTGTATCGCGGGCCTTGGCGCCGCAGGACGTCGATGACGTCGGTTGCAGTGTAGTCAATCACCTCATCCGCGCCGAGCTCCTTGCAGAACTCAATGTTGCGCGTAGAGCAAGTGACGGTGACGCTGCAGCCGAGGATCTTAGCCATTTGGATGGCGTGCACGCCAACGCCACCGGAGCCATTGTTGATAAAGACGTGATCGCCGGGCGCCAGCGCAGCGACTGGATTCTTGAGCGCCTCGTAGGCCGTCTGTCCGGCCACGCCGACCGAGGCGACTTGGTCGAGGTCAACGCCCTCGGGCACTGGGTACACCAGGTCCGCCCTCGTCACGAGATACTCAGCCAGCGCGCCGCGACTCACTGGCGGGGACAGGTTTCCAAACACCTTCTGGCCGACGCGAACACCGCTAGTAGGACTCTGCTCGTCCACGTCAGGGCCCAGAGCGACGACCTCCCCCGCAAAGTCCATGCCAGGAGTCGCCGGCGTTGACACCACGAACCGCGAGAATATCCATCCGCCCAGCTCGGGAAATGCAAAGTCTGCGGGATTGAGAGCTGCGGAGTGCACTTTAACCAGGATTTGGTTGCCCTTGAGTGTCTGGCCCGGGCGCTCGGCGGTGTCGGACAAGTACAAGTTCTTTTCAAGGCCTCCGGATGCGGTTGTCCAGAGCCATGCCCTCATGGTTGCTGATGGCGACGCCATGGATCCGTATCCTAGTACGGGATACTTGTATTTTTTTTTTTTTTTTTTTTCGAATCGATCTGCAGGATTGGAGAGATGCTTCACAAGATGTGGTGTTTCAAGTAAATAGTCGAGAGGTCGGAGGGTTTTGTTTCATCCGATATTAGCCCTGAATCGTCTTAATTACGTTGGCTAGGTATTTACATAGTAGGTTCTAGGCACTTGATTGACGTTTGCCTACAAGTTGATCCATACTGGCAATGGTAAGCATGTCCGATCTTCTTGTGTCCGATCTTGATCTATCGATCAATCGTCATCTCTGTATGCCTGGGCCCAACGCACGCCCGTTCTGCCTAGAAATCGAGGCAGCATTGGCGTCATTTCTGCCCGAAATCTCAGGCATCAATGCACCCCTGGGGCCCTTTACTCCTGAAAATGACATCATGGACTGCGCAAACGGCCGAGCGATGGATATTGTGCCGCATCCATATGCGTCGAGTGTATTCACATACCCGATTGGCTGTTTAATTCTACGCATAAGGATCCAGTAATGCCCCTCACCACGGCCTGCATAGGCGCTCACGTCACCCCAGCTGTGATCTCGACCCTTTTCGCCCATGTCAGTGTCTCACACCCCCTCGGGTGTTCCTATCGACTTAGCTCTCTAACCACGGCCAGTAGTACACCGATCGGAAGTCGCGGCGCCACAAGCCTACCGCCCATGTGTCCTATGATCAGGGTCTCAACGTGATCCGCGCGTTTCTGCAGCATGCCGCGTACCACACCGTCGAGGACCTGCAGCACTTCACGGCGCAGCGGGTCCCCACGCCAGGATGGGTGAGGGTCGAAGAGGTAACCATCCCAGAGGAGTACCTCTCGCAGGCCGCGGAGAAGATCACCGAGCAGCTGGGCCCGAGGGGCATCATGCGAGTCGGGGGTCCGACCTGGTGGCAATGGCGGGGCCCCATGAAGGATCTCAAGGCGGAGTGGATCGAGATGAAGAGCGACTATCGTGCCAGAAAGCGCACGAATGAGCGCTGCCGGCGGATCATGTTCTATGTGCATGGTGGTGCGTATTTCTTTGGCAGTATCGATACGCATCGGTATCAGTTGCAGCGCCATGCCAGGAAGTTGAAGGCTCGGATATTTGCACGGTACGTTTTCAAAAGGTTTCCCGTTCGGAGATATCGTAGGTATACTCATCGTTGGATAGTAAGTTTATTAGGAATCGCAGTTTGCAGATGTGTTTCCTTACGAACCGTAGCTACGTATCGCCTGGCTCCTCAATTCCCCTTTCCCTGCGGATTGCAGGATTGTATAGCGGCGTACCTCTACCTGCTCTCGCAGCATGATCCGTCGGAAATTCTTATGGCGGGCGATTCGGCCGGTGGTGGAATGGTCGTATCGTAAGGCTCTGCCCAGAATTTGTTCGACCTTGCGGTTCTACTGACCCCTTGGGTAGGATCTTGGTTACGCTGCGTGACCGCGGCTTGCCGCTGCCGGCGGGAGCGATCCTTCTTTCTCCGTGGGTAGATCTGACACATTCGTTCCCATCCGTAGAAGCTGGGAGTTCACTCGATTATATCCCTGAACACGGCTTTATGCACACCCCATCCGGTGCGTGGCCCCCTCCGAATGCTGATGACCTGATGGAAATCCGCAAAGGGGCAGCGCAGAAGAAACCTGGGTCACAAACCAGTATTGGCGATGTGCAGCCGACTCGCGACACGGAAACAGCGGTTCATGGATTCGATGTGCGCAAAGACTCCGCTCCTGCCGTCACCGCCCCTGGTGGCCGGGCCTATCCGGGACTACGGCCGGACCTGAAGCCGGTAACAGCAGAGCAAATCCTCACAAATGAAGCCGACCAGATCACTGTTCGCATGCCTGATGGGTCCACTATAACGATCAAGGACCAAATCCAAATGTATGCTCCCAACCAGCTCCTTTCCCATCCTCTGGTGTCTCCGATCCTGCAGCCCTCGCTTGGTGGCTTGCCACCGCTTATGATCACAACCGGAGGCGGCGAGCTGCTTCGAGACGAACAGATATACCTTGCTCACAAGGCCGCAAACCCATCCGCGTACCTGCCCTTCGATCCGTATTTGGACGAGCACGATCCAGACAGGACAATCATCAACAAGTACGAACCAACCTACGTTCAGCTGCAAGTCTGGGATGATCTCTGTCACGTTGTGCCGACACTCAGCTGGACGCGGCCCGCTAAAGCCATGTACCGGGCCATTGCGCAATTCGGCGCGTGGGCGCTCTCTCGGGCGCAGAAGCAGGCAATCGAGATCCCAAAGAACGAACCGGACAGCCCAAGCATGAGTCCTAACGAATCTGGCCCATCTTCGCCTGACACCGTCGAGGAGGCCGAGAAACCTGGCCAGGTGGGCAAAGCTGGCGATCCTCTGCCCCGGTTTCATCAGCACATGATCCGGCAACGAGTTGACCGCCATGGAGCGATCTTTCCTCTCGATCCGCCCGAATCCCTTCCAGCCTTGCAGCAGCCCCGGGACAAGATCGGCGCAGTCAACCCCATGATTGTCCAAAAGTGGCTCGGCGCGAAAAAGGCCTGGGACGAGCGCTTCGCTCAAGAGAAACTCAACGTGCAGCGGCGGCGCATCGAGGAGTTCAAGCGCGGGTACTTTGGCTTCGATGGTGAGATGCCACCTGTGTGCGCTCTAGCCAGCAGAAGGCGGGAAAAGGACATTACACCGCGCGTCAAGGAAGAAAAGAGCTACGCGATGATGCTCTGGTCGTTCATGGCCAGCAAGCATGATCGCGAGATGGCGGAGGGCCAGAAGAACGCGGAGAAGGAGGAAGAGGCTGCTCGGCGGCGCTCGTCCGAGAAAAAGAAGCGCCGTCCGTCAGCGGCGTCTCAACGAAGAACACAGTCGCAGACGGTAAGTGATATGGGCCAGGCAAATGGCAGTGATCAAGCCGCTGCTGCGGAGAAGGAGTCAGGGCCGGCGCAGGGCCAGCAGTCAGCCCAGCGTGCAGACAATCCCGCTCCAGCCTCCCCAGCATAGACTCTATCGAATCTGCGAACCTTGGCCGGACCGACAGTTGCCACAGCGTCTGAACCCTGGCCATGTCGCCATCCACTCGAAGCTAGAGTCCCTTGGACTGCAATATTTCGCTACGTTTTCCGTCATATATTCCTATTTATGAAGACTTTTACTTGTTTTCCATGCATATACTTTTGATCCATGAGAGTTTTGGGTACCATCTAGCGGTAATTTAATGCATTCAAAGTTGGATATAATGGCCGTTCCAAGTCAAAGAGCATTCATTAGCAGGTAATGCAATATATTATCCATCCAGACTCCAATCAATTTTCGGGACGCTGGCCGTAGACGACGTAGCTGGAGATGGCATTCGTGGTTAGTTTCAGGCCAAATAAGCTGGTAAAAGCTACGGAGATACTCACTAGTCAAACACCATGTGAATGTCACGCTTCCGGCAGTCAGCGCGGGCCTGGCTGGCCAGAACCATGACTTCCTCCTTTGTCCAATTCTTGTACCGCGTCAGAGCTGCCAGGGCTAGGCCCTCGAAACCGTTCTGTTCGGACCCGGCCTGGGCCCAGGCGCCGACTCGCTTCTATACGAAGACATCAGTACTTCCTGTTTTCTGGAATCGAACAAGCAAGATAAACTAACAAGATGTTTATCCTTTGGCCAGACACCATGCGGAATTAGAAATTTCTCCACGTGGACATTCACGAAGCCTGCATCCTTGAACCATTGTTCTAGCTTGGGTCCGGGACGGACCTCGTAGCCGGCCATCTCGAATGCGCCATAAACTTCGGTGTAGTACCGCTCGAGACCGGTACCTTTGTAACTGCCGTCCTCCGAGTAAGGGTAACCGTCCAAGTCCTGGAATTCTACCCAACCACCTGGCTTGGTTGACCTGTTTTCCGTTAGAAATTCAGAAGGGGGGAAACCGGACAAAGTTCCAATGACATACCGATAGCACTCCTTGAGCAGCTTCCCAAAGTCCTTGATTGAGACACAGAGGAATCGGGCATGGATAAAGTCAAAAGGGTCGTCTACATATGCCCAGTCCGACTCAATGTCGTCCACCAGGAACTTTAGGTTCGGAGGAATGCTGCAAATGTCAGTTAGTCGAGTGATTCGACTACGACTTCTTAGGCTAGACTGACAGAGTCGGTTGAGTCGGGCTCAAGTCACAGCCGATCACCTGGACCAAACAGAGTCGCCCTCAGCATGCATTTCATCTGGAATCACACCCTATAATCTCTTTACTTGAGCCCCGGGGTGTAAGTCCGCTAAGATGAGTTAGCATCCACATTCTGCGTCAACAAACCTTCAGAAAGCTCAAACGCACCAAAATCAATGGCCCAGATACCCGTGCCCGTCGCGAGGTCAATCACTCGCTGCGGATTTTTGATCGGGGCCAAGTAGAGCTTCCGATGCAACACCTCGAGGAAAAGCTCGTGCAACAAGTCAAGGCGATCGTTTTCCGTTTCATCGTTGGGGAGCAGGTACGCTAGAAAATAGTGATCAGTTTACATATTGTGGATTGGCAGGCAAGCTCCCCTACACCCATCGCGGTATCTATGATAGCGACGGCCGTTTTCATGGCGATAGTCCAATACCGACGAGGTCAACGACGCGCTGTACGACGATCTACATTATCGAAGGACATGCGTAAGTATGCAATTGGGGTCCGGAGCGCAATGTCATCGCGCCACGTACAATTCGTCTCCATATGCCGAGTCATTCTCGTACTGTGCGACTCAAGTAAGCAACGCGTTCTGATGGACCGCAACGGGAGGATCTCCTACCGAGTTGTCCACTTCGACGTTGCCTTGAGTTTGCTCTGTAGTGGTTTGCTCTTCCTGAGCAGTGGCCTGTTCTTGCGTAGTGGTCTGTTCCTGAGTAGACGGTTCCGTCATGATGGAAAAAATTCTCCGTTGAATTGAAGTTCAGTAACCCTAAAAATGGATTTTGTGCCTGTACGCAGGACTATTTCGAAACCACCCGAGAGCTTGCCGCAGCCAACAGCAAGGGACTTTGTAACTTATTCCCCAATGGCCAGGGCTCCGTACCACGGCTTAGGTATTAAATATGCGCAGGTGGATAAGCATTAGGATCTTGGTACTCCTTAGTGCTTCGACGGTGTACATTCAGGAAACCTTATTCACACGACATAGACGATGAGATGCACACAAGTGGATATGCTTAGTTCTTTCTTAGTGCCCGGACAGCGATGCCGTTCTTCTGCCGATTTTGCCAAAACAGTTTAGTAGTTACTAGAGGCGCCGCTTTTTGAGCCACATGGTGTCTTCTATTCGATCATGCAACCGGGGGCAAACCCTTGTCGGTGGAGGTCTGCGAATTTCAGCGAAAAAAATCCAACGCTTTGCTTAAGAGTTAAGCATTCGAAGCTTTACGCAAATCCGGCCCCGCGTCAAGTTAGGTTACGTTGCTGGCGACGGCTTCGATTGGTCTGCAGGTCCCGTTGCAGAGTTGAATGACTCCATAAGCCAATCAACGCTTCCGTGCCCGGCCAGGCCCCTCCGACCCTGCTTTCCCCGCAGCACCGCCGAAAGTCTAACAAGTGCTTTCGCCACTTCATGAAAGTACTCGTACTTACGCACTATCAACGAAGTGACTTTTCCACCTTGCCTTTGTCCGTCATTGATTCCAGGCGACCCCCGCAAGATGAGTGTTCAATACGCTTATTCCATCGGGAACCTTCCTGGAATCAATGATCCCTGGATTAGTAGTAGATAACGACGGGCGAATCGTAAAGCTGGGATTTGCGTTAGGTTGGACCTGAGAGGCTCCCAAGGACCTACTATGTGTATGCACCGTAGTAGAATGTGCGCGGAGCATTCGCCAGAGGAAAGGAGGGCTCGTCGCATTCTTCAGTAATTCGTACAGGGTCTCCCAGCCCGTCAATGATTGAACACAACTCCCGAACCAAGTGATGGAAATGAGGCTTCGATACAGACCGGCCGCAAGATTTCACAACAAATCAGGAACCGGTCGCGAACAGGTCAGTAATTCCCAAACCGGATTGCACACGGTCAACTCTCAGGACGCTGGCCGTAAACGATATAGCTGCGGTTTTCCTTGTGGTTACTTATCGATTCTGGTGTATAGCAATGCTGTCGTACTCACAAGTCGAACAACGCGTGAACGTTGCGCTTCCGGCCGTCTGCGCGGGCTTGACTGGCAAGAAGTATGACTTCCTCTTTGGTCCACTGCTCGTAACGCGTTAAAGCGGCCAGGGCTCCGGCCTCAAGACCGGCTTCCGACTGGGCCTGGAACCAGGTGCCGACCTTCTTCTGTCGAAAGAGGTCAGTAACCGAACCCTAATTCGGAGACAAAAGACAAAAACTGACAAGATGCTTATCCTTTGGCCAAACGCCATGTGGAATTTGAAATTTCTCCACGTGAATATTCACAAAGCCCGCATCCTGAAACCACTCCTCGAGCTTGGGCCCGGGACGGACTTCGTAGCCGGCCTTTTCGAACGCATTATTGGCTTCATCGTAGTACCGTTGGAACCCGGTATCGTCGAGGCTGCCGTCTTCTGAGTATGGATAACCGTCCCAGTCCTGGAATTCAACCCAACCTCCGGGCTTGACGGAGCTGTTTTCTGTTAGAATTATTAGAACAAAACAGGAAAACGTTCTGATGACATACCGATAGCACTGCTTGATTAGCTTTCCAAAGTCCTTGATCGAGAACGCCAGGTATCGCGCGTGAATAAAGTCAAACGGATCACGTTCATAGGCCCACTCAGACTCAATGTCATCCACCAGGAACTTCACATTCGGGGGGACCCTGCCAAAGCTTGTCAGTGGAACCCGATTATGACTTCTTAGATCGGACTGACAGAGTCGGCTGAATCGGGCTCAAGTCACAACCGATCACCTGGAATAAATAGATCAGGTCTCAACATTCTATTTGTCCTGGATATTTCCCGATGGTATTCATTACCTCAGCTTGGGGGTGTGAGTCCGCTACGATAAGTCAGCATCCGTATCCTGTGCCGGCCACCCAGGAAGGAGGTTTACCAAAATCAATTGCCCAGAGACCGGTCCCGGTCGCCAGGTCGATCACCCGCTGCGGTTTTCCGATTGGGGCCAGATAGAGTTTCCGATGCAACACCTCAAGACAAAGCTCGTGCAACATGTCAAGACGGTCGTTTTCCGCTTCATCGTTGGGGAGTAGGTACGCTAGAAGGTGATGATCAGTATACAATTTTTGGATGAGATGAAGAGGTCGGTTCCTACACCCGTCGCGGTACTTATGGTAGCGACGACCGTTTTCATGGCGATAATCAAGCACCGACGACGTCAGTGACGTGCTATAGGAGGATCTATATGTCGAAGACATGCATGAGCATGTTATAGGATCCGGAGTGCCATAGTATCACATCACGTACAGTTCATCGCCATAAGACGAGTCGTTCTCATACTGTGCATGTCAGATAAGCAATGCGCTCTGATGTACCACAATGGTAGGACGTCGTACCGAGGTGTCGACTTCGACGTTGGCCGAGCTATGCTGGGTGGTGGTGTGTTCCTGAGCGGATGGTTCCGTCATGGGTGGATTAGGTTTCGGTTGTTGAAGTTTAACAACTCAGGAAATGTATGGGTTCGTGCCGAGACAATTGGCAGTCTCGAATGGAAGCACCTGAGAATTTCTCGCAGCAGCCAACAAGATCTTTGTAACAAGTTGTTCCTCTGCAGTTGTAAGCATGGGCTAGTACTCTAGCTTGATATTTATATTCGCAAGCGAGCAAGAATCAACATCTTAGTTTCGGCAGAGTTGCTGCACCTCTGCCAAAAAGGTAATATAGAGGCGCCCGCTTATCGGAGCACATAGTGACAAGGTCGCGACGCATTGACAACTGACAAGGGTGTCTTCCCTGATATTGCAAGGTTGAGCTACTTAGTGGACCCATCCTACGACGGGAGATCCAGTATGCTTGGATGTTCGAGAGAATCAAGCATTGAAGCGAAGCATGGAATCCGGCTCAACGCCCACTGGAAGCGACCTGGATCGGTCCATTCCTGCAACTCTGCAAGTTCCTTTGCAGCTGACTTGATCGGCCAATCAGCGCCGCCGGAACAATCGTTTCCCGTTTCCCGGCGGCCCGGCCCAGAGTCTATTAGACTATTAGATCCCGTCTTGAATTGAACGGAACTACGGAAGTGTGTGAAGGGTCCGGTTTCTACCTCACCTTGACCGTCAGTATTTCAGAATGCCTTCGCTTAGATGGCGTGGCCATAAATTTGACATATAGATTTCGTGCTCGTAATCAGTTTATCAATTCCGAATGTCTTGAAATCTCAGAGCTCTATATTTACTCCGTAGTGAAGCAGACTACTATCCGCTCAACCTAACTCAAGCAGACACGACCTTCCGTCAAAGGGTGCGAAAGACCGATACGGAGGATACCATTGTCTACGATTTCAATCGACTACAAGCAATGCTTTCCTGCGTACTTGAAAGGACGATCGAGCAAAAGCTTTCGACACTATTTACCTACTGATTACCATTCGCAGAGCGTTGACAACCTGTATTCTGAGTACAGACAAAGTGCATACCTACCTGTACCTGTATACTTAGCTATGTGCTCAATCCCAGATTTCACTATGATCAATTTTCGGGACGCTGGCCGTAAACGACGTAGCTACGGACGTTATTCATGGTTAGCGCCATACCAAATAGACTTCCCAGTAGTGTTGCTGAAATGATACAGGACACTCACAAGTTGTGTATCATGTGAACGTTTCTCTTCCGGCGGACAGCGCGAGCCTTGCTGGCAAGAACAATGACTTCATCCTTGGTCCAATCTTTGTATCTCGTCAGAGCGGCGAGGGAAACGCCTTCAGAGCCGCTCACTTCGGCCTGAACTGGTTCCAAGTGCCAATTTTCTTCTGTATGAAAATGTCAGTACTGGGGTTACTGGATAACGGTTTAGGGACAAGGGAGAAAATTGACAAGATGAGGATCCTTTGGCCAGACGCCGTACGGAACCTTGAACTTCTCCACATGGATGTTCACGAAGCCCGCATTTTTGGACCATTGCTCCAGCTTCGTCCCGGGACGGATCTCATAACCGGCCTTCTCGAATGCGCTGTAGACTTCGTTCTAGTACTGTTGGAGCGCAGTACCATTATAACTGCCATCTTCCGAGTAAGGTTAGCCGTCTAAGTCCTGAAATTCAACCCAGCCCCCGGGCTTGACCGATCTGTTTTCTGTTAGGGACGGGTTCAAGGAAGAAGATAGGTTTAAAAGTCCAATGGCACAGTACCGATTATACTGCTTTATCAGCCTTCATCGGTCCGAAACCCAACGCCCGCGAGTGTTTCCTGACAAGAGTCGAAGTATCCAACCGGGATCAACGTCCACTGGCAACGGTTAGAATTTGCCTGCAGTTCGTTTGCCGATGACCCCATCAGCCGATCAACACTACCGGATCGATCCTTCCCTGCTTCTTTGACGGGGGTTAGAGTCTTTAGGTGCTTTAGTCCTTGAATTTCTGGTAGCCTCCGTTCAGATGGTGTGGCCAATGCACTGATTCTATGATGTCATCTCCTGGCTCTGAGTGTGAATTATCCCAGGTATCCGACGTTCGCATCAGAGGGAACCTCAAAGGCTAGTGCTCTACAAAGGACCTAGTAAAGGTATTCCGGAAGCTAGAGGTACGTAAGAACCACATAGGCAATACAAACAGAATATAGGCTATATTGTATATAGATCGTTTTAACCTTCGTCCAAGATTTCACCATGGTCAATTCTCGGGACGCTGGCCATAGACGACATAACTAACGGGTATCATTTGTGATTAGTTTCATATTTAAAAAGTTGGTTAAGCTATGAGGATACTCACAAATTGAACACCATGTGAATGTCACGTTTCCGCCCGTCGGCGCGGGCCTTGCTAGCAAGAACAGTGACCTCCTCTTTGCTCCACTGCTTGTATCGTGTCAGAGCCGCCAAAGCTCCGGCCTCGAAGCCGTTCGCTTCGGCCTGAGCCTGCATCCAGCTGCCGACTTTCTTCTGTACAAGGAGATCAGGTTAGATGATTTGTTATTATCACCTTTTGGAGATAAGAAGATACTGACAAAATAGGGATCCTTTGGCCAAACGCCGTACGGAACCTGAAACTTCTCCACGTGAATGTTCACGAAGCCCGCATCCTTGAACCATTGCTCCAGCTTTGGCCCGGGACGGACCTCGTAACCGGCCTTCTCGAATGCGCCGTAGACTTCGTCGTAGTACTTTTGGAGCGCGGTGCCGTTATAAGTCCCATCCTCCGAGTAAGGATAGCCATCCCAGTCCTGGAATTCAACCCAGCCTCCGGGCTTGACCGATCTGTTTTAAGTATTTAGGTGGTTAGAAAGGGTGCCAAGAAAATAAAAAAAAATGGCCCAATGGCATACCGATAACACTGTTTGAGCAGCTTTCCAAAATCCCTGATTGAGAGAGCCAGGTTCCGTGCGTGGATAAAGTCGAACGGGTTACGTTCATAAGCCCATTCCGATTCAATGTCATCCACCAGGAACTTCACATTCGGAGGAACCCTACCAATGCCTGTTAGCCTAGCAACTCCATTGTGGATTCTTCGGTCTAACTGACAGAGTCGGCTGAGTCGGGCTCAGGTCATTACCGATCACCTGCTCAAACAAATCAGAACTCAGCAATTTTTGCATCTGAGATGCCTCCTGATAATATTCTTTACCTCTGCCTGCGGGTGTAAGTCCGCTATGATGCGTCAGCATTCGCATTCTACCCTAGCCACCTCAGTAACAAACTCACCGAAATCAATCGCCCAGATTCCCGTCCCAGTAGCGAGGTCAATTACTCGCTGCGGACTCTTGATTGGAGCCAAATAGAGTTTCCGGTGCAAGATCTGGAGACAGAGCTCGTGTACCATGTCCAGACGATCGTTCTCCGATTCGTCGTTGGGGAGCAGATACGCTAGAAAGAATGATAAGTTCACAGGTGCTCGACGGTCAGGTAGGAAGAGGTCAGCTTCATACATCCATCGCGGTACTTATGGTACCGACGGCCGTTTTCATGACGATAATCCAGAACCGAAGAAGTCAGCGATGCGCTGTACGACGAACTATGTCGGAGAATATGCGTGAGCATGCTTTACAATCTGGTGCAGCAGGGCGTCGCATCACGTACAGTTCATCACCATAGGACGAGTCATTCTCATACTGCGCGATTCATGTGAGCAACGTACTCTGGTGTTCCCCCATGAAGGGATCTCGTACCGAGGTGTCCACTTCCACGTTGACCGGGGGGTAGTTGGTGGTGGTGGCTGTCTGTTCCGGAGTGGACGGTTCCGCCATGTTAATCAACTACTTTCTCAATCGAAATTCTGGGAGAGTTGATGATTGATCACAAGATCCGTAGCTTTAGAATTTGAATGGAAGTGCGCTTGAATACTGAGCCGTTTCGAATGGTATCAAGAATTGGACGCAACAGCCAAACAAGGTCTTTGTGACTAGTTCCTCTGTCCCTCTGACGCCAGCGATCAATGCCCCCGGCTCAGCAGTTATATGTGCGAGCAGATAAACATCAGGATATCAATTCTCCGAAATTCCGACGATATTACTGCACCTCTGCCAAAACGGTAACAGAGGTGACTGCCCTTGGACCACATAATGACATGGGTATTTCTCTGATATTGAGCAACCGGTGTTAGTCTCTGTAAAATCCAACGCTGAAGGTGGCCTGCCCAGCCTGGTTGGTACGTCTTTGCAAGGGACCCTGATCTCCATCTTCCAATCAGCGCTGCCGGACCGATTGGCCCCTGCTTCCCCGGCGACCCGGTCAGGAACTAATTGTACAGAGTAACTACTCCGTTTAATGCCCCAGAAAGAAGTGCGCAACGGGATCCGAAGGCCGCAGGAAGACCGAATTGCAGTAGAGAAAAAGTACTTAACCATCTCGTCATTATCCGAGCAGCAAAAGGGACGGAACGCTTCTTCATTGTCTGATATCGCTGCGATTTGCATCCTTCAAGGCTCGCACGATACCAGCGTCGTAGGTAAGGTAGTCATTGACATTCATCTCCATGAAGTGCCAGGTTCAGACCACAGTGGTCAACGTGGAATTCCACAGATCTTTGCATTTGTTCCCAAGACGGATGGAATGCCTCCCTCCTACATTCCGAATCCGGAGGTAGGTAAGAGGAAATCCAGTACAGAATACACAGACTAGTCTCAAGAGTCGAGTAGTCCTTTGGAAACATCAGCGTTCCATTGCCTCTGAAACCGGGTTGGACTACACGTAGAAACCATACAGCAAGCTCAACTCAAAGCGGACAAGAAACATCCATAACGCCCAAGCGAACACAGACAGATTGGGAAACCAGTCCCAAAACCACCAGGATATCTAGGCAGCATAACAAATATTAGGGGTTTAAAAAAATCACTCCCAGTCATCGTCATCACTTTCATCCGCCTTGTTATCAGCCGGCTTCTCCCTAGGACTCGTTGGCGTTTGGGTCGTCACGCCGCTGACCACATCGTAGCTCGACTCGCTGTCCGGCTGGGACTGCTGGTCGTTGGAACGCCGCGGTTCCTTGAGGGTGGCGTCGGAGACGGACAAATTCTGCGACGAGGAGGCCGTGGCATTTTGTTTAGTGTCCACGGTCGCGCTGGATTTAGCCTGCGGTGTTGACGGGCTCTCAGACTCGGAATCGGAATCCTCGTCCCACGCGACTTCTTCCTCGTCGGCGGCGGTATTGGCGCCTGCACATTCTTTAGTATCGAGAATTGAAATGCGAATTCATGTTTGTCTTGTTTTACCCTTTAGCAACTCCTTGCGCTTCTTCTCCTCCGTTTCAATGGCTAACCGGAGGAAATAATATCGTGCCCAGAACTGAGCATACTCGACTGTATCTGGAACCAGCTTCTCCATCGCCCTTCGCAGCTCAGGGTACTTGTCCAGGTCCCGTGCGATGTCCTCAGTTTTCGAGTCCACATCGAATTTCTCCCGGAATGATGGCCACTGGTCGCTATCCGGATCTTTACGGAAACTGTCAAGGTTGGTATGAACCACGTGCAGCTGGGCATCGAAACGCGTCGCGTGAATTACTCGCTTTCCCTCCGCATCTTTGCTCTCGAAAAGCACCTGGTCATTTTGGTCTCCGCTGCTCTCCGGCGGCAAAATACTGACCGCGTCGCGCAGGAAGTTGCGAATGTTTGTCCCGAACCGCAGAAGGGCCTCGTCGGCCGCCTCCTCGGCCCGTTCGATATCCTTCAGGCGCTTCGCAGCCTCAGCGCGGAACCGCGCAATGAAACCTTCGCCGCCCTCCTCCCCAGCGTCGCCTGTCGCAGTGGCATTCTTACTCTTCTCATCATTATCTTCATCCTGCGTCCCGTCTTTCTCCTTGCTTTCTGCATCTGTCCGCGAAACCCCGAACCCCGAGAGCGCCCCCCCCAACGACAGCCCTCGAGTGCGGCCAACGATAGTGTTACGCAAATCCGTCAGGCCCTTGGAGGCCTCCTCGGTCACCGCGTTGTATTCCTGGCGCGCTCCTTCGTAGTAACTCTCTCCATGCTTGCGAACATTATTCCAAAACCCGCCGATTCGTGCTCCCCATGGACTGTTCGTGAATGCTTGCAGTGTCTCCTGGAACTCCGCATTGAGATTTAGACTCGGCCGCGTCTGTCCGCCCTGCGTGGTGTCATCTTCCCCTGATTTGGCCCGTTGGCCAGCGGCAATCTCTCCCTGGATGTGGTCGTACGCAAAATCCATTGCTTTTGTCTTTGTTTGGGCTGCTGGTTGGTTTCTCACCAGCGTGATCCTCAGCCAACTACGGCTGGAGCTCCGACCATTGCACAATCATTATGGGGGATGGAGACCATCGGGGCTGCGGGTCCGGCCGGAGAACTGCTACTTAGTAATCACGTAATCATATATACCATTTCAGGTAACCAGGGGAGGTAGGCATTCAACAGGATCCCAGAATTAGGCAGCTAATATGTACATGAAGAATAGATCAAGGATCTTCTATCTCATCGCCTTCAATAGGATATAGCTCGCCCACACTGTCCTGGCTCTGCATCCACGGAGGCGGTGGGATGCTTTCCATAACACTATCGGTGAGCCACTGCCCAGCAACAATCAGCTTCTGAGACTCTGCTAAATTATGGCTACTGTTTTGTCGATTAAGCCGATCAACCAGTTGCGATGACTCCACATGTACTACTGGCCGCTTTGACGGCCGTCTTCTGCTGGTCATGATGGGCGACGAGAGGTCGTGTGCTGCTCGAACCGGTGATGACTCGGGAATAACTTCTGTTGTTGACGCGTTTGTACCGTCCGGTGCATCCTGGGACTGGGGCTGAGTCTGGGTCATGCCTTGTGTTGGCAACTGCGTCTGCGGACAGAGGACTACGGCCTGATGGCTTCGTTCCGTCCGTTCGTCAGCCGCGCGGTTCGCAGAACTCAGCGGCCTGCTTTCGCTGGGAAATAACTCCGCCATCTTCTGTGTATTCATGAGCGGCACAGGTCCTGTGGCAAACTGCGTGAACTGAGGCGGTCGACGGTAACAGATAGACGCGTCGGATGGTAGAGCAGCTTCCGAATCCGTGGTGTCGTTGCCCTCGAGATTAGTGCCTGAATTAGGAACGTTAGGAGGCAGGTCATCTGCGTCATCGCTGGCTGAATCTTCACTGCCAGGATCATTGCCAGGTTTTACTTGTGCATCGGCGTTATCTGACAGCACTGGATCCCCTGGCGGACTGGATGTTTCGGGAATGTCGTCGTCTATCTCGCCGTAGTCTGTCTCGGCATCGGTTTCGTAAACAACAGTCCTTTCAAATTTTCGCATAGGCGGAGATTTTTCGTTTTTGAGCTGCCGCTTCTTGTGCTGGGTTTCTAATGCTTCTCTTTTTGAAACATTTTCGTATCCCGCGTTCGGGGATTTTGGAATAGTAGAATTAATTTGTTGCACCTTCTTTTCCAGGGAGGCTTCGACCTGGCCGTATACTAATGATTTTGAGTCTGCGTTTTCGAGAGTCTCGTCGGCAGACTTGACTGACGAGATCCACGCTGATACTTCGTAAGAACCACGGCCAGCCGGAGATGGAAGATATTTCTGACGCGGCGTCTCGGGTGTTTGCGAAGACGGAATCTCGAACTTTGTTTCCTTCTTCTGCGGCGTGGAAGGAACAGAAGCAGGGATTTCTTTCGTGCTTGATGATATTTCCTCGAACTTCCTTTTCTTCGGCGCTCCAGATCCGTACTCTGCTTCACCTCCTTGCTGCCCGTTTTGTTCTTTCGGAGCGACGTCCACAGATCTAGTTTCCTTTGAATTGCCGTCGATATAATCCAGGCCGGGTTCCTCGTCCGAGTCGTCAAGAACGATAATCCGGCGAACAAATTTCATCTGGGTGAGGGTCTTGTTTCTCCCACTGCCATCAATCACTTTCCCGGTTCGGCTGTTTTTCGTCTTTTTGTAGGTTGATGATGCCAGCTTTCCTCCGCTGCCGACACCAGAACTTCGCCGTCCGACACTGGAAAGTAACGTCTGATTCCCACGTCTTCTGCCCCCAGGCACGGTGCGACTCCTACTGGAGCGACTAGACGGAGTCCACATTTCGCTGGAATCATTCTCGAGGTCGATCACGTTCGTCCCATCTCCGTGCGTTGCTTCCTTGTTATCGTCTCGTTTCTCGGTCCGAGGTTTAGTGAGCGTTGCATCGGGCTGTCCATTTTTTGTCCGTGCATTATTCCTTGTGCCCATCTCCTTCCATCCCGTTCCGAATCGGCGTATAGTGGTGAGGATCGAGCTTGTCCCTGGCTTTCAGATATTGGCTCACTTGGCCGATGTTTGGCTAAGACGCGTCGGAACGCGTGCAAGCATCTGGAATGCCAAAACTGGAAATTGCTGGAGGGATCGGACAAAGCACGCTAGTACTATACAAGAAAGAGCTGTTACTATTACTACTCCAAAGAGGAATAGCGCGATCGAAACTGGAGGTGATTCAACACCTGTTACTTAGGTATGCTTTAGCAGTTAATTAGCTACTGTCGAAACCTATGAATACAACAGGTACCGCTCCTACTCAACTACTGTAGGCTGCGAGAGAAACGTCACAAGCTTGATAACTTCCCAAGGAAACTTACGCTGAGTGCACAAGATGAGGTAGGTTCAATATTTCGGGGATGGGGTGTAAAGTCCAGTACTCCGTGGAGTGCATAATAAAAGCTGATTGAACGGAACTGAGTTCGCTATTGCCGTTGTGCGAAGCTTATCAGGGCCCGCCATAGAACGCTTGAGCTGGCAGAATATATCTATGCATCTTCAATTGCTGCGTTTGATATGCTTTGCGAGAGGAAAATTTGGAAATGTAAGGCGTCGAGTCTGTCGAGAATTGAACACAGCACTCGAGTGCCACCAGGTAACCAGGTCTCCGCAAAAATTTGGTCCTAGCTTGTCGAAAATAAGGTAGGTTAGTCGATTCATCGAGACATGATAGCCACAATGGAAACATTCATCTGGTCACGGGAGTCGCAGCCTGGCGTTTACAGTATGGCTTTAGCCCGGCCTTCTACACTCTCTGTAGGTTGATGTTCCATGTACATGTCGATCAAGATGGTGCCTGATTGAATTGAGGAATGTCAGAACCAATGTGTGCTGTTGCAAATCACACTGGCCAAGTATGGCCATTTGCTGTAGTACTACCATGAAGCTATCAGACGATAGAAACACAGGCGTGATCTTGGGGAAGCATATCAGCACATTTCATAACCTTGTCTATAGCAGATATTGACACATTGCGAACATTGGATTAGTTATTTGTTAATACAAAGAGTGAAAGGGACAGACTTCATTCGAATCGTCGATTATAGACGGAACTGTACCCATCTTCTGGGCACTGCATTCCACAGCACTGCACCTAATCGGACAGCAGCCATTCTGGTTCGGCATCTTCATCCTCTGGATCATGCGACAGCATCGACCGCTGCTCCAGATTACTATCGTCATCGCTGGATATGACCTCCTGCGACGGCGCACGTGTTGTAGGGGCTGAGGGCGGCCTCGATATGGCCTGCACACTCGTCGAGGACGAATCGACGACGATGGGCACCGATTCCTGCGATCCCACCACATCACTGGATGAGTTGTTGCCTGTTGTCTCGCCCTGCGTACCGGAATACTTGGTACGAGAGCCAATACCCGACGACGGGTTGGCTGGGGGCACACTGTCCAAGTGTTGCTGTTGCTGCCCTTGCGGTACGACCACCAGAGTGTAACGAGAGAATGTCTGGTGGTTTTCCCGGAGTGGTTTGAGAACGTGCCTTCGGGTATCTGCGACTGGCGATTTTGGCTCATCGTCAGGCTCAGAAACGAACCCTCCTCCTTCATCGGTTGAATCCTGCCGAAAGAAACCCCCAGACTCAGTTGAGTCCTCAATTGATTCGCCTACGCTTGTGGGCTGTACAGCTTCTCCCGTTGGCTCTGGGAGAAAACCGCCAGCTTCATCATCGCTTCTGGAATCGAAGCCTCCCTCGTCCGGCTCGCGCTCATCCTCTGCATCTTCGCCTTCAAAAGTATACCCCTTCACTTTTTCGACAATTCGCAGCTTAATCAAGAAGTGTTTCCAAAGTCGTAGAACTTCCTCCGTTCTCCTGTCAAGAGCTTCTTGCGCCTTTTCATTTTCTATGCATCTAATCACCTCTTCAAGTGCTTCTCGATATTGGATTGCGGCAACGATACCATTGATCACAGCCGTCCCACGTCTGCCCCGGAACTCAAAACCTGTAACGGCATCTGCATAATCAATGCCCAAGATTCGAGCTGCTCGAGCTGCCTCCGGGTGCTTCAAATGGAATGCTCCAGGCGGTACCATGCTTGGCACGTAGACATCCAGGTTCCCATACGCGTTCTTCGGAACCTTACCCTTGACTACGGGTGGCGGCTGATAAAGCTCTGTTTGGTGAAACGCGTACATGGGAATCTCAGTTGTCATGTCTTCGCCGCTATCTTGAAGGTCAGAGCGAGGGGCCACGGCTCGTACTCGCTTTAATGGCTGTTCTCCGACCTTGATGTCACGTCCCAGTCGATACCAACCGTCAGCACTTCGGACGACCTGCACATCAGCTCGCCGATAGACAGGTTCAGTAATGGCGGGCTTTTTCGAAGTCGACTTGCTCAGTCCAACATGCCCAATTACCCGCTTTGGGTGAATGACTTCATTTCGACGCAAATGCCGTTCCAGGGCATAGATGGGATGATCTTTGAAATCTTGGATGTTTCGGGGCATTGGTTCCGCTGCAACTTTGGCCGTCAACTCCGCCATCTCTAACTGGTCTCGATCTTCCAAGAACGGCTTCTCGAAATGTTGAAGAGTCTTTGTCCACCACTCCTCCCCGTTTTTTGTGCTTTCGACGCGTAATTTGCGGGTTTTTGCGTTGAAGTACTTTACATAGCGTCTCGTTACATCCCTTGCAGATGCATCATCTTCGAAAGCTATGACATACGACATGTTGTTATACTTGTCGCTGGCGGGAGGCTCAAATTTCGATGGCTTGGCCACCGATTTCGTGACCAATGGATCAACCGGGATCCATTTCTGGACAGCCACGTTGAAAGCTTCGACCCAGAAAACGGGATACGATGACAACTGTAATCTTTTAGGGGTATCTGATAGGTTTCCTATCAATATGTGTGTAGTTGCGGATGGGGTATTGACGTACCAGCACGGGGAGATGAGGATGATGAAGAGGCTACCGTGTTGAAACGAGGTTGGCTAATCCTTTTCGGCCTTGTCGGCGTACCGGGTCGGCTGGGTGTATGATCATCGCTAGAACTTGCATGGTCGTCTGAGGATATAACAATATAATTCCGGGTCTTCTCAGCTTTTGCCGGAGTAGATTCCGTCCCAGCGGTGGAAAATGGCAGAGGTTGCAAGGAGCACACCAGTCGCGCGTCGACACCGACCGAGCGAAGAAGGGCACAGAATAATTGCGCCCCAAAATCACGAGATCCCTGCATAGTCCTCGCCTGTTTCCGAAAATCTTCTTTGGACAAAATCGTTTCGGCATCCCGCATGATCTCCTCAGCACGACTGCGTGCGGCCTCGGCATTTTCAGCCCATTGTGGCCGCCGTAGTCCAGGAGCAGTTACTTTGAATCTGCGATTGAATGTTTCCATCGCTTGCGTCAAGCCGTCTATAAAAGTTCTCGATCGGGCGAACTGTTCCATAGACTCTCTGGGATTGAGATACGAGATCGTCTGTTTCGAGAGCATTTGTTTCAGGAACTGCTGGACTTGCCCGTCATTGCACCACAAATTGCGGATGTGAACATGACCTAGAAGACAAAGTACATGAACTTTGTGTATATCTAGTCTAAGCTGCTTTTCTGCGGCGGAGACACGTTTTCGCCTGGCGACAGTGGTCTTCCGTCTCTCAGGGCCCCTGTCAAGAGTGATCTGGAGTGACTCAGCTTCGACTCCAGAGGCCGAATCTCGAGCTGTTGAAGGTGGCTGCTGTATCTCGACCTCCTCCCATTCCATGTCAGAGTCATCAGAATCATCCAGATCAAGATCATATACGGTCTGTGTTTGTGTCGGTTCTTTTTCTTCCTTGGAAGCAGTAGGCGTTTCATTGTCGGCAGGTTTCAGTGTACTGGTTTGAGACGTTGGTCTCTCACCAACACGACGCCGTTTTCGTGGTCGATCGGTCTCTGGCTCGTTGGCAGCGCGCGCTTCTGCCTCTGCAAGCATTTCCTTATATACTTCCGGGATATCATCCTCGTCATCACTCTTCTGGCGAGAAGAAGTGCGGCGTGATTTCCCTTTGGAGACTGACGGTCCTCCGCGAGCCATGGTGTCGAGATTCGAATTCTGAAGGGCCGACGCGTATCAACAAGCCACGAGCGAATGCACAATGCCAGTTGTCATCCTGGCCAAAGTAACAGCCAGGCGATACAGACGAGCAGATAAGCCGACAGGAACAACAGCCTCTCCTTACATGTCTCTAATTACGGCTCTTAAACGTATTGAGCCTTCGGAAAATGAACCATGACGAGCACACCGTTGCCCGAGAATCGTTGAATTCGGTGACTTGCGCTTTGGTTGTACTGTTTGTAGCCTACACTTCTGCGGTCGGAGTTTTATTTATCCGTGTCCCCCCCACGGCAGCCAATGAGGGGAAAGAGATATGGTTCACGTCTCCCAAGCTCTTGAGTGAAATTGGGTCGAGACACGTTCCTCGAAAGCCTCTTTAATGTAGTTTTCGGAATCAGCTGTTGTATTTTCAGGGATTTACAAACCTTCCATGTAGAGTCCCTACCCGCAGCTCCGCTAGTCGTTGCAGTATTCCGATAGTACACAAACCCTAACCCTAGGGCTTGCGAATGAGACATCATTGCGTCATACATCAACAACCATTGATTCTGTGCTCTGGGGGCGAGAGCTTTCCTGGGTTTCAATCTACAACTGAATTTAGATTTTCTCTACTGACGACTTCGAAAATCATGCTGCTGAAACTAACCCCCGGACGGGCCGCTGGCCGGGTTCCACGGACCATGTACGCCAACCGGCGGCTCTTTGCCCGAGTTGTTAACGCAGATGCAATCCGCAAGGTACATTGAAGAGGCGATGATTTCTTCAGGTATCAAGAGCTAATGTTTTTTCAGGAAGATGACAAGCCGTTCAGCGTTCCAATTCCAGACAACAGTTTCGACACGTACAACCTGGATCCGCCGCCTTATTCCCTGGAGACCACGAAGAATCAACTGAGACAGCTATACAGGGACATGTTGACGATAAGGTGCGCGCAGGCTCTGAGATTTTGTCAGTTCGTGGTTCACGGATTAATCATTTGTAGAAGAATGGAGCTAGCCGCAGATAAATTATACAAAGACCGGAAGATTCGAGGGTTCTGCCATCTCAGTACCGGACAAGAAGCTATTGCAGTCGGAATCGAACATTGCATTACGCGCGATGATCCCCTCATAACAGCCTACCGGGCTCATGGATTCACGTACATGCGGGGTGGTACTGTACGATCTATCATAGGCGAGCTCCTGGGGAAGCAGGGTGGAATCGCTTATGGCAAGGGTGGCTCCATGCATATGTTCGTCAAGGGATTTTACGGTGGCAATGGTATTGTTGGTGCGCATGTACCCGTTGGTACTGGCTTGGCTCTTGCCCATCAATACTCTGGACAAAATACGATGACGGTATGTGTGTACGGCGATGGTGCAGCGAATCAAGGCCAGGTGTATGAGGCGTTCAACCTAGCAAAGCTGTGGGATTTGCCGATTTTGTACTGCGTTGAGAGTGAGTGGCCCTTACATCCAGCCAGCAAATAGTTTGGAGAGATATTTGACGTGCGTCGCCTCAGATAACAAGTACGGCATGGGAACGTCTGTCGAACGGGCTTCGGCCAAAACCGAATACTATGAACGGGGCCAGTATATCCCGGGCATCCGAGTCGATGGGATGGATGTGTTAGCGGTGATGTCCTTGGTCAAATACGCACGAGACCTCATCATCAACGGAGCCAATGGACACCGAGGGCCCATCGTAGCCGAGTTCGTTACTTACCGCTTCGCAGGCCACTCGATGTCCGATCCGGGCATCATCTACCGCACACGCGAGGAAATACAGGAGAAACGGAAGCAGGATCCGATCTCCGTGCTGAAGAGTCGGTTAATAGAAATGGGGATAAACACAGAGGACGAGCTGAGGAAGATAGACAAGGAAGTTCGGTCGTTCATCGGCGAGGAGGTGGCTGCGGCGGAGAAAATGGACGATCCTCCACCAACTCCGAGCACACTCTACCAAGACATCTACGTGCGAGGCAGCGAGCCGGAGTCAATTAGAGGAAGATCTGTCCATGAGACTCACTACCACCGATAGATTATAATGTTCTATTACTGCCCTCAGAATATCAGCATAGCAGTGGTCTCTGGTTAGGGCTCTATCTGCTCAAATTTTCCCGAACAGGTAATCTTCGATTAACCGGCGTTGTAGTCCGACACCAACCATGCGAAGGCACGTCATTCTGACATGAAGTGACATTTCAGAAGACCAAGTAGCAAAATAGTAGTTTGACAATTTTTCTTCTTAATGATACTCTCAAAAAGCTAACACGAAGGCTGAGGAATAGACGAAATGGCCTCCCCTGTCAATACCGGCACCCTCGTCACTCCGGCCCGCTGCATGGCTGATTTCTCCCTTGTTCCAGTCAGTAATACCTCAAACCACAGAATCGATAGAAGCAGCAGTGGACAAGAAGCATGCTAACTCCAAGTCAGATCGGCCATCAGACTACTTCCTTCGCGCAGCAGATCGCCGACATCCAGCGTCTCCTGCAGCAGTCGGGGTTGAAGTTCATGATGCATTCGACAGGCACAACGATTGGTAATACCTGAATTCGGCGTCTTATTTTACAGCGTAAATAGCGGCAGGTAACTAATGCGAAAGCGCATATAGAAGGACCATGGGATCAAGTCGCGCAGGTCATCGGCTGGGCTCATTCGCTGGTCCACCAGCAGGGAATACCCAGAATACAGACTGACATCAGAATTTCAACGAGGTGGGTGCGCTTGGCTTCGAATATGGCTCACGCTGAATGTTGGAAACTGACGGTGATCTTGCGGGTATCTAGAACGGATAAGGTCCAGCCAATGGAGGGACAAGTTGCTTCCGTGGAGAGGATCCTTGCAGCTTAATCAGTGTATGATGCGTAGATTATTTGGATCGTCAAATGCGATACAGTTGGTTCCTTGTGACAACCGTGAATTTATCGGCAGCGGCACCACCTGGGCGCCAATAAGGACTTCCTATTTATAAAGGTTTGCTTTCGTCAAATCTATCTAGTTCCGAAACAATCTCAATCCACTTTCCTCGATATCTTCCTCAGATTCAGCTTCACTCGCTTCCTCGTCGTCTTCTCCCAACACCTTGCTTGCCGGTCGCCCAAGCAACGACGCAAAGAATTCGTCTCGAGCTCGAGTACTCCACGTTGTTCGATCTTCGGGCGCCATGAAATTCTGCAATTTCTCGTGCACGTTGAACCGCATTTTCCGTCCTTTCGACGCTCTTGTGTCGACTACCTTCTTCACTTTGTCTTTGCGCATGCCCGTCACGGGGTTGATGGGTAGATGAATTTGTAGCGCGTCGATGCCGTTCGTGATTGCGTCCGAGGATGACATTCGTTGCTCCACGAGGTCACGCAGTAATGATTGGTAGAATAATGTGTCATCGTAGACGATCTCCCCTGACTCTTCTTGGCTCCTCCGCATTCGCTTTGCGCCTCGTTCTCCCTGTTCGGCTGCAATGTGCGCTTCCAACACGGCCATGATTGATTGTTGATTGTTGTTGCCAAGAAGCTTTCCTCGTGCGTCGGCCAGAGTAGCACCAGTGCCACGGATTTTGTTGGACCATTTCTCTAACACGGCGCGACGGTGGGACTCTGATTCGGCTTCCAGATCCGCCATGCGCTTCCACAACGATTCTGTGGACGTACTCGAGGACACTTGCGGGGATCTCTTACGCTTCCTAGAAGTCTCCTGAGACCGTGCATCAGTAAGAGCCAGGCGCAAGTCTTCCAGTGTCGCCCAAAGAGTCAGAGCTGCTGACTCTGCCGATTTAACAGCATCTGTGTCCAGCGCATCCTCCGACAGAACAGAAGGCAATTCGTTGATGGCTGCGAGCCCTTTTTGAAGTTTGATACGCGTGTTCAGAAGCGCATCGAAGATTCGTCTTTGCTGCTTGACAGCTTTGCCCTTTGCAGCATCTGCCTTTGCAGCCTGGGAGATGGTTGCGGCCACTGTCTTTTGGTCGGCCGCCATCAGTTTTCGGAGTTCTTCGCGTTGGGCCGACGAATCACCATTGCGCTGGTCCTCTTCAATTGAGGACTCCTCTTCATCCGAGAAACCATCAATCTCGCTCTCACTCTCACTCACACCCTCATCCTCGCTCTCACTTTCACTTTCGCTCCCGCTGCGACTATCGGACTCCGACCCTGACTCGCCTTCAACGTTATCCTCCTCCATCTCGCTTCCTTCCTCTTCGTCATCCTCTTCACCCTCGGCGGACTCGTCCTCGCTACTCCCATCGTCCCGGCGTGCAAAAGGGTCATCGTCGCTCTCATCGGCCATCAACGCCTCTCTACTGACGCGAGAACCAGCATATTCTTTTCCCAACCTAACAGGCTCGGGCTTGCGCAGCTTCGATTCACTATAATACTCAGTATTGCAGGAAGATGGAAATGTCATCGATCAAGCGAACGAACCTGACGGCTTCATAATGCTCACGGCCGGCATTCTCATCGATCTCTGCACCACTTCCATCGTCGCTTTCTGGCTCAAATCCGGTGTCAGGATCTTCGGGATCGAAATCTGCGCGCAGATGAGCTCGTTAGTGCTGCTGAAAGGTCAATTGGCATGTTCAAATACTTACCTCGTGGAGCAGGATCATCCAACTCGGCAAATTGTTCGGCAAGGCTTTTGAAGCCGGGACTCTTCTTTGATTTCGCCATGACAAAGCGTGCAGATTATTCAAAAATAAATCTCTGCGATCGCTCTGATGCGCGAGACTCTCGATATGCAGAAAAAATTCAGTGGGTCCTGGTTCGCGGAATGGAAGTCTTGGCGTGGAGCTATGTTGCCAAGAAGATTATGTAATACGCGTAATCACCAGCCCAAGCTTCCTATACAGGTAAAGTCTCGTCTTGAAGGACCAGTCGAATCCGCGGATTGCCTGCAGGAACTTGGGACGAATGTCTCACCATGCTCTTCGTTCACAGCTCTCAAAATGCGCCCACGGCGTCTGTTCTCTACATGTCGCGTCCTGCGACATGACAATCCTCTTGTATGGTATCAGAAGCAAAACTTGGGACAGACATTCTAGGACTGATAAGCTCAACATAGGGACTCCCGCGTTCTGGAACGCCGCCCCAATTTCCGCGACGGCGCGGGTTACCAGAGAAGCGCAAGATTCGAGATGTGAATAAAGTCATTGTTGTCTCCTCAGCGAAGGGCGGTGTGGGCAAATCAACAATAGCCGGTGTGTTGAGTCGCTAGGCCCGTTTACATCCATCAATCGCTGATAATTCTTCGTTGGCAGTCAATCTGGCCCTTGCATTTGCACGTCGCGGTATCCGAACGGGGATTCTGGACACGGATATATTCGGACCATCAATACCGACATTGCTGAATCTGCGAGGAGAGCCCCGGCTGGATGAGAATAATTGTCTCGTACCGCTAACGAACTATGGCCTGAAGTCGATGTCCATGGGCTACCTTCTCCCGCATGCCTCAGGTTCTGAGGAATCTTCGACGTCTACTGACCCTTCTGGCCCCCCACCAATGGACACGACGCCTATCAGCTGGCGAGGTCTCATGGTGACCAAAGCCATGCATCAGCTTCTCCACTCAGTATCGTGGGGTCCGGCGCCATTGGATGTGCTGGTTATGGACTTGCCGCCAGGAACAGGTGATGTTCAACTAACCATTAACCAAGAAATAATCGTGGATGGAGCAGTCATTGTATCGACTCCACAAGATATTGCTCTTCGAGACGCAGTCCGCGGGTATGGCATGTTCCAGAAGATGGATGTACCAGTACTTGGTATGGTGCGGAACATGGCATACTTCGCGTGTCCACACTGTGGAAAAGAGACGAAAATATTCTCGCACGGCGAGCATCACCACGGTGACAATGGCGTCATCGTGCAATGTCAGCGCCTCGGGATCGATTTCTTGGGTGATGTTCCTCTCGATGCCCGAGTTTGCGAGGATGCCGATCGCGGCGTACCGACTGTCGTTGCGGAGGAGGGAGATGATCGTAGCGCCAGACGGAACGCATTTCTGCAGATTGCAGAGAAGATCGCACGCAAAGTCGGGCTGGATTGGAAGTGACCTCCATGAGAGAGTGGACTTTCATTCTCGAATGCAATTAGTGTTCTGTACTGTATAATCAGATATTCTCAGAAGCCCGGCGTTCCCTGAATATTGGCAAGGTCAAGAACCCTGATGGACTTTAACCGGGACCCAAGTGGGTATGTCGAAGTTCTAGTCACAGTTCCCTGGCATTAGAGGCCAATGTTGCGGACTTTATCATGCTATTGCGAGAAATAAAAAATTCAGTGGGCGAAGAAATAGGCTGAGCCAAAGATGTACTTTCAACGATCCCGGGGAAAAAAAAACAGATTATCAAAGGATTATACCTGTGTCGACGCTATATTGAGCTGGCTCCTCATGTTGTTCGAGAGCTCATCGTAGACCAGCAACCTAATGGCTCAGTACCGTGACATGCATCTGGAAAATATATCCATCGACAGGAAACAAAGCAAATCATGCTGTCATTGACTGGCAGTACATCTCTGCTCCCCTCGTGTCTGCAACCTCTATTTCCCTTGATGCTGGAACCCGCAACAAATGAGCAGATAGAGTGTGGGTTGCTTGAAATACTACTCCACAGCTTCTACCTACCTAGATATGAGGAGTACGAATCCCTTATGTCGGAAGTGTGCTTCTTATAACCATTGTGTAAAATCAGACCAGATCCGTCCATCTAGTACCTTTGCTGCTGGGACCACGAAGACCTTTTCTCCCTGCGCCATGCAATGATTATCGGCGTTGCTCACTGATACGACATAAGCAACGGCGAAATGGAACATCCAGTTTCATGGTCGACGAACAGAAACAGCATGAGATGGCACTTAAACTCATCGGGGCAGCCTCGATGATTGCTCAGCGACTGCATGATGAGGGGCTTATTCCTCTAGGTGGCATGGTTCCGAGAGAACAGTATAAGTTGGCACGGAAATGAAACGAGCACTTCAAGCGTGAATTTCATTTCACTTGGCCCGAAGATGATGAAAAGAGTGAGCTCCATACAAAACTATGCCCATATCAGTGACTATCAGTGACTTCTCGCGAGATGGCATTGGAAAAAAAGAGGGCCTCTAACCCCAAATTGGAAGCATCAACTCTTCATATGCAGAAGTTAAAACATATCACGAACGATGATGCTCAGCAATGGGAAAAAAAAAAAAAAAAAAAAA